>NC_068361.1:107481988-107816488 GCF_020536995.1 Dreissena polymorpha
TGAGAATTCCCTGTTGCATCTAAACGTTAGAAAGGGGCTGGTTGTAAACCCAATAATTACACACATCATCTGAATAAACATATCATGTCTACCTTTTTTTGTCTTCCTTTGAGTTATTGAACGTTATCAAAATTGTTAAAGGCAATGATGTCACACGTATAGGTGTAGACGGCACTCAGTTTCGAGTCTACCTTTCGTGGCAAATAAAAGCTGGACACTGCAACAATCAAATGTTCGATTGTCGCTTGTCGTTCTAAATTGTCGCGTGTCGCTTTTAATTTTCGAGTTTCATGTGGAGTGTCGCTTTGATTGTCGTGTGTCTACCTCAAAGGTCGACAGGCGATATCAAATGTTCTGCTTACCTGATGCCGTAGTTTTTTTACCTAAATGACGCATCCACTTTGGGGATCGAATCCGAGATCTCACAGTCGCTAGGCGGACATTACGACATGGCGATCTAACCAACTTTGAATTCATGACGTTGGAAAAAAAGCATAATATGTATTATCATTTTATTTTATTAGATTTATTCGCTTTGAAGACATAAAAAGCATTAAGTTTCATCACGAAATGCATTGCATTTACATGTTTTGCTAAATTACGTTTTAATGAAAGCAATAAATTATGTGTGTAAACAATAACGCCCTGACATTAATTAAATAATTACTCTACATGGTAATCAAGAAAATTTGTTCCCGCTTATTAGGAAGCACCTTTTATCATATAATTAAAACATGTGCCGACATTTATTACCCATTTTATCTTTTTAGGTTGCACTAATCACTGCATTATTTAACGTATCAACATTATAATATATTTGATAAATGGTTGCTACAAATAATTTCCGTTAGATTTTGAAGTTTTTACACATATCTAATTTCATATATACTATCGATATTTGTAAATATAATAACTTACTATTTAATATGCCATGAATGTATGGTAAGCGTGAAATGTATGATTACGTTGTTTAATCTTAAACTATTTACTTTGTTAACACTAAATGCTTACTGTGGCCACTTGGGCTTTTGGTCTTCTGGATGTATTACTTAATAAACTTGTTAAACTTGTTATTTTACTCACATGTCGAATAAAGTTTTGCTCGGAAATAAGGAAGCCTATAATCATAGTATTTTATTGTTTTGGAAAATGCATATTTTAATGTTAAGTCTTTAAATGTTTTGTACACAGTAATGCAGTGGCATGTTTTACGATGCTTGACTTTCAAATTAGCTTTTGTCCGTTAATTAGGCTCGATTGGTCATTGTCGGCTCGGGTACTACTTAAATGTACCCCGGGTACTCTTAAGTATACTTACATGTACCCCTGGTACGGTAAATATACTAAAACGTACCCGAGAAATTTAACGCTAATTCGGTCGTTGTCGGATATTTCTTTTTGAAATTAATTATATTCACTTTTATGTCAATTTTCTGTAAAATGGCCTCTATATAATCGAAACTCATACTCACAAAGCAGGTTGACGCAGTTTTTTTTAAGAGAAGTTTGTTTAAGATAATCGGTAGCGCGTTTTACGACATCGGATTTTAGGCGGGAATACACCTCGGGTACAGTCTAATATCGACCGGGTACGATTAAGTATATTTACCGTACCAGGGGTACATGTTTATATACTTAAGAGTATCCGGGGTACATGTAAGTAGTACCCGAGCGCACAATGACCAATCAAACGTTACCGGTAATTAGCTTTCAACTATCGACATTTTCATATAAAGCTAACATACAAAACCTCAAATAAATAAACTGGAAAAAGTACAAAGACGTGCGGCCAGATTTGTAACAAACATATACCACAACACCTGCTCAGTAACTCATATGATAGACAATCAAAATTGGCCCACCCTTGAAATACGCAGAAAAAAAATCGTCTTATCATGTTATATTAAATTATCCACCACATAGTTGCCATCATTCCTCCCAATAATCTCCTTGTTCCTGTCGACCGCCGATCCAGACTCAGCAGATACCTAGTCCATATAAACGGACTCCCAGAGCCTTTGATAATTTTTGCTATGGCAGCTCTGGAAGTCCATATGCACCCCTTCATAAACATGGGTGCAGTTCAGCGCAGCGAATCCGTGCGCTTCACTAAACAGACGACGTTCGAGACAAATTGAGAAAAATAATGAATAAACTTCATAAACATGTTAAATTTACCTGAATGGCAACCTACGGATTTTTTCCTTAGCATGCACCCTATAAAAACACGACGATGTTTCAACACACTTTTCTCGCTGACATGTTTATGTTTAAATTTGAAACAGTGTATTCTGCATCGAATACCACATCTTTATCGACTTTATAGGCTGGAGCACATAACCCGACGTGCAAAATATTGGTGTACTGCGACCTAAGCAATATTGGGTCAATTTTCCAATAAGGCGGTTACAGCGTACAAAACAAAACCTGAGTCAATAAAATCAATTATTTCTTGCTTTAATGATACCATTTAGATAAGTTTGTGGATTAGATAGTTAAACTTTAATAAGTTCTTGCAGTTTCAGTGTTTCTGAACCCTTGCATTGTTGATAACATTTTGCACCCATTGACCGTTTCGACATTATTTTAAGGGAGACAACTCTGAGTGGATTAAGTGAGGTCGGGGGGTGGGGGGGGGGGTGGGGGGTACTCGATTAGCTACTGCAGTACGTCTGCATACAGTTCTGTGTTGATGCAATTATAATTTCCCAATAATTTGCAGATATAACTTATATGGTATGACTTTTTTTGTAATTTGTTATTAGCTTAGTATCTTTGATTTAATTGTCGTTCATGTTTATGCTTTATTTCGATAGTAGGTAAAAACGAAACATGCCAAAAGCGGGTGCAAGATAACTTTGCTGTCTTTAAATGTTATTGAATGGTTTATTGTTATAACTTATAAAAAACTTTTTTTTCAGGAATATCACAGTGTCAACAGAAACTGTGATACTGTATCTCATTCTGCATCAAGCTCAAGACTTCTACACCTGGAATTTTATTAACTCTTACAATTAATATTATACATCATCACAGTTACATAACTATGTTCTTTGAAAAAAATAAAATAAAGATACTTTAGATGTGTGTCTACTTCATACCCTTACATTAAAAAATATCCTACACATTCAGAAATATAATAAAATGGATGTTGGTTTAAGTTGCTACACATCCAATGTTGTCATGTAATCATTTAACATAACATGTTATGTGTTGACCTGAAAATTAACACTGCTAAGAAAACATTTACTTCGAATTAAAATAAGTGTCCCTTGTCAAATATCCATTGGCTAAATATTCATATGGGTGAAACTTTCACCTGCATCACAGTCATCCTTAACTGGTTGTGTGTTGGGCTATCCCAATTAACTACCCGTCATGGCAGATTTGTTCAAAGCAAGACAAGTATCAATGTTTGAAGAATTATTATTGCTTTTACAGTCTTGACGCTTACCCCTAGCCAGACAGCTCGGGGCTAGTGATATGTATTAAATTTGGGCTATTAAAATTTCCAGATTCATATAGTCGGGCTAGTGGGTATTTTAATCTGTTCTATTAAATTTAATGCATACAGATTCGGGCTGCCGCTAGTTGTTCAAAAATGCTAAAGTGAAGACTGCTTGTATATGCTGGTTAGTCTGAGACATTCCAACAAGCAATAACTGTGACACTCCAAAAACTTGCTCATTAAAGTTTGTGTATGTGCAGGAGTTTGTGTGTGTGTTTGGTACAAGCTCATCTCAAAAACTGATTCACTATTTAGTTTTTAACCTTATAGAAGTAAAACCTGACTGTAAAATGTTTACTTTCATTGTAAAGATTTTGTTGTTGGGATGAAATATTATAAATTGTAATCCCTATGATTAACACAGAAAACATTAACCAAACGCTAATTCCTGTTGATGTAGCAGAGCCAAAAGACCTTGAAGTATAGATGGTTAATGGATGATGTTCCTTATGATAGTACTATATAGTAGGTACTAGTTGGTTTGTCTTTTTGGATACATCTAATAGTATATTTAATTTTTTTCATTAATAAAATGGGTTAACTTAGTAATCCTGCTCAGTGGTTGAATCTTCAGGAAATGTTAACATAAGCACATACATTGTATTTGATACATGTATGACGGTGACCCTCAACTGCAATTTTGGTTACAGACGGGGTAGCCTAAGGTGTAATTATTTCTAAGAGATGAACCCGAGTTGAGGCTTAAACTTACCAACCCATGAGTGAGTCAGAGATCAGCACTCTACCGGTTTAGCTGGCCAGGGTAAGCTTGGAATTGGGGACTTACTTTTGCTTAATAATGATCTTAAATAATATTATATTTGTCAACAATTTGATTTTTATGTATTTTAAAAGCACAAAAAGTTAGGCTTGCATCATAACTAATTAAAATATATAGATTATTATACAATTTACAAATCAAACATATTTAACAATAAAGTAGTCTTATGTGCACTGAAATGTGCAAATACCAATTGGTTTTTATTTCTGAAAATTTAGAAAAATGAGCTAATATAATAAAAAATGTTTATTTTTTAAAATGTGGGTGGGTTTAAATGTACTTGCACTCAAAAATTATAATAGTCAATGGTTGTTTTAATTTCTGACAGGTTTCTGCACACAGTACAGTAATTAAGGTATGATTTTGTTATTTTTGTCAGTAGTTAATTACGGCGCCGTTAATTACAATGGTACTGAACTATTATTGAGCAGATGGTCGTTGAACGTTATAATAGAAATAATGATTGTTTTTATTAGTAATAAATAGGCAATTTATCGCTTTTATTCTATTTATAAAGTCAATATAGCGGATAGGTAAGGTGTGTCATGTAGAGCGAATTCTGGCAGAACCCCCCCCCCCCCCCGAACCCTAAATCTCGCGTTATCTCGGCAGTCTCGTTACGCGTGATTTAACAATGTCGAAATCGTGAATGGACAAGACAGAGCGCATTGCAACTCTCGGCCTAAGCTGAGAGTTGAATTATTGCAACTAAGCAGATACCATTGTTTTAGACACATACAAACTTATGTAATAAGTTATGTAAGCCTCATTCTATACATAGATGGTGACGTCACTACGTTATTGTCAGTAAGACCGGTGTGTACACAATGATGTAAGCCTCGCACTGAAAAAGGTTACATTCCACTAAGAAACGGCCGAAAAAAAATGGAAACAGTCGATTTTGATAAGCGTCAAGTTCTTTTTTGGTTTAAACATGACATATCTTTTTTTATTGCATAAATCGATTCCGCTTAGAATGGCTTTTTAAGAAAAGGTATGGTTATTGGGGTCTCTATGTGCAAAATGTTGCATTTATTTTCGCTCAAAGTTGTCGCTTTTACATTGAATTATATAGGGAAACTATTTAGTATATTGTGACCATAAGTAATTTTAAAATAACACCCAATTGAAAACAATTTTCTATTTAGAATGAGTGCTGTACCATTCACGATTTCGACATTGTTAAATCACGCGTAACGAGACTGCCGAGATAACGCGAGATTAAGGGTTCGGGGGGGGGGGTTCTGCCAGTATTCGCTCTACAGTATACACACCTTACCTATCCGCTATATTGACTTTATAAATAAAATAAAAGCGATAAATTGCCGATTTGTAACTAATAAAAGCAATCTTTATTTTTATTATAACGTTCAACGACCATCTGCTCGATAATAGATCATGCAGTACCATTGTAATTAACGGCGCCGTAATTAACTACTGACAAAAATAACACGATCATACCTTACTGTACGGTGTGCAGAAACCTGTCAGAAATTAAAACAACTCCAGACTCTTATAATTTTTGAGTGCAAGTTAATTTAAACACACCCACTTATTAAAATTAAACCTTTTTTATATTAGCTCATTTTTCTAAATTTTCATAAATAAAAACCAATTTGTATTTGCACATTTCAGTAAACCTAAGACTACTTTATTGTTAAATATGTTTGATTTGTAAATTGTATAATAAATTAATAATCTATATATTTTTATTAGCTCTGTTGCAAGCCTAATTTAAGTTAAATATGTTTGATTTGTAAATTGTATAATAATCCATATATTTTTATTAGTTCTGTTGCAAGCCTAACTTGTTGTGTTTTTAAAATACATAAAAATCATATTGTTGACAACTATAATATTATTTAAGATCATTATTAAACAAAAGTAAGTCCCCCAAATCAAATCAAATCAAATCAATATTTATTGTCGGTATGGTATACACACATTATAACTTAAGCTATGAATAGCTTTTGACCGACAGCTTACGTGGCCAGCTTAACCGGTAGAGTGCTGATCTCTGACTCGCTCATGGGTTGGTAAGTTTAAGCCTCAACTCGGGTTCATCTCTTAGAAATAATTACACCTTAGGCTACCCTGTCTGTAACCCAAATTGCAGTCGAGGGTCACCGACATACATGTATCAAATACAATGTATGTGCTTATGTTAACATTTCCTGAAGATTCAACCACTGAGCAGGATAACTAAGTTAACCTCATATTATTAATGAAAAAAAATAAATATACTATTAGATGTATCAAACAGACAAACCAACTAGTACCTACTAGTACTTTCATAAGGAACATCATCCATTAACCATCTATACTTCCAGGTCTTTTGGCTCTGCTACATCAACAGGAATTAGCGTAGGGTTCATGTTTTCTGTGTTAATCATAGGGATTACAATTTATAATATTTCATCCCAACAACAAAATCTTTAAAATGATAGTATTCATTTTACAGTCAGGTTTTACTTCTATTAGGTTAAAAACTAAATAGTGAATCAGTTTTTGAGATGAGCGTGTACCAAACACACACACACAAGCTCCTGTAAATTTTATACACACTTTAATGAGCAAGTATTTGGACTGTCACAGTTGTTGCTTGTTGGAATGTCTCAGACTAACCAGGATATACAAGCAGTCTTCACTTTAGCATTTTTTAACAACTAGCCCGAATCTTTATGCATTAATAGAACAGATTAAAATACCCACTAGCCCGACTATATGAATCAGGAAATTTTAATAGCCCAAATTAAATACATTTCACTAGCCCCGGGCTGTTGGGCTAGGGGTTAGCGTCAAGACTGTAAAAGCAATAACAATTCTTCAAACATTGATACTTGTCTTGTTTTGAACAAATCTGCCATGACGGGTAGTTAATGGGGATAGCCCAACAAACAACCAGTTAAGGATGACTGTGATACTGCTTAAAGTTTCACCAATATGGATATTTAGCCAATGGACATTTGACCAGGGACTCTTTATTTAATTCGAAGTAAATGTTTTCTTAGCAGTGTTAATAGTCACGTCAACACATCACATGTTATGTTAAATGACTACATGACAACATTGGATGTGTAGCAACTTAAACCACCATCCATTTTATTATATTTCTGAATGTGTAGGATATTTTTTAATGTAAGGGTATGAAGTAGACACACATCTGAAGTATCTTTATTTTATTTTTTTCAAAGAAGATAGTTATGTAACTGTGGTGATGTATAATATTAATTGCAAGAGTTAATAACATTCCAGGTGTAGAATTCTTGAGCTTCATGCAGAATGAGATACAGTATTCCAGTTTCTGACTTCTGTTGACACTGTGATGTTCCTGAAAAAAAAAGGTTTCTATAAGTTATAACAATAAACCATTCAATAACATTTAAAGACAGCATAGTTATCTGTTTTAAAATAATTGTTCTTTTCAAAGAAAATTATTTTACCAAAGGTAATCAAACTTCTAATTTGCCCAAACTTAACAAATAATATATTTTTCCATACCCCACCCGCTTTTGGCATGTTTCGTTTTTACCTACTTTAAACACAATAAAATCGAAATAAAGCATAAACATGAACTACAATTAAATCAAAGATACTAAGCTAATAACAAATTACAAAAAAATCATACCATATAAGTTATATCTGCAAATTATTGGGAAATTATAATTGCATCAACACAGAACTCTATGCAGACATACATTTACATATTATGCAGACGTTTCACCCCCATTTTGGAGGAAACGTCTTGGGGGAGAAACGTCTGCCACCATAGATGATCGAGTACCCCCCCCCCCCCCCGACCTCACTTAATCCACTCAGAGTTGTCTCCCTTAAAATAATGTCGAAAAGGTCAATAAATGAAGATGAAGAACTGATTGCCATCGGCGCTTTGATATTAAACAAGAAATATCTTTAAAAAAGATATACGGCGTTGATTGTGGTCGATGTTTATGAACGATCAAAAGTTATCTCTATGAGATAAAAAGTAGCGGATGCCTTTTTTCTGCGCAGTTGTTAGCTACATCATAAGCAAATCAATTACGGGGTGTTGCGCCAGATTTCGTGGCTTATTTTGCTTTATGTGATATTATTACTCAGATATCTATATTTACAGAATAGAAAAACACAAGAAACATGAAAATAAACGAGTGCATATAGGTCAGCCGGCAATACTCGAATCTTATTTAATTGCATAATTATAGTATAGCGAATTATTGTGGTCATGCTTAATAAACTGGTCTAAATGGATAAATATTTCTAATTAATTTTATCAAAATTGGTCCTTATCATGCAAATTTTGAAACCATATTAAAAATCGATGATTGACATACCACAATAATATCGCCGAATATCTTTATTTAGTATCTTTCTGATCAAAACAGACTTCAAGTGCACACAGTTTACGAGACGGCGTTTATATAAAGATTTCTGCAACTGACCGCAAACTGACCTTGATACCTTGCGGATTGGAATGCAATGCATTACAGTCACTACGTTATTGTCAGTAAGACACAATGATCGCAACCCCTTTTGCGAACTCCGGTGATGAACTGTATATAAACTCTGACTTTCACAAAATGACCGCGTATTGACCCGAAACCTCGCGGGTTGAAATGCAATGCAAGTAAGTACTAAATATGACAACATAGCCTTTAGTTAAACGCTTTTGCGCTGGTAATTCTCTGAAAATAAAAGGAGAACGCACAAACTGTATTTATGTCGAAAATTGATTGTCAAACTGTTCTATCTATTGGGCCTTTTCATTAGAGATAAAATTGTTTCATGCAGTAAAACAGTGTTACAAAGACGCGGATATGTTTCCAATGTTCTGGTGTTATACTCAAATCAGCCAATGGAATAAATGAAGTGTATTCATTCGTACCTAGCCGCGGGATATTTTATTTGAGTATTATTGGACACTTACAAAGGTCAAGTCAGGGTGAAAAGCTGGCTTATTCAGCTTACGCCGAAAAAAATATATTATAGTGTGTTATGTAGCCTTTGGGATAAGTTGTATGTCAATAAATACAAATATTATTATTTACGAATGATTAACTTTATTTAAATATCGAATAAATAAAAATATATAAATATTTGCTAGATCATGATTTAAAAATCTAAATACTTAAATTACTGAAAAATAAGACTACTCCCTATTTCCCGGAAGTTTTGCAAAATGGCGGACGAAAGCGACGAAATAGGAAAGTCAAATCGGTCTAAGCAAGCTCATGGAAAAGACATTGATAGCGAAAAGAAACTTGTTGCTTCAACGAAGAAAGGCGATTACAATGAAGTTGAATCACTTCTGAATCTTGGTGTTTCTGTTGACGCAACGGAATACAATCGGCAGTTGTTCTATCAAAGCGAAAATTACATGACACCACCATAGGGACCCGAAACAGTGTTTGGATTGCCTAAAAAAAAAAAAAAAAAAAAAAAAAAAAAAAAAAAATAAATATATATAATATATAGACAAGGGGTTGAACATGTCAAATAGTCAGACTGTCACACAGTCAACAAAAGTGCAAATTACAAAGTCAATTATCGTTTAAAATGTATAAACCTATATATACAATTGTAGCTAAATATCATCTGCAAAGGTTGGCAATAACAAAATTGGCATCATTTCAACCGTTAAACAATTACAAACTTGAACATCGAACCAAATCGACAGTTTTCGCAAGGTCGGACAAATACCCGCACTCAGATCTAGTTCATAACCCTCCTTGTAAATGCGCACTTACAAACAATACTATCACAATTTATCGCTTTACATTGATGAAAAAGTGTTCAATAAACAATCTGACCCTAAAACCTCATTCCAATACAATCAGATGAGTAAGTATTTTTCATTTATTTACCTGCATCAGTGAAAGTATACTGCGGTCTCCATTCGTCAAAGCGTCGTTGTTGTTGTCCAAGTCACGTGGTTACTAACCGACTCCGGTTGTAAGCCATTCATTGATTGGATGATTCTGGGCCTGGCTCTGTCATTGTAATTGAGTGCAAGCCGGGTTCAAGAGCACGTGTAATTCAGTGCAAGCCGGGTTCAAGAGCACGTGAAGGGGGTGTGGCACAAATTTATTAACAATAGTTATTTTTCGTCGGAGATATTTGTTTATCCAGTTCTTCACAGAAATTATTCCTTATTGAAAGGAAAATGCTTGTCAATTGGTAAGAAAGAGTCTGTCCATCAATTTATGACAATAACAGTACTGAGCACTTTCATTACACACGAAATTAACTCAATGTTTACTTTATTTTCAACATTGTTATTCTATTATATGGATTGTTCTCTTTTATAAAAATGATTTTAGATGACTCAAAAAGCCATAAAAATAATGTAAATTATTCACATTCTGTGCAGTTCCATTTAGCTCCAGCCTTTGAATATTTTTTCCATTTCATTGCATTCTGCAAACCTGCACATTTTCTGTGTAACCAAGAATTACACGAATCACACTGTATCCACAGTTCTCCATCTGCCTGTTGGCACTTTTTACAAAGATCACTTTCCAAATATGATGGTCCCGGTTGGGGTTCAGGCTCTGAATCTGGTTGGACAGGCAGCATGGGTGATTGTGCAGTGACATCCATTGGTTCCAATGATTTTGTAGTTTGTTTCTTAAGTGTTTTTGATTTTTTAGAACATTTAGAAACTTTTATTTGCTTCCTATGAGCCATTGTTTTTGTGATATTAAAAACACCTTTAACATCTCTGCAAAACTGAGCAAATAAAACCAGAAAGTATTTTTGAACAAGTTCATTATATATGGTGCAAATCTGTGCAGAGGTAAGAACTAAAGAATCCACAATTTCTGATATAATCACATGTTCCAGAGTGAAAGAAAATTCTTCAGTAGTTTCTCCTTTCAATTTATTAATAACCATATGTGAAAACTGCTGATATAAATTCATGTCACAAAGAAGCTGCTCCAAACAATTATTATACATTGTTTTTCCATATTTTGTTAAATTTTCATTCACAAGTTTTTGCAAACACAACTCAGTTATATTTAAGAAAAAATTAAACATGCCATCTGTTACATTAGTTAGTCCATGCCTTATATTTTGTTTCCTTTCAGTGTCAATAAGGGAGTCGGGGTGAGATGTCATTTGTTGTAAATAATGTTCTTCTTCCTTGAATGAGTTTAGAATAAGTAGTGTTTGTCTAGCTTCCTTGAATGTTGTTTGTGATGCTTTACTACAAGAGAACATATTAGATTTCAAAACCTGCACATACTTTTTTCTGAGCTTTGCCACACAGTATCCTGCCACATAGCGAATTCTGGACCTCGAAGCATCTGTAACCGTTCTTTTATAAATATTCATAGTACTTTCTTTAAGTAACTGAACCCTTTGTTGCAACACAAATTCTCTTATATATTCAAACATCTTATAGCAAACAATTTTGTGTTCCTCTTCAAATACATTTTCAGTTCCGATGTTGAACAAAGTGAGGCAGTCCATGGTATATTGTAAACCAACAGTGTACTCATACAGAGTTTTATAAAATTTATTAAGGACACTCTCAGCAATAGGTTTAGGATCATCTATACCTAGTTCTTTTGACACATTTGACATTTTTAAAAATATTCTCTTTATAAAAGTAAGCAGTCTGGGGTCTGCTGGGTCAAGTTGTGATATAATTAAATTGCACTTTGGTTGTAATGTACCAAATGGGTTTTTGAAAGAAATATCTTCAATCATTTTCATCATGTCATAGTTATCATTGATTTCAAACTGTAGTACCTCTTGTTCGTCACTGTCCATAGATGCCAGAATGTCATTAAAATCATCATCAAGATCCATTTCATAGCTATCTGTAGTGCTTGTAGTGTATGCTTGAAAACTTGTATCTGTAGCTGCCACTGACATATGCTCATGTTTATAACTGAAATGTATGTAAAACAAAATATTATTATTTAAACACTAATGACTCAATGACTAAAATAAAATCATTGATGATCTGGTAATTATCTACATTAAAATGTGTAAATTTTCATAGGAGCAATACATTTTGAGAAATTTCAAATTTTTCATAATGTTTTTTGATGAAAACTGATCTTAATAAGATGTCCAAATTGCGTTTTATTAAAGGTTAAAAAGTTATAGGTTGTAATAAAGATGTATGCTTTCACTAAATGAAAACAATAGACTGAAACTTTTAACTGATGAATACAACATACCAAATTTACTAAGAATAACAATTTACCAGAACATCAATACATGTTTCAATAGGTAACATCATGTTCGAATATAAATATCTGTATTTTTCCTTCTAAAAGAACTAGCCATTTACAAAGGAAGTATGTTAAGTTGTCATACATTTAATGATATAAATTGTTTAGACATTAATACATTTAATGATAACATCTATAAACCTGACATGTTACAGTAAATGAAAATTTTGTATTACAACCATATATTAGAAGGTTACAAAATTAATGATTGCATTACTTACATTAAACATGATGTTACTTTTCGAAGGCATTAACCACAAAATATCATAAATTAATAACTGAGGGTGAATATATTGCATTCTTATAATTATAAAACCCTCAGTTGTCGGCTATATATCAGTCATTCATGCTTTATTTTCAAGTATCCAAAAGTTATAAGTAATGACATGAAGTATACATGTACTTTCATGTATATGTGTGTGGTGTTTTGAGAAAATGGGCATAATGCTTTTGCGTAAAGTTTTGTCCCAGATAAGCCTGTCCATTTTGCATAGGCTAATCAGGGACGACACTTTACGCACAAAATGACAATTTTCTTTTAAATGAAGTCTCTTCTTAGCAAAAATCCAATTTAGGCAGAAAGTGTCGTCCTTGATTACCTTGTGCGAACTGCAGAGGCTAATCTGGGACGACACTTTACGCACATGCATTATGCCCAGTTTTCTCAGAACGCGACACATATGTTTAAAGAATATATAAAAATAAATACTTAAAGAAAATATATTTTTATTTTAAACAAAGCTAAATTCTACAATGATCTAAATTGGAAGTACACATTTTACAACTTTATCCTTAACATTCCATATTAAAAAATACCACTAGCACAGGTTTAACCCTTTGAGTGCTGGAACCGGATTTTGAAGGCCTTTGTAAACAGTTTGGATCCAGATGAGACGCCACAGAACGTGGCGTCTCATCAGGATCCAAAATGTTTGCTATTCTGATAGTATTCTTTGAAAACATTTGAAGAAAATGCTAATTTTAGAAATTTAGCAGACAACATTTTAGCAGACGACAAATTTCCCATCATGCAAAGGGTTAACTGTATTTTGCTTATACATAAAATTAACATTTGCTTTAGTTTTTTTTTGGTTTTTATAGGATTTTGTCCAGACTGTCTCCAAAAAGTGAGGGAGAAGTGGAGATACAGAACCTCTATGAGACTTTTAAATTTGAGTGTGTGGAATCAAGAAAAGAGTATCCAATACCTGGCTCTATCATTTTCATAGAACATGTAAAAAAATTGATTCCTGGTGTAAAAAGTGTGAGGAGAAAGGTTGGAACATCGTTCAAAACATTTTACAAAGGTGTCTGCCTTAATCCTATTGATTCAATATCCCCTGTTTCTGATATAATCTGGTCAGATATAAGTAAATCAGTGCCAGAAAATTATTTAATAAAGAAGATTTCATTTGAAGAGATCATTTGTGAATCAGAAAGTGGATACACCAGCAATGGCAACAATGTATCAAGGACAATAATATTTCAAAGTAACAACACATGGCAATTTAAAATTGCAGCAAAAATTGTCGACCTGTCCAACATTTATATTGAAGGAACATTTCACTTAAGTGTTAAAGGTGTGACACAAGTTTTTAATGCGGTAGAAAATATCAAACTTTGTAGTGGCCTTAAGGTGACAAAATCAATAATTGTCAGTAGATACCACACAATAGACTTATGGAAAAGCCCTGGTGAAGAAGAAGTAAGATCACTAAAGTCATTAATGTGTGCAAAAGTGGTTCCCTTACATAGTCGTGTTGTATCATGTAGAATATGTCAAAAAATGACAATTTCAAAATCTGATAATAAGGAAAATGAGCCTGTACAAAACATTCCTGTTGCTGAACCATTGATTAATCAAGTTAGATCGCTCTTTCCACAGGCAGATGAAAATATGATTGAATTACTGGTTGAACAGGCAAAAAATGTTGGAAGAGACCCAAAAGGACGAAGATGGTCCAAAAAATTTGTTGGTGTATGTCTCCAAATGTACAATAAAAGTCCAAATTGCTATGATCTGTTATATTCAAGCAAGTTATTAGTCCTGCCTTCTAAATCGTTGCTAATATTGTACAAAAATTTAATAAAACAACAACCAGGATTTGATGATGATGTTTTCCAGTGGATGTATACTGAGGCAAATAGACAGAACATACCAGAGGGGGAGAGATATGGGGGGATAATATTTGATGAAATGTCAATACAGACAGACATACAAATTGATAAACATGGTGACATTGTAGAAATCTCCGGGTTCACGGATTATGGAAATGAGGGAGACTCCTGCTATGCCCTGAAGCAAGGGTCAAATGAAAAAAAGGTAGGAAAATATGCTCTCCAACTTCTTTTCCTGGGAACTAATGGTTTTCGATTCCCGTTTGCCTATTTCATTACCAATGGTGTACAGGCATCCGAGCTATGTGGTATGTTCTGGAAAGCTGTATATTTATTAAGGTGTGCAGGATTTACAGCTCTATACACATGTATGGATGGTGCTCAAGCTAACCGATCATTCATGCATATGTGTTTAGGAGATAAGCCACACAATTATATAGCAAGAAGCCCATGTTCATCAAATGACATCATATTTGTAATGGATTTTTCACATGTTGTAAAAAAAATAAGAAATAACATTTTAAAAAGTGGAATTCATCCCAAAAGTACAAGAATTTTGACATTAACTAGTTTTTTCACTATTCAGTGGCAAATGTTCACTGACTTTTTCAACTGGGACCAACAAAATGCTCTACAAACTCACAAGAAGTTATCAAGAGAACATTTTCATCTTGACTCACAATTAAAAATGAGAAATCATCTAGCAGAAGATGTGCTAAATTCTGAAATGCTGCATTCAATGAAATTATATAAAAACAATCTGGGTGAAAAGGGTGAGGTATTAAATGGAGTCATAGAATTGCTGGAAAATACATCCAAACTTATAGAAATTTTTCGAGACATGAGACCTGTAAAATCTTTAGATGACAACAGAATTTCTACTCTACATGATGTGGCAACATGGTTTTCTGCCTGGGATAATTTCATTTTGAATTGTCCTGAAATTCCAGGAAAAGACAGAAAGAAAAGGCTGTTATCCCAACAGTGTTCTGAAGATATTCAATCATGTATTTTGGGTTTTACAGCACTTTGTAAAACAGTTCTCACCAAGTCATCTGTAATGTATGTTACTCCAGGACTAGTCAACTCCGACGTTATTGAAAACATTTTTAACCAGCAAAGGTCAACATACCACGGAGCAAATACCAATCCTAGTGCCTTACAATACCAGAGAGCTGTTAACAGTATTCTGGTTGGACAGAATGTTGTGTCAAAAAAGTCTAATGCTGCTAATACCAAAGTGAAATATGAACCATACCGATTGGATATAAAGGAGCCATTACGAAAAAGACCTACTTCTTCTTCCAGTTCTACTTGCAGTGAAATTAAGGTCAAGAAATTGTAACTGAATTATATAGCTTAGCAAAAATGGTACAGATTGTGGTTAAATGACATGACCAACATAGTGTGAAGTTTCAAGTCACCACCATCATCACATGAAGTTGACGACAAAAGTGTTATCACACGTTATTGGCAGTTCCATATAGTGAGTATTATTTATTTCATTGTTAAGCTTTAAATAAAATTAGAGAAAAATCAATTGGTGGTAATACATGTACCAATAATGCTTTAATGTATAGATACCTTTTCATTCTACAGCAGCTGAAATCTTCAACTGTTTCCAGGCTTTTCATATTCAATATGTTCTGTATAGCGACAGGTGGGCTAAAGATGTGCCGAGGGTGAAAATTTATGACACGTAATCCATCAGAAGACTTAACTCTAGAAATTGCAACTCCAAACTGGCCTGGCTTGAATATATCATAACAGTCTACTTCAACCCTGAAACATTAAAATAAAATGATGCATAACTTAATATTCTGTTCTAAATACAATTATTCAACTGTTGATTATATATTAATAACTTATTAACTTGCTTACAATTGTAATACATGTAGTTGCATGTAGTTTTACTCCTTATATAAATAACTCAATTTAAAACTAGGCCATAACAATTTTATATAATTATTATTTTTATTTTTATTTAAATACAGCTGTTGCCAAGGTTTTAATGTTACATGATGTTAACAGATAACATTGAACTGTATTTACTGTATTTACTATATTTACCAAGGTAGTGTCATTCCTTGTGCTTTATGGATTGTAAGGGCATACGCAGGCTTTACCGGAAACTGAAGTCTGCTGGCAATGTGTGTGTTTGTTTTTGGATCAAACACTGTAAAATAAAGATTAATTCTGTTAAAATGTATGAAACCTACTAATTTATTTCACTTACAAAATTTATTTATTAAGTATATGTTATTGGTAAATTATTATATTTTTAATAAATTTAAAACCAGGGAACCAAATCAGACTAAAATGAATTATTTATTTTTCTGTAATGCTTCATTTGACTGGGTTAAGTATTATAGAAAACTGTAACATCAATTATTACAAACATGTGGCCTAATTACTTCATAAATATTATATAGCAAAATATGACAAGTTATGTTTACCTGAAAATGACTCTTTATGTAAGATATGGCTCTTTTGTAGAGTTGGGAAGTATACTTCCAGCTGTGTCTTAGAAGCAGATCTCAAAGTCCCCGTTAAACCATTCACAAGATAATCATTTAAATTACGCAGTAAAATAACTGGACATTCAACCTTCAACCATAATGTCTTAGGAGCAGTCGAATCTTTTAACTCTGCGGAAATCCCAGAATCTGTAGCTTTGAATTCATACATGTCTCCGGCTGAATTTATTAAACGATTCCTATTGTACATGTCAACAAGTAAATTGGTTGAAAATAATTTAACACTATTGCAACCTTCTGGTAAAGGTTTACTGGCACTGTTCATATAAGTGTTAACACACTCTGAAAATTCACCCTGATAAATATCGGAAATTACTTTAACAAAAAGTTCATCACTTTGACGTACATTTTCTCTTAATGTTACTACATGAGGAAATACCGATTCAAAGTGATCACTTAAAAAACAATAAGTGCCATCATCACCGTACCTTTTGTTAGGTACCGGTGGCAACTGAAAAAAGTCACCACTGAATATCACCTGGATGCCTCCAAATATGTTATCCGGATTTTTAATGCCACAAACATTTTTTATGGACTCAAATGTACGTTTACTGATCATCGAGCACTCATCAACAATTAATACATCAGTTTCCATTATTGCACTTACAATTTTATCATATTTAGCATTGTTCTTTAACACTGATGCAATTTCCGTGGGGTCATGTCTTCCATCATCTATTCCAGTGAATTTGTGCACTGTTAATGGATTCAAGTGGGTGGGGTACACAGCACAAGCTATTCCAGTGCTGCATGTCAGTTGCACTTTTTTACCCTTTTTACTAAGTTCCTTACATATTTCTTTAATAACATGGCTTTTACCAGTTCCGGCCGATCCTAATAACAAAAGGCTGTGACCCCCGCTTGCAATATCAAATGCAGTCATTTGGTTTTTATTTAAAATCATTTTAACTTTTTAGGCTTTTTTGGACAGAAAACGTTGTTTTGTTTACATTCGTCACTTGTTGTTGTTGTTCGCTACTTATACCGTTTTATTGTTACAGCTTCCTGAATAATCCACTACAGCGCCGGGAGCCAGGTACCAACCAATGAAATTACTCGTTGCAAAATTGGTCACGTGATTCTAGCAGCGGAAATCGATGGAGACTTTCGTTTTAAAGTAAATAAACTAGTGTTAAAACAGTTGTTGAAAACAAAATATAAATGCTTGGAATGAGTTTTTAGGGTCAGATTGTTTATTGAACACTGTTTCATCAATGTAAAGCGATAAATTGTGATAGTATTGTTTGTAAGTGCGCATTTACACGGAGGGTTATGAACTAGATCTGAGTGCGGGTATTTGTCCGACCTAGCGAAAACTGTCGATTTGGTTCGATGTTCAAGTTTGTAATTGTTTAACGGTTGAAATGATGCCAATTTTGTTATTGCCAACCTTTGCAGATGATATTTAGCTACAATTGTATATATAGGTTTATACATTTTAAACGATAATTGACTTTGTAATTTGCACTTTTGTTGACTGTGTGACAGTCTGACTATTTGACATGTTCAACCCCTTGTCTATATATTATATATATTAATTTTTTTTTTTTTTTTTTTTTTTTTTTTTTTTTAGGCAATCCAAACACTGTGTCGGGTCCCTATGGACACCACTTCATTTGTCAGTAGTTCATGGCTTTACAGACATAGCTAAACTTCTCATATCACGAGGAGGTATGTATGTGATATTTGTTTGCTATTTGTTATGCCACAGGACCAGAAAATTATTTGGTTGCTCTGGCAATCGAAAACAGGACCAAACTGAAGTCCAAAGCTCTGCTGAATTAGCAAACTGGCGCACAAACTGTTGCAAAAGGTTTTACTTCGATTTGAGAAAACAAGTGGAATAAACAAATTTCAATTAATTTAGCTGAACAAACATCATGCTTTAAGAAAAGCTACAAAACTGCTTTTCTTAATGAATTTGTTGAAAAAAATAAAGTGCTCATATGGGTGGCAAATGAAAACTGTACTCCTTGAAATCAAACTGCTTCTCCTCTATATGGACATTGACATTACCTTGGCCCTGTTATCAACATTGGCCAGCTGTTTATTGTATTAAACACATAACTACATTTTAAAGTGGGGCAGTATGGGTTTGAACAGCTCATAAGTAATGCTCGATTGGTCATTGTCGGATTGGTTGCTACTTAAACAGACATGGCGAAAGACCTTCACAATTTACAGGCCAGACTTACAGGCTAGATACATAATTTACAGCAAGTTGTTAATTTCATAGGCCTCAATTTTAAGTGTTTTACCCTGGAGGGATATTGCAAAGTGAATTTTAACATGTGGTTGATTTATGACAGGGCAAAACTAGTGTGAAGAAATAATTTGAAGAAATAAGTTGAGTTTATTTTTTAATTTGGTTCAGATGATATTTACACATAAAAACATACATAATCAGGGCATAGATAACCTCCAAACATTGGGGAGGCGGACGCAAGGTCCCGCCTCTTAAAAGAATTACATTGTTAATGTAATAAATTTTGTGTTAAATATTAATAATAATGATAAAAAAACATTATTAAGCAACAATATGAGTATTATTTGTATGTTGTGTTGTTTTTTTTCTAAATTTTGTTTGTATTTAGATTGATGTTAAAAGGTAAGAACGGTCGCAAATAAAATTTAATACTTATATTAAAGATTGTAATGAACGCTGTTCTGGCTTTTTCTTCCCGAATGTACGCTTAGGAAAGCCAAAATTTTCTAGGCTGATTAGGAATACTCATTTTGAACATTAAACAATTACATACATGTATATGATATTGTTTCAATGATTTCTAAATGTTATACTTCAAGAACAAAAATATTTTAAATCAAATTAATGTTTCTCATGCGTATATTTACTCAAAATTGTTTTAAGTGGCAGTTACCTTTGAATTAAAGCCATCAATTAAAATTACAAGAATAGCCTGTCCTTAATCAAAACACCGACAGTGGGATCACGGGAAAGAACAATATCACGATGATAGGGAGAATACCACTTTTCCGCTCACCGTCGAAATTTTATACTTTCTGACAAGAACACCGTATCCTTCTGTCAAAAAATATGGCTTCAAACTTATTGGCGAGTCCAGAAATTAAAGAAAAAACAAAAAAAGAAGGTAATTTGGTAATAAAAAGATATTCCACCGAACGAAGTATATACTTTACATCTAATTGCCATTTACCGCATCAAAATTGAGTCGCTATTAACTTCAAAAGAGTTAATGAAAACAATTTGAGCATGTCGTGAAAGATGTGACTTTCATGACGCGCAAAATCGTATTTGTGCAGATTTTAAACATTTTAAATGAAAGATATTTTTGTTTAACGGTATTTTATAGCAGAAGAATCAATTTACAACACATTATGGCATGTTTTATTGAATATAACTGTGATTTTTACATTTACACGTATTAGCAAGTATGAACCGCTCAACACTGACATAGAAATATGGACACCGCTCAACAATGTTCGTAAAAGCACGGCATTTTTAGCTCATCTATTTTTTGAAAAAAAATTATGAGCTATTGTCATCACCTTGGCGTCGGCGTTGGCGTTGGCGTCGGCGTCCGGTTAAGTTTTGCGTTTAGTTCCACTTTTCTCAGTAAGTATCAATGCTATTGCATTCAAACTTGGTACACTTACTTACTATCATGAGGGGACTGGGCAGGCAAAGTTAGATAACTCTGGCATGCATTTTGACAGAATTATGTGCCCTTTTTATACTTAGAAAATTGACAATTTTGGTTAAGTTTTGTGTTTAGGTCCATTTTATTCCTTAAGCATCAAAGCTATTGCTTTCATACTTGCAACACTTACTAACTATCATAAGGGGACTGTGCAGGCAAAGTAATGTAACTCTGACTGGCATTTTGACAGAATTATGTGCCCTTTTTATACTTAGAAAATTGAAAATTTGATTAAGTTTTGTGTTTAGGTCCACTTTATTCCTACAGTATCAAAGCTATTGCTTTCATACTTGCAAGATTTATGAACTATCATAAGGGGACGGTGCAGGCAAAGTTATGTAACTCTGACTGGCATTTGGACGGAATTATGGGCCCTTTATACTTAGAAAATTGAAAATTTGGTTAAGATTTATGTTTTGGTCCACTTTACCCCTAAAGTATCATAGATATTGCTTTCATACTTGGAACACTCACAAACTATCATAAGTGTACAGTAAAAGGACAAGTTGCATAACTCTGGTTGTCATTGTTACGGAATTATGGCCCTTTTTTGACTTAGTAACTTTTAATATATGGTTAAATTTTGTGTTTCGATCCACTCGAAGTATCAAGGCTATTGCTTTCAAACTTCAAATACTTACATGCTATCATGAGGTTACTGTACCTGGCAACTTGAATTTTACTTTGACCTTTGAATGACCTTGACTCTCAAGGTCAAATTATTAAATTTTGCTAAAATTGCCATAACTTCTTTATTTATGATTAGATTTGATTGATACTTTGATGAAACTACTCTTACCTGACATACCACAATAGACTTCACCCAAACCATCCCCCGTGCCCCCCCCCCCCCCCCCCTCCCCCCTCCCCCCCCTAATTTTTATATATTTTTTTTTTTTTTTTTAAGATCATCTCACAAATGACCACCACACCCTCACACTATACCCCCACCCACCACCCACCCCACCCCCCCCCAATTTTTTTTTTTTGATTTTTTTTTTTTTTTTTTTTTTTAAGATCATCTCACAAATTATCACCACACCCTCACACTATACCCCCCCCCCCCCATTTTTTTTTTTAACGGTTATGTTTGAAATACCGTCCAACCATCGCACCCAGAACCCCCCCCCCCCCCCCCCTGATTTTTTTTTTTTTTTTTTTTTTCGCTTTTTTGGAAGATAATGTAATAAATGTCCACAACCCCACACTATACACCCCTCTTCACTCCACTCCTCCCTCCTTTGTGATTGAAAATGAGAGTCCCTTCACCTTTAAAAAGAAAATAGATGAGCGGTCTGCACCCGCAAGACGGTGCTCTTGTTATGATTTGTTGGCACCGCTTTATTCTGATATAAAACTATATCATCAGGCATCAATTCATCACTATCTAGGCCACTCATCGCAAATTCCAGCAAGATCTGAAAGAATAGCACCAAAGGTTTGTATTATGCCACAAGAGCTGTCGAAAGGCACCTTCTCAGTGCTTGATAGTATGATAAAGATATTCTTCTAATTAGAAAAATTGTGGTAAGTTTGGGGTCATTATTATTAACAAATATAAAGCAAAATGTTAAAACAATGTCAAATAAAGGCTTCATAATTTGAATCACGATGGTAAACAAGTGTACAAACGGTTTCAAAGCAATATTAAAATGTACTTTGAGAATATTTTGTTTTCTATTGGTTTTTTAGCTCACCTGATTGCTCAGGTCCGTCGTTCACATTTGGTTTGTAAACACTTTATAGAGGCCACATTTCTTGTCCGATCTTCATGATACTTGGTCAGGCGCTTTGTCCCCATGAAATCTCTGTCGAGCTCGAAACTGGGTTGTGCCGGGTAAAAAAAAAGGTCAATAGGTAAAAAAAAAAGAAAAAACTTGTAAACACTGTAGAAGTCACATTTCATGCCCAATCGACATGTAACTTTGTCAAAATGTTTGTCTTTATGATATGTTGGTTGAGTTCAAAAGTGGTTCAGGTCCGTTGAAAAACATGGCCACCAGTGGGCGGGGCAGTTTTCCTTATTTGGCTACAGAGAAACCTTGTACACACTCTAGAAGTCACAATTTTAGCCCAATCATCATGAAAATTGGTCAAAACATTGATTTTATTAATATCTCGGATGAGTTCGAAAATGGTCCAGATGGTTGAAAAAACATGGCCACCAGTGGGCGGGGCATTTTTCTCTATATGTATATAGTGAAAACATGTGAACACTCTAGAAGTCACATTTTTGGCCCAATTTTCATGAAATTTAGTAAGAGCATTTGTTGCCTTGATATGAGAGTTGAGTTTGAAAATGATTCCGGTCAGTTGAATAACATGGCTGCCAGGGGGGGGGTGCAGTTTTCCTTATTTGGCTATAGAGAAACATTGTAAACACTCTAGAATTCACAATTTTTGCTGAATCATCATGAAAGTTGGTCAAAACATTCGTTTTATTGATATCTTGGACGAGTTCGAAAATGGTCTAGATCGGTGAAAAAACATGGCCTCCAGTTGGCCGGGCATTTTTCTCTATATGTATAAAGTGAAAACATGTTAACACTCTAGAAGTCCCATTTTTGGCCCAATTTTCATGAAATTTGGTCAGAACATTTGTTTCCTTGATATGAGAGTTGAGTTTGAAAATGGTTCCGGTCAGTTGAATAACATGGCTGCCGGGGGGGAGTTTTCCTTATTTGGCTTTTGAGAAACCTTGTAAACACTCTAGAAGTCACAATTTTTGCTGAATCATCATGAAAGTTGGTCAAAACATTGGTTTTATTGATATCTCAGACGAGTTCGAAAATGGTTCAGATCGGTGAAAAAACATGGCCGCCAGTGGGCTGGGCATTTTTTTCTATATGTATATAGTGAAAACATGTGAACACTCAAGAAGTCACATTTTTGGCCCAATGTTCATGAAATTTGGTCAGAACATTTGTTTTCTTGATATGAGAGTTGAGTTTGAAAATGGTTCCGGTCAGTTTAATAACATGGCTGCCGGGGGAGGGAAGTTTTCTTATATCTATATAGTAAAAAAAGCTTTGAACACTCTAGAAGTCACTTTTTTTGCCCAATCATCATGAAACTTGGTGAAAAGATTGGTTTTATATATATCACATAATAAATGCCATAATTATTGCCCTTATATTGTCCAAATTTTCATTATATTGTACAAAATCCTTGTAAACACACTAGAGGTCACAATTTTGTTTCAGATTTTATGAATCTTGGTGCCCTCCACGTACTGGAAATCAAGACAATAGATCCCAGTGAACCTTTTTTGGTGCAAGCATGCCATCATTTACAAGATCATTTCTGGAACATGTAACTTTGATAAATGGAAGATTATCGTAAATAAATTTAGCTCACAATAGCTCGTTCTAGCTTATCATTTAATACCATGTGCAGAAGTTAGTGGTGCCACGAATTTCAGTGATACGGAATATAAATACGGTGTTTATAATCAGTGTTGCGCGGTGCATCGATATTTATGAAAGTGATGCATGTTTTCACCAATAAATTAGGCCTTTAACAGATATTGAAACAAACAGGTTTGTATAGCATGTTCTTTTTATATATACAATGATTTAAGTCTGTCACATCAGGTCTGACACTTTGACAATCATCTGATTATTTCGTTTTTCTCATAAGTATGAATGGTGTCGAGCGCGACACGACTTTTTGTAAACAATTTTTTAAAGTCATGATAAATATTTCACAACTGGTAAACTTTTAAATAGACGACATATTGGTTCAGAAATTCGGTGGAGTGCTTCACAAGTGGCAATAATTTTGCAGTGTCTTATAATAAAACGTTTTGTCACCCACTTACCGGATATTTCTTCGTCCACCATGTTTCTTTTTGTCAGAAAGATACGATGCTCTTGTCAGAAGTATAAAATTTTGACTGTGAGCGGAATAGTTGTGGTAATCGCCTTATCACCGTGAATATAACAATTAACGCAATGACATTTATCCGGTTTATGACACCTAATAAGGGATATTGACACATCACTATTGGCAACCTCGGAGCAGACGGCACGTGATTACAAAAATACTGGTTTTGGGGTGGCGATTTTTGGGGATTTTACGTTTTATTTATATAACGACGACTAGCCGAAATTTTGGGGAGGCGGCCGCCTCCCCTGCCTCCCCATTACCTACGCCCCTGATAATTGAGTTTTATTGATGTATTTAACACAGATTTATTTATATACTATTCAATGCATTTTTACTTAGACATGTTGGGCATCTCCCAAATTGATAGCAATGAGCTCTAATATGATTAAGAATGCACCACAATGTGTATTTAAATATGTCTGCACAATGAAAGAGACCCTGTTTCAAAAACTTAAAAACACCGCCTTCCCCAGGGCTTTTTCGAAAAAGGGGGTATATAGTTTTCGCACTGTCTGTCTTTAAGT
The DNA here is from genome assembly GCF_020536995.1 of Dreissena polymorpha. Taxonomy (NCBI): domain Eukaryota; kingdom Metazoa; phylum Mollusca; class Bivalvia; order Myida; family Dreissenidae; genus Dreissena; species Dreissena polymorpha. The sequence continues at coordinate 107,507,268 of NC_068361.1, forward strand.
CTGTCTGTAAGTCTGTCTGTCAGTCTGTCACACTTTTTGTGTCCGCTCTCTGATTCAAATAGTTTTCATCCGATCTTTACGAAACTTGGTCAGAAGTTGTATCTAGACAATTTCTAGGTCAAGTTTGAATATGGGTTGCTGGGTCAAAATCAAGGTCACGGGGTCGAAAAAACAAATCCAAGGGAAGTAATAAGCTTTAAATGGACATAATTATCTGACCTGCCAAATTATATATTTTGGTTAAATAAATCAAAGCGGTGCAGTAAGTGGCATTGTGTTTCTGACAAACACATCGTGGTAAAAGGTCAAGGTCATTCTTCAAGGTCTAAGGTCAAAAATACAAATCCAAGGGAAGTAATAAGCTTTAAAGGGAGATAATTATTCAATATTGAACATAGCTACTTGATAGGGCTCGACATTAAAGGTAGTCCGACTGTCCGGGACAACCAAAGTGTTTGTCCGGACAAGTTAATAAAGAATTTGCTTGTCCGACGGGACAAGTGGTTGTTATAATTTAATAACTTAGAACAAATGCCTTTAAATCCGTTATTTCTGTGGAGTAACCACCCTTTATTTTGAAATATATATTTTGTTTATGTTTAAACGACAAAGCACGAGATATTCCGATAGTTCCATGGGATACTACGCCGCACTGTTTACAAGGGAAGCAACCCTTAACATTTTTCTTTGCCAAGATAACAATATTATTCTCCCTTATAATGAATATGCATTTTACGACACCGGTACACATTGATCTTTAAGACAATTAAAGAAGTATGGTGGCAAAACACAAGTTTTTGTCAGTTATTTTGGCTTTGTATAATGTTTAAAAAATCAATAATATCCAGTTTTCCTGTTATCTAGTCAGTTCTTTTTGTATTCAAATTGCCTAAAATTATGTTAACATGTATTTTGAATGATTTAAGTCTTTATGATTTGAGCTTTTTGTATTATTTAATTACTTTGCGAAGAACTGAGCAAAATAAGATATAATGGTCAGGACAAGTTGCTTTCTGGTCAGGACAAGTGAAGTTTAGGTCTACTTGTCCGACTGGACAAGTGGCTCCAAAAGTTAATGTCGAGCCCTGGGCATGCATGTGTATCTCATGGAGCTGCAAATTTTGAGTGGTGAATCTACAGTCACGATAGTGGCTTTTAATTATTTGCTTCTAAAAATAGAGATTTGTTAGAGACAATTATTTTTAAGGGAAGTAATTTATATAATTATAAATCTCAGATTTTATATTTTCTTACCAAGAATTTAAGTTATTTTCACAGTTACTGTACAGATTTTTTATTTTGATTCTTTATAACTCAAATGATTGATTTGTAAAAGGTTTTTTTAAATGATATAATTATCATTTCTTTCCTGTACTAATTTGTAAATGGTAGGGTTCACTGTGTCACGTAATTACGAAAATTCAGATAGCAATTACATATTTGGCATGCATGTGTATATGGACAAGGCCTTTCCATACGCACACATATTTTGACCCCTGTGACCTTGACCTTGAACTTAGGATCCGCATTTAGGTTTCGAAATCTGCATTTAGGTTTCCAAAAAAGCTCATAACTTCTATCAAGCGTTTATAGGGGGCATAAGTCATCCTATGGCGACAGCTCTTGTTTTGGTTTAAATTGTAGTAAATTTGTCAATTATACCCTCAAATTAAATCACAGATATTCAGAGCAGAAAAATGGTCCCAGCGATTTTTTTTGTCCAATTGGGAAAAGTACCCGTACCGGTCCAATTGGGAAAAATTGAGTCGTGAAAGCCTGAAAATTGGGGGAAATCGAGTCGTGAAACCCTCAAATTGGGAAATTGGTGTATTTGATTTTATGCTCCCAAATACTTTAAAATTGATAAATAAGTGTTTTCAAGCTGTCAATATTATATTTACCTAGGTTCAAACCATAGAGCTGCATAGGGAAACTAACAAAATGTTGCATTTTCCAAAAAAATAAAAAATTTTTTTTTTTTTTTTTTTTACCTTAAATGGGAATTTTTTGGACAGCAATTGAGAAGTTTGTAGTTATTTCGTAATTGGGAAAGTGCCGTTTACCTGTACTTTATAAAGAAGGAAAAAAATCGCTGCGGTCTATCCAACCTGTCTTTGAATCGTCAGTCAGGTCAGCAGGTCAGACACTGCAGGACTTTTGAGAATGTTTGGTGTTATTAAAAATGGCTAACAACCACTGTAACAATATTTTCTGTCTGTATCAATGCATTCAGCTATACGTTGTCATAATTAAATAAATATCATTAAATATCAGTGACATACTGTATAATTTCAGCGGATGTAAATGAAAGTGATCGCTTTGACGTATCCCCATTGCACACTGCTGCAGAGCTGGGCAACACAGACTGTCTGGTTTTGTTGTTAGAAGGCGGGGCAGATTGCAACATCAGCACTAAATACTCAAAACATGGATCTTACACAGGTAAATAGGTTTGGTGTTCAACCTTTTACCACTCGGAAGCAAAGTGAAAATGGCTATATGCAAATAGCAAAAAAACAGAAAAGCCTGCGAGTAACACGCAGTCTGTTCAAGTTTTATGCTGTTTGCTGCTCATCAGTATCTAAGGGTTGGAAATGAAGCCTTTAAAACTTGAATCTAGTGAGAAAGGTCTCAAATTAAATAGAACTTTCTTGGGGACAACAAATAAGTGAAAATATGTAACTTAGTGGTAAAGGGTTAACCTTATACCACTCAGAGATGCACTTTTACACATTTGAAGTTGCTTATAAAATTAAATTAATTTATAGACCTTTCTTACTAGATTCAAGTTTTAAAGGCTTTATTTCCAACTCTTAGATACTGATGAGCAGCAAACAGCATAAAACCTGAACAGACTGCAAGTTAAATAAAAATCCATGAAAAAATTACGTTTAAATTAAAACTAAAATTAAATGAGATGTTGTCACCTTAGAGATGTCTCTCATCTCCCTGCTATAAAAAACCAAAATCAGAGTAAAAGGGCCATATCCTTAATAAATGAGAGAAAATAAAGACTTTGTATTGTTTATGCACCCGAAGGAGCGCATTTAGTGATCGCACTGTCTGGACGTCTGTCCGTCACACTTTGCATTTGGGGTTTCTACACATGTAAAAATGCTCATAACTTCTATGTCCCTTCAGTTGTAACATTCATATTTGGTATGCATGTGTATATGGACAAGGCCTTTCCATACGCACACAAATTTTGACCCCTTTGACCTTGAACTTAGGGTCCGCATTTAGGTTTCGAAAAATGCGTTTAGGTTTCGAAAAATGCTCATAACTTCTATCAAATCATTTATCGAGGGCATATGTCATCCTATGGAGACAGTTCTTGTTCAAGCATACAAATATTTCTCTTTTCAGATTATAACATTGTGGTCTCACTAACAATTTACATTCAAAAGTAGTTAAACATTGAGTGATCTCTAGAAAATTGATTGCAAAGATTTGATGTCAGGAAGTGGGTTCAAACTGCTTATCAACCTATTGATTAATATTTTGTTAAACACACTGTCTCTCAAAACATACTAAAACTGTACAAATTAGAAGTGGGGCAGGGGATATCAGCTGCTTTTCAACTGATTAATTTGTTTAATAACTGCTGTATCCCACCAGGTCTTTTCAAATTCTTCGTTTTTATGTCCAATTGTTTTACAGCTGTGCCCCACCCAGGTGGCACAACGCCTCTGCACCTCAGCGCCAGCAACAACCATGTGGATTGTCTGCGCCATCTCATCTGGCACGGTGCAGACTACAACGCGGTGGACGACCGAGGCTGCACCAGTCTCTACCTCGCAGCGGAGAAGGGTCTTAGCGAGTGCATCCATGTGCATCTTGATAATGCACTGTGGAAGGATATTCTGTCATTACCGGAGAAGTATAAAGGCAGGTGTTGTGTTGTGCTGTTGCATGGTTTTTTAAAACAAGGATGGAAATAAGTAGGGGCCCACAGGCAAATTTGTTCCTAAAATCATAGAGGTCTCCCAGTTTTTCTGAGAAAACTGGTATTTCTTTTGTATAGAAAGTATAAATTTTGAAGAATGAGGGTGGGCAACCATGGCCAAAGTGTTAGTCTCTGACCCTTTAAAAGTGATTTTGTGCGATTTTCCATGTCAAATATTTTCAATGTTAGAATTATGAATGGTGACACAAATAATTTGTGAGCAAATTTATTTAGGAAAATCTTTGGTACTGAATAAATCTGCAAAGGAGTATGAACATGTATTGAATTAATTTCTTTGAACGTAGTGTTAAAAATTGCAAGGTTTTTTGGAATCCAATGAAATAAAAGCAAATATTTAACCTCACATAATTTTTTATGCCCCCCTTCGAAGAAGAGGGGGTATATTGCTTTGCACATGTCGGTCGGTCTGTCAGTCCGTCCATCAGGTGGTTTCCGGATGATAACTCAAGAACCCTTGGGCCTAGGATCATGAAACTTCATAGGTACATTGATCATGACTGGCAGATGACCCCTATTGATTTTGAGGTCAAAGGTCAAGGTCACGGTGACCCGAAATAGTAAAATGGTTTCTGGATGATAACTCAAGAACGCATACGCCTAGGATCATGAAACTTCATCGTTAGATAGATCATGACTCGTAGTTGACCCCTATTGATTTTGAGGTCACTAGGTCAAAGGTCAAGGTCACGGTGACCAGAAATAGTAAAATGGTTTTCGGATGATAACTCAAGAACGCATACGCCTAGGATCATGAAACTTCATAGCTAGATTGATCATGACTTGCAGGTGACCCCTATTAATTTTGAGATCACAAGGTCAAAGGTCAAGGTCACGGTGACCCGAAATAGTAAAATGGTTTTCAGATGATAACTCAAGAACGCATACTCCTAGGATTATGAAACTTCATAGGTAGATTGATCATGACTGGCAAATGACCCCTATTGATTTTGAGGTCACTAGGTCAAAGGTCAAAGTCACGTTGACCCAAAATAGTAAAATGGTTTTCGGATGATTACTCAAGAACCCATATGCCTAGGATCATGAAACTTCATTGATAGATTTATCATGACTCGCAGATGACCCCTATTGATTTTGAGGTAACTAGGTCAAAGGTCAAGGTCACGGTGACCCGAAAAAGTAAAATGGTTTCGGATAATAACTCAAAAACACATATGCCTAGGATCATGAAACTTGATAGGTAGATTGATCATGACTCGCAGATGACCCCTATTGATGTTTAGGTCACTAGGTCAAAGGTCAAGGTCACGGTGACCCGAAATAGTTAAATGGTTTCCTGATGATAACTCAAGACCGCTTACGCCTAGGATCATGAAACTTTATAGGTACATTGATCATGACTCCCAGATGACTCATATTGATTTTCAGGTCACTAGGTCAAAGGTCAAGGTCACGGTGACCAGAAACAGTAAAATTGTTTCCGGATGATAACTCAAGAACGCTTTTGCTCAGGATCATGACACTTCACAGGTACATTGATCATGACTCGCAGATGACCCCTATTGATTTTCAGGTCACTAGGTAGGGTTCAACACAAAGGCACGTCCGACAGACATTGTCTAGTAAGATCGGTGGTCAGGCTAGTAAAACTGCGGGCTAGCTTGTCCGACTGGTCGTACATCAATTAAAAAAAAATCTATACTGATTCATATTACTATAAATAACTGCTGTGAAAACCTTAACTTTTAATGTGTAAAATTACTCTTGTATCCGTTATTTACATTAAAACAAAACTAGTATATTTAAATAAACGCGGAGCATTCAGATGATTCATCGCTATTTTTAGACGCAAAGGAGAGCTTCCTGCAGAAATTGCTTGTTTCAATTGGTCAAGTTGTCATGAATAGTAATGATTTGCTGCAGTGTCGTAAAAGTGTAGAGCATGATTTTACGACTTCTATCGAAAATCGGTATCAATGTAAACATTTTTGCGTAGCAGAAAAGATAATGTAATTTAAAGAATGGCTCCTTAGTTCGGATTTTTGCTCGACAAATCAGTTAATAAAAAAGAATCCGTCGCTTAACTGACACGAAACGTAAATATGAAGAAACACGGAAACGTCAATTTTATCCTAGATGGAAAATCGAATCAGTTCCCATGGCTTGAATTTGAAGAAGAAAAGCAAAAAAAAGGGTTATTTTATTGTGTTACTCTATGCATAAAAAAATCTGGTGTTCACTGATTATTTACTGATAAATCCTGATTAAACAGTTACATGACACAATTGTGTTCATTTGCTATGTCATTTATGGTCTAGTAGACATCAGGTTCGGGCTAGTGCATTTTAAGAGGAGCTGGTCTGACGGTCTTGCTGTAAAATAAGTTAATGTGGAACCCTGCTAGGTCAAAGGTCAAGGTCACAGTAACAAAAAACGTATTCACACAATGGCTGCCACTACAACGGACAGCCCATATGGGGGGCATGTATGTTTTACAAACAGCCCTTGTTTATTCATTCTATTTATATGATCGGATCAGGTCTTTAAATTTTGATAGCTCTAGTCTGTAGTCAAGAGTATAATGGCCAGTATTTGTTTTCTTATATGGACCACAATGTTCCAAATATTCACAAATGATTTCAAATCCGTTTAAAGCACTGCTCAGTTGCAGTTTGAAGTTATACTGTATACTTAGAAAATACTTTGACAATTTTACAATAATTGTCAATAAGTGTTCTTTTAAAATCGTTTATTAAAGCTTAATAAGTTGATACACATGGTTAAAGTGTTTGGTAAAATAAAAAAAATAAAGAACCACTTTGCGGCCCCAATTTGATTTATAGTGACCAGCCCGGCAGCCCGAAACAGTATACAGACCTCAGCCTTTAACCATTTCCAACTGTCTTAGAAGCAAAGTGAAATGGCAAACAGCATAAAACCAAAACAGTCGTGAAGCCTGCGAGTTACTCACAGTCTGTTCAGGTTTTATGCTGTTTGCTTCTCATCAGTATCTAAGGGTTTGAAATGAAGCCTTTAAAACTTGAATCTAGTAAGAATCTTCTTAATTTAAATATAACTTTCTAAGGGACTACAAATGCCTGAAAATACGTATCCAAGTGGTAAAGGGTTATATGTGATTCATACACAATTTGTGGCTGCCTTGATGTTGCTGGTTACTATTATGTAAAGCTAATAGTGCTTAAGTGGTGTTTATAAAAAAATATTAATAATATAATTTTAGGAGACACCCCACTGCACCAGTGTGTTAAGCAAAACATGCTGGACTGTGTTGTTAAGTTGCTGAGGAGGGGCTCTGACGTGAATCATCGCAACTGTGCAGGGTACTCTCCCTTACATCTGGCCGTTATGACCGGGGAGAACTACAACATTGAAATCGTGAAGGCCCTGTTGACATATGGGTACAATACTGACGTGAATCTTCTTGATAACAGTGAGTATGGTACCTTGTTATGTATTATTTTACAGTTTTAGACTCTCCACACTACAGAATTTCGATGGTTTTTAATTTTCTATGTGGATATGAATATTTTTTGTGACTTCATTTTATGGTGTTTTTGTGTTATTTAGTGCAGGGTAGGTTTCCTGTTGTTATTTTACCAAAACATTCATACCAAGCAAAATAAAGTGATAAATCTTAAATGTGTATACATGTAATACTTTAACAAAAAGTGTTTCATGTAAAGTTAGTTCACAACATGCATTTTATCTGCAATTTAACTTCCCACTTAAGGCTTGTACTCTTGAGAGATGTTGTTGTTTTTTCACCAACTTAACAAACTTTTAACTTTGCAACCCTAACCTTCTATCAACTTCGAACATTTTTGTTGTTTTCCAGATTTTTACTCGCCCCTCCACTATGCCTGCTTCAATGATGCCATGTCGCAGGCCAGGCGCCCAGAACTTGCCGCCCTCCTTTTAGCCTACGGCGCTGACTTCAACATCAAGAACAAACGCGGCGACAAAGTACTCATCAGTGAACTGGAGGGCAGACACAGAGACTGTACCATACTGAGTGCTATAGCACGGTGCACAGTGTATCTTCCAACTTTTGAGGCTCTTGGTTTGAATATCGTGAACCCTACGCCATTTCTGATGCAAGGGGCTGGGTATCAGGGTGGTGTGGGCTTTGGAATTGGTGCTAATGTACCGCATGAGGATTTTCAGGACTTGAGACAGCAGCATGTGGTTTTAGCCAGACAATGGTCTGAGAACCAACAGGCTAAGATAAGTTGGTATCGGGACATGGTTCGTGGTCCAAGAATGCTTCAGCATTATTGTCGGTGTGTAATTAGGGCTAAAATGGGTCCACGAAGACTTATGAATATTCCTCAGTTGCCCCTCCCTACCACAATGAAGGAATACCTTTTATTACAAAACGGTTGATGGGGTTTTATTTAGAATACATAGTGGTTTTTGTGTGGAAAAACGTGGTTCTAGTCCTGGTAATTAGAGCAAGATAGTGCTTCTTGTGGATGAACTCGATCCAACTGAAGAGTGCTGAATGGGGATTTGGCTCCAGATCTATTGTCGCATTTTAGCCATTCTAGTACCTATCAGCATTATAATAGTACAATGGATTCTAATATTTAGCAACTACCGAGCGGTTATGAAAATTAGCAGATAAATGGTATATAGCTATCAACTCCAAATTCTTACATTATAACTTGAGACCCAGAAAATGTGCAAAACTGGGTATATGGAACTAATCAGGGTGCGTTACCAGTTATTTTCAGGGCTAAAATTTGGCTTGATTCCTAATAGTAAAGATAGTAAATATTATTTTCCCAAATCAACAACAAAAATATCTCTGAAAAAAGTATGACCCAAAATAATAATTTGGAAATATAACATTTTTGTTAATTTTAGTTCAAGAAATGTTTAAATGCTGTAGGAACATTACCTGAGATTATTTTTAATAATGACATGTACTGAAAGCAACTAGGTATTCATTATTATTCAACGCCAAAAGCAAGGGGATATAGTTTGGGCGTTGTCTGTCTGTCACAAACTTTTTAGTTACGGTGGCGGATATCAATTCAACAAATTTGCTATTTCTTAGTAAATTACAAATATGTTTGTATCCCTCCATCAAGTTATTCTGCTGTTCAATTTCGCCATGGAAGGGCCCCAACCTCATTCCCCCAGGAGTGAAAATATATCCTGCCAAGAATCTCAGCAGGTCTGGTTCAAAATCTCTGTGCAGACCATAAATTGTGTTAATTTTAATCACTGTACTTTATATAGTACATTTTTCGCATTTGTTTACTAATTCTTAAGAGTTATGTGTCTTTTCTTATGACCAATTGTTTAAACAAATGTCAGGTAAAGCCTCTATTTAAGTAACTTTGCATTTAGGAAAATTTTAAACCAAAGTATGAATGATGTGTCATACATGCACACATGAATTTGTGTGCAATACATATTAAACCCTGAATAATTTTTTAACTTACATTAATTAGCAAATTTAACGGTCTGGGTTACACTTTGTCGATTTTCAAACATAGTAAAAATAGTGGGTGGTTATAAAAAATTTAGTTGTATTCTTATTTGCATTAAGTATTTAATTGTACGTTGGATGAAAGAGTGTCATCTATCGAATAAGAATGTCACTGAGTAGTGATTGTTTAGCTCTCATGAGCAAAAAGTGCTGATGTTTAGCTGATGTTGTTCAGTCTTTGTGGGACGCAGCGTGTTGTGCGTCATGAGGTTGCAACTTTTATCGTGCTACAGCTCTAGAGGCCACATTGTTCCAAATCTTTGTGAAACTTTGTGAGAATGTTGATCTTTGCAATATTTAGGCCAAGTTTTAATGTTTATTTCCAAAAACTAAGTCACCATTTTAATCTTAGAAAAACCTTGTTGCCACTGTAGAAGCCAAATGTATAACACAATAATGATTACCTTGACAATATCTAATCCAATTTTGAATGTAGGTCAGGTGACTCCACAATCTAAATCATCAGGGCAAACCTTGACAAAACATCTTTCCACTGTTGAACTAACATTAATGACTCAATCTTGATTAAACTTGGTGAGAATGTTGAAATTGTTACCACTCTAGAGGCCACACTTATCACTCAGTCTGGATGAAACTTGATCAGAATGGTAATCATGGCTTTTATGTTAGTTTGAATTTTGTTCACGTGCATTCAAAAACCAGGTCAAATCATTGAAAACCACATAACAATAATAGAAGCACCACATTGTACTCAATCTTAATAGAACATTATTAAAAAAATACACATGAAAATGTCACGGCCAAGTGTGGTAAAAAAGCTATTACACTAGAATCTTCAATCTTAGGTGTTACTTTAACTCGGGCGATCACTACATAGTAATCATGGACCTCATGGAATCATGTTTACACACCACTTCACGAAAGGAAATCTACACATGTTGTTGCCTTTACTACGACCTGTTGTTTTGCGTTTACATACCAACACACAAAAGGAAATCTACAGATTGTGTTTCCTGCCCTAATGATTTGAAACACATATTTTTATTGCAATAATCGGAGATAATTACTCCCTAAATGCATACAAGTGTGAGCGAGATATAAACATTTGTTCAAAATGTTACCAGTATTCAAAGACAATCTTGTCAGGTTGTTAAGTGCCATGTTCGTTTTGAAAATCATATTTCTTATTAGGTCAGTGGGTCCAATATGAATGGTACTGTGCAATTAGTTGTTATTATCTGCCAAGTATGTTGGATCGTTCTCAATTATCGTTTTTGACATGGCATTTATGATATAGCAATTTCACTTTTACAGGTAGTTACAAACCACTGTTCATGGCAAATTTTACGAACATTTTTTGGTGATCAAATCACTTGAAACTGCCATGCTTACTACTGTTTCAGTAAAGATTATGAAGTTTGTTCATATATTTTTGTTTCATATTTGACAGAATATCTTAACAACTATTCAAAAGGACTGTTAAAGTGAAAATATTCAACTTATACCATCACAACAACATAATAATAACTTAAGTTATCAATTTATATACATTTATCATGAAGTTTTTATAATAAAGAGTGAAAAGGATTATTTTTAGCTCACCTGATTGCTCAGGTGAGCTTTTGTGACCAGTCTTTGTCCGTCGTATGTCCGTCCGTCCGTTAACATTTGCTAGTAAACACTCTAGAGGCCACATTTCTTCTCCCATCTTCATGAAACTTGGTCAGAAGCTTTGTCCCAATGAAATCTCGGCCGAGTTCGAAACTGGGTTGTGCCGGGTTAAAAACTAGGTCACTAGGTAAAAAAAACAAACAACTTTTAAACACTGTAGAAGTCACATTTCATGCCCAATCTTCATGTAACTTTGTCAAAATGTCTGTCTTAATGATATCTTGGTTGAGTTCAAAAGTGGTTCCGATCGGTTGAAAAACATGGCCGCCAGTGGGCGGGGCAGTGTTCCTTATTTGGCTATAGAGAAACCTTGTAAACACTTTAGAAGTCACAATTTTTGCCCAATCATCATGAAAGTTGGTCAAAACATTGGTTCATTTGATGTCTCGGACGAGTTTGAAATAGTCCAGATCGGTGAAAAAACATGGCCGCCAGTGGGAGGGGCATTTTTCTCTATATGTATATAGTGGCAGTTTTCCCTATTTGGCTATAGAGAAACCTTGTTAACACTCTAGAAGTCACAATTTTTGCTCAATCATCGTGAAAGTTGGTCAAAACATTGGTTTTATTGATATCTCGGACGAGTTTGAAAATGGTCCAGATGGGTGAAAATACATGGTCGCCAGTGGGCGGGGCATTTTTCTCTATATGTATATAGTGAAAACATGTGAACTCAGTAGAAGTCACATTTTTGGCCCAATTTTCATGAAATTTGCTCAGAATGTTTATTTCCTTGAAACGAGAGTTGAGTTCAAAAATGGTTCCGGTCAGTTGAATAACATGGCTGCTGGGAGTGGGGCAGTTTTCTCATTATGCCCCCCCTCCCTTTCGAAGAAGAGGGGGTATATTGTTTTGCTCATGTCGGTCCGTCCGTCCACCAGATGGTTTCAGGATAATAACTCAAGAGCGCTTATGCCAAGGATCATGAAACTTCATAGGTACATTGATCATGATTCGCAGATGACTCCTATTGATTTTCAGGTCACTAGGTCAAAGGTCAAGGGCAAGATGACCCGAAATAGTAATATGGTTTCCGGATGATAACTCAAGAACACTTATGCCTAGGATCATGAAACTTCATAGATACATTGAACATGACTCGCAGATGACCCCTATTGATTTTCAGGTCACTAGGTCAAAGGTCAAGGTCATGGTGACCCAAAGCAGTAAAATGGTTTCCGGATGATAACTCAAGAACGCTTATGCCTAGGATCATGAAACTTCATAGGTAGATTAGGTCATTAATCATGACTCACAGATAACCCCTATAGATTTTCAGGTCACTAGGTCAAAGGTCAAGGTCACGATGACCCGAAATAGTAAAATGGTTTCTGGATAATAACTCAAGAACGCTTAGGCCTAGGATCATGAAACTTCATAGGTGCATTGATCATAACTCGTAGATGACCTCTATTGATTTTCAGGTCACTAGGTCAAAGGTCAAGGTCACAATGACCCGAAATAGTAAAATGGTTTCTGGATGATAACTCAAGAATGCGTAGGCCTAGAATCATGAAACTTCATAGGTACATTGATCATGACTCGAAGATGACCCCTTTTGATTTTCAGGTCACTAGGTCAAAGGTCAAGGTCATGGTGACCTGAAATAGTAAAATGTTTTCCACATGATAACTCAAGAACGCTTATGCCAAGGATCATGAAACTTCATAGGTACAATAATCATGACTCACAGATGACCCCTATTGATTTTCAAGTCACTAGGTCAAAGGTCAAGGTCACGGTGACCTGAAATAGTAAAATGGTTTCTGGATGATAACTCGAGAACGCTTATGCCTAGGTTCATGAAACTTCATAGGTATAATGATCATGACTCGCAGATGACCCCTATTGATTATCAGGTCACTAGGTCAAATGTCAAGGTCACAGTGCCAAAAAACGTATTCACACAATGGCTGTCAAGGTCACAGTGACTCAACTTAGAAAAATGGTTTCTGGATGATAACTCAAGAATGCTTACACCTAGGATCATAAAACTTCATAGGTACATTGATCAAAACTCGCAGATGAAATAATGATGAAACTTGACCAGGATGTTTGTCCGGACAATATCTAGGTCAAGTTTGACATTTGGTAAAGATTGAATGAACCGACTCCTCTCAGGTGAGCCAACTAGGGCCATCTTGGCCCTCCCCTTTATTAACCTGCTATTTATTTTAATAGGATAGTTATCTTGGAGTGGTGTATACATTTGTTTTATAAATTATCATTAGTTTTTTCTATTGTTAAGAAAAATAAAATTTGATGAAAAGGTGCATTAAATTGTCATGTTTAAATGTTATTGTTTTACAATCATGAAGAAATGATTATATATATATGTTTGCGTAAATCTGTACGTGTTCTATTTGGACAAACATAAAATAAAATATTCATATACAAATATCAAAATGTTTTATTATGCCCCTGGTAAGGTGGCATATAGCAGTTGAACTGTCCGTCAGTCAGTGTGTCTGTCCGTCTGTCCGAAAAAAACTTTAACATTGGCCATAACTTTTTAAATATTGAAGATAGCACCTTGATATTTGGCATGCATGTGTATCTCATGGAGCTAAACATTTTGAGTGGTAAAATTTCAAGGTGAACATCATCCTTCACGGTCTAGGGTAAAAAAAAACAATGTCAAGGGAAGTAATAAGCTTTAAATGGACATAGTTATCTGACCTGCTCCGAATATATTTTTGTTAAATAAATCAAAGCGGCGCAGTTGGCGGCATTGTGTTTCTGAGAAAAACATTGTGGTAAAAGGTCAAGGTCATCCTTTACTGTCTACGGTAAAAAATACAGATTTAAGGGAAGTAATAAGCTTTAAAAAGGGAGAAAATTATTCAATATTGAACATAGCCACTTTATATATTTGGCATGCATGTGTATCTCTTGGAGCTGCACATTTTGAGTGGTGAATCTACAGTCACGGTAGTGGCTTTTAATTATTTGCTACTAAAAATAGAGATTTGTTACGGACAATTATTTTCAAGGGAAGTAATTTATATAATTATAAATCTCATATTATATATTTCCTTACCAAGAATTTAAGTTATTTTCACAGTTACTGTACCGATTTATTATTTTGATTATTTATAACCCAAATGATTGATTTTTCAAAGTTTTTTTTAAATGATATAATTATAATTTCTTTGATGTTCATTACATACCTGTGGACTTATGTCCATATATACATGATCAACTCTGGCTATGAATTTTATGAAAAAGAAAGAAAAAACTCTGGCTATGAATTTAATTAATCTATGATCTATTTTAAACCACAGGCCTTGGTTGTCAGTGATGTCTGACATGGTCATAACTGACTGTGAGACCCTCCCCCCCCCCCCCCCCCCCCCCGGTTGGATTGAACAAAATTCAAGGGAAGTAATAACCTTTAAAGGGAGATGATTTCTATACCTGCCAAATGATAAATATAAATTTTATTTCAATGCAGCGCATTGTGTTTCCGACATCTCTTGTTTTATTGAAAATTTACTTTTCTTAAAAAAACATAAATGCTTAAAAACAAAAAAACACAATTTTAAACTTTAGTTGTACAATATACTTCAACAGGGCATGGTTTGCATTTCGTGCATATTGGTCTGTCTTTTGGAATTCATGGCCGTACATTGACGCAATTCCCTTTTAATTTGCAAGACGATTGACTTGGTGTTGGAAATAAGAATCAGACAAAACGGTGTTAAAATGCAAAGAATACCCACCCACCCAACAAACGCTGATGATCGCCTGTTTTCGGGCGCACTTCGTAAAAGTGCGGACATGCGCGGACGTTTTCTTCACATCGATGGTCATATTTTGTTGGAATTCTTTTGCAAGAACCGACGCATCATAAAGACTGATATTTGAAGATGCTTTAGTAGGGAAAATTGGGCATTCAAATGGCACAACCGATGATGATAGAAAGCTTGATGATGACAAGGGCGTACTCGATTCTGATAATGTTGCCAACAAAGCAGATGGCGTTGAAGGTACGCTGGATGACATTACGGTTGCATTCAAAGACGTTGTTGACGCGCAAAAAATTAGTGTCGCTGATGGGGTAAATGGTGACATTATGCTTAGACTTGATGTCGTTGACGAAGATCTTTCCAGTTGGGGTTATGGGTTCGACAGACATGTAGTTGTAGCACTGGCAGCTCGGTGTTGGCGTAAAAGGGACAGCTGACGAAATACTCATTGTCGGTGTTGTTGCAGAAACTAAAAATGTAAAATATTATCTTAGAATTCCACGTGTATGAAAACACATTGTTGCAAGAACAAAAACTGAAATTTCCAATTGACGCAATTATTAAAATTATTAAAATTGTGGATCGCTCTGCTTTTTTCAACCACCAAAAATGGTTTTGCATTGTGTTTGCAATTTTCAGTCTTACCGAGAAGACCTCGTATTTTTATGTCCTCCAGTCTATACTGGGGGACATATTGTGTTTGCCCTGTCTGTTTGTTTGTTTGTTTGCGTCAAACTTTAACATTGACCATAACTTGTGCAATATTGATGATAGCAACATGATATTTGGCATGAATGTGTATCTCACGGAGCTGCACATTTTGAGTGGTGAATCGTCAAGGTTATCCTTCAAGGTCAAAGGTCAAATATATTGGGTGGACATAGTGCTTCACAAACACATCTTGTTATAAGTGCTTTTAAAAACAAAGACCTTTCAATTATTGATTGTTTGACAACATAATGATTTGTCTGTGCAACACTGTTCAAACTCTTTTATTTTTTGCAATAGTGGCATGTATTTGATTTGTGTAACTGGTTTGACACAGTAACAAACATTAATTTTAACGTATGACTTAAAGCAAAGTAATTACTCAAAATCAAAGAATATTTCGTAAAGTAAATTTTACCGCTATATGTAGCCTTGAAACATTAACGAGATACAATCTGCTCGTTTTTAGCTCACCTGAGCGATAGCTCGAGGTGAGCTATTGTGATCACTCAGCGTCCGGCGTCCGTCCGTCCGTCCGTATACAAATTTGTAAACATCTTCTTCTACTAAACCATTGAGCCAATTTCAACTAAATTTCATGTGGAGCATCCCTAGGTCATGGGACAAAAGAATTGTTAAAAAAAATTTGATCACATAACCAAGATGGCCGCCATGACCATATATGGTAAAAACCTTAAAAAATCTTCTTGTCAGAAACCGCTAATCAGATTTTCAAAAAATTTCACAGGGATGACCTTTGAGGGCTCCCCTAAAAAAGTTGTTCAAAGAAATTTGATTCGTCAAAAAACATGGCCGCAGGAGCTCGTTGAACTTTGCATGTTTATTCGTTTTTGCCTATTTTGTGAAAACTTTCAAAAATCTTCGACATTTTTTGTCCGATCCTTTCCAAATTTGCACAGTGTCTTTATATCAATGAGGACACAAACCCTACAAAAAATGAGCATTATTGGTCCATGAAGTACAGAATTACCTCCCCTTGAATTGAGAAAATGGTGTTTATGCAATAAAGTCCAAATTTTTCATCCAATTCTTTCCAAACTTGTAAGGATTTAGCATGGTTCAAACAAGGGAAACAACTACGGTTTATGCATGTTCTTTTTATTACAGATTTGCCTCCCTTTAATTCATTCAAAATCTTATTTTACAGCAGAGATTCCAAATCTGACCTGTAAATGAGCCCCATATTTACTGCTGGTGCTATGTTACCTTTTCCCATTTGATCATTCTTAAGTATTGGTCTTGTTATGCTGCTACTGCTACTGCTACTGCTACTACTACTACTACTACTACTACTACTACAACTACTACTACTACTTCTACTACTACTACTACTACTACTACTTCTACTACTACTACCACTACTACTACTACTACTACTACTACTACTACTACTACTACTACTACTACTACTACTACTACTACTACTACTAGTACTACTACTACTAGTACTACTACCACCACCACCACCACCACCACGTCTACTATTACTACTTCTACTACTACTGCCACTACTACTACTACTTTTACCACTACTACTACTACTACTACTACTACTACCACTACTACTACTACTACTACTACTACTACTACTACTTCTACTACTACTTCTACTACTACTACTACTTCTACTACTACTACTACTACTACTACTACTACTACTACTACTACTACTACTACTACTACTACTACAACTACTATTACTACTACTACTACTACTACTACTACTACTACTACTACTACTACTACTACTACTACACCACCACCACCACCACCATTCACAGTGACAAAAAACGTATTCACACAATAGCTGCTACTACAACTTATAGCCCATATAGGGGGCATGCATGTTTTACAAACAGCCCTTGTTTCTATGGGATTTTAACCACAACTGTTCATGTTTATCTCCGACACATATTTTTAGGTCACCTGTCATGAAGTGACACAGTGAGCTTATGTGATCGTGTGATGTCCGGCGTCCGTTGTGCGTGCCTGCGTGTGTCCGTGCGTCCGTCCGTCAACAATTTGTTTGTGTAGACAGTAGAGGTCACAGTTTGCATCCAATCTTGATGAAATTTGGTCAAAATGTTTATCTTGATGAAATCCGGTTTGGGATTGTATTTGGGTCATCTGGGGTCAAAAACAAGGTCACTAGGTCAAATAATAGAACAACCTTCTGTAGGACAATAGAGGTCACAGTTTTCATCCAATCTTTATGAAATTTGGTCAGAATGTTTATCTTGATGAAATCTGGGTTGGGATTTTATTTGGGTCATCTGGGGTCAAAAACTAGGTCACTAGGTCAAATAATAGAAAAACCTTGTGTAGACATTAGAGATCACAGTTTTCATCCAACCTTTATGAAATTTGGTCAGAATTCTTGATGAAATCTGGGTGGGATTGTATTTGGGTCATCTGGGGTAAAAATCTAGGTCAAATAAATAGAAAAACCTTGTGTTGACAATAGAGGTCACAGTTTTAATCCAATATTTATGAACTGTGGTCAGAATGTTTATCTTGATGAAATCTGGATTGGGATTGTATTTGGGTCATCTAGAGTCAGGAACTAGGTCACTAGGTCAAATCATAGAAAAACATTGTGTAGACAATAGAGGTCATAGTTTTCATCTGATCTTAATGAGTCAGGTGAGCGATTCAGGGCCATCATGGCCCTCTTGTTATTTTTTGAGTGACACTTCAATGTGAATATTCCAACCATATCCGGATATTTACGAGCAAACGCGAGATTGGCTTCGGGAATCGCATGAGAAATATTTCGTGCTTCCGCTGCCCGAAGCCGATCTTGCATTTGCTTGTAAACGTTCGGATATCGTCGCGCGAAATTCACATGGAATAAATTGTCACTCAAAAAATAAAAAAGAACATTTTATAGATCTCGTCAAACCTCTGTAACCAAACCACAGATAGGGGTTAAATTTTGTACTCTTGCTGTAAGGAACAGTGATTTAATGGGTTAACTTTATATTACGAAATATTCGTTGATTTCGAGCATTTATGGCTTTAAAGAACCTTTTGGCAAAAAAATGTGCCAGTTGGCAGTTTTTGTTAACTCAGATAAACATATATGATCAGCGATACTCTCCCAACTGGAGTTTGAACAGTGCTGCACTAAAAAGATTAACAGGATCACTTACATGTTCAGATCTACACTGTCCTAGATTTAATATGTACCTTATAACTATAATAAATAATGACATCATAGTAAAATGTGAGGCAATGCTTGTTAAATTCAGAACATGTCTTTATAGCGAATGTTATTTTGATGAGCAAATTTAATTGAAAGACGTTCTGTTGCATGCTCCTTTTGAGTTCGCTGAAATGTATTAGCACAGCATTATTTTGTTTCTGTCTTGGCGTTATTTAAGAAACAATATTAACTGCCACTTAGTATTATAAACGGCGTGACAAATGGATTCTTTTATATACTTTATTTTCAAACAGTTTTCACAAGAGAGCAGTTGTCTTGCTGAATTTGATTGCCTTGCCTAGAAGGGTTTGGTGACGGGTGTCAGGTTCAAAATTCTTATTTTAATTGTTAAGAATTTGAAATTGTGTCCATGAAAAAACATTTTTGGTTCAAACAGTATTTCATCACGAGCTTTGTGTTGTTTCCCGTTCAGTTATAACTTGCATAAAAAGTTTTTCAGCCTAAACATGCTTGAAGCAAATTGAAAACGTCTCAATGACCGCATTTTCGGTAGACCAATAGTATGCCTTCATTTTGTCGAGTCATCAATATCAAAAAATCGTACGTTACAAATGGAATTTATCTGCTGCGTTTTCGTAAAATATGATGTCTTAGCCATGTTTAAGGCACGCGGTGAAGGGATCTGACATTTGTTGTACATTTGTACCAAATTTATTATAATCGTCAAAGAAATTAATAAATTTGCTTGCTAAATTTCTTTAATGACGAATTTCTCGAACATTCAAGTATGATTTGAAATAACGTTTCAATGATCTTGTGTGAGAATATGTTATAATAAAACAATCAATAGAACTTCAGACACTCTTACAGAGAGAAATTCTTGTTCGTGATTATTTTTTTATAAATGAACACCAATTATACACATTAAATCGTTAACATTAGTATAAAAAAACATTTGAACTATCAATGCAAGAATTGGGGGTATATAAACTTACCCGTATCGCAGTTAATATTGGGTATGTCTGAAATGTCAGGAGGGCTATAGCTAATCATTGTGCTATTGACCACAACTGTAAATACAGGATACATACTGTTACATACAAGTTATTTGAGTCTGAACTTATCTATGCGCTTATATGATATATATTGTACTGTTAATGTGTGTGTTGCCTGTTCTAGATATGGCAGTAGAAACGCCAGAGGCACTACCAGGAGAAAAATTCTTGTTATAATCCGCTAGTATTTTATTTTATGATAGTGACCGATTGCCTACTCAATATCTGACTCGACATACAGCACACCATTAAATGTAGAACTCGTAAAACTTAATCGGCTTATGTGAGGCAGTGAAAATTTAACAGGTTATCAACACCATATAGTGATAAAACTGTGTTCACTAAGTTCTGTATAAACAACTATTGTTCCAACTAAGCATACGTGTAAATAAATACATGTACATGTAGAACAGAGAACAAGTTGTTTCTATTTGGAAATACAAGATTCATTCATCCATAGCACAGCCTTATTAACCCTTTCCCACTTAGAAGCAAAGTGAAAATGGCTATGTGCAAACAATGCTGTGTGCTGCTCCTAAGTATCTAATGATTGGAGATGAAGCCTTTACAACTCTAATCAAGTAAGAAAAGTCTTAAACTAAATATAACTTTCAAAGGTTATAAAAGTGTGAAAATACGTATCTAAGTAATAAACGATTAAAGTCTCGAAGTTTGCACATTTCATGGATGCGCACTTGGGATGATGAAATTCCATTTTCGTATAGTGAAATTAAAATACTAACTTAACGTTAGACTAGCCATGAAGTAGAAAGGTTCAATGTCATACCATTAGAGCATTTGTCGGACAGTTGTCCAACATCTGTTGACACACCGTTTGCGCGAAATGTGTAACACGTCGATGGCATAATGAACAGTGCGTCTGCAAACAGAAATAAGCCTTGTTCTTTCCCTATATATGGAAGATCATTTTTTTAACAAACCCATTTACGTCTGCGACAAAAGTAATTTTGTTCTTACACAAGCACATATATGCTTACTTTTTTCATTTCAGCTTACCACAATTTAATCGATATTAAATTTTAGCTGCATCAACAGGATAGAAACCTTATTCTATCATGTGATTCTTTGTTTATTGCGATTGCTTGAAAGTGTGACACAAAACACGTTTTAGATTTAGTTTAAACCTATTTATTTAAGCTCGATTGCATCGAAAGCCTAAGGCTTATATAAACGCTCTCGAGTCCGTTTCCTGGGCCTAGAACCAGTACTTGGTGTCTTTGGGGGAAATCTAAAGAACGCTCCCACGGTGGGGATCGAACCCGTGACCTCCCGTTTTAGATTTGATACACAAATACACTAGAAACAAACACCTTGAAAAAGAAATTAATTGAACGAGCACGCTTTGATATAAATAAGACTTATACTGATATTGGGGTTTTCTACACCTATTTAGAGACATTATAAGTATTGCGCCAGTGAATGAAAGTCAGTTTTTCTCTCATGCTATCGTTTACGTGTCAACGTGTGAACAGTGCTTTGCTTTACGGTAAATAATTTATGCTTTATCGTTTAGTACAAGACATAACACATATTGAAATATCCATTTATTTTTAACAAAAATAAGGTAAAAGAACACATGTTATGTTACGAATTCCTAAAACAAATTTAACTTTTGTAGAAAAACAATTCAGACCTTAAACAGAAAGCCCCGTTCTTTAAGATCCTTAAAGAGCGAAATACCAACTATGAAACTGAATTACCAAGCTTTAAACATGCAATATTACCGACATCATGTAAATAAATGCCTACCAACACAGTTACTGTCGTTTAAACAATGCCCCGTGCACATTTGTTCAGTTGTTGAAATGTTAAGTATTACAGACCTCCCACTGTACATCCACCCAAGGGTGCAGTTGTCTTCTGAAATGTTTAAACACATGTTTGAGATAAAATTAATATATCTTAACTTTAATTATGTTACAGCTTATGACTCAATGTTTAATTTCTGTATTCCATTCATATCATTTCTTAAAAGGAATTATAGTTTTTTAAATGATGAGTGATGCCTTTATTTGAATACCTGCTGAACATATGTTTGCTAAAGAAAGTAATATCAATAATTAAAGTCTATGAAATAAATACACTTCATTATCGCGATTGAATAATTGGAGTATATTATTGCTAGACGACAATTGCTTTTATAACAGCAAACTAATTTGCATTTTGTAAAAGTGCAATTCGCTTATCAATAGCAACTCAAAATATATTGTTATATTGAATTTTACATTACTTGAATATATCCGTTAATGACCTTATCGAAATTATTTGGACATATTTCCTTTGGTCGAACGAGACCAAATATTCCAATACCGACATTGATCATGGATGAAAAATAATAGAATGGCCAAATATGATTTGATTCATGGCTGATGTTGTTGTTCTGTTTGTATAAATTCGGCATAAAGTCTTTGCATATTAAATGTTTCTCGGAGAAATGTAAAAACAAAAAAAAAACAAGTGATTCACAATAAGCGTATATAATTAGAATTTAACCAGCCAAATGTATGTGAGTTCATATTTTTCCATCGTTGGAACCAACTATATAAACTGACTCTGTGCTTAAGTCCGCCCTATTAAGCGGTAATAACCGATATTTAAAGAGTAGTAGACTGAAAATAATCACATACATGTACATGGAACATATTTAAGTACTTTAAATCTGCCGACTTAATGCAATATGAAAGGAAACGATATTTAAGGCTTAAATTCTCTTAAAAATGACCATGCATGTACCATAGTTCGAATTGTTTAGGAATACTATTTTCATATTTTCCGTTAGCTAAAGTAATTTTGATAAAAAACAACAATATTGGTTTAAAAAAATAAAAACGGTAATTATTCACTTATAACTAATCAAATCATGCACTTTTCAGGAAATACAAAAACGTCACGAAAACATATGTTTCCTTTGAAATGCAAATGACTCTTACCATTAGTTATTTGGCATAAAAATGTCTTCAAATGAGAACATTTAAAACTTGTCCCCGTGTGCTGATAGCTTGGCCGATGGAAGTAGCAATCTTTTTTGATCCCTGGAGCTGGTTCATAATTCTCTAATGAGCCAATGGGCGCTGGTGCACAGTCGTTGACCTATTTAGCAACCCCTTCTATCTCGTAGAGTCCATCCCAATAGTCTTTCGTCCTGTAACCGTGTTGTTTTTTGTTAGAAAGTAGTTTATCTAAGATTTGTCATTTTTATACTACATAATATTTCACTTTGTGCATATACTAGTAAGTGTGCCACAATACCCCACTATTCTCTTCTATGTGTTGTTCTTCACTGACTAAGGAGTCCTTAGAATAAAATAGTGAGGTAAGTAATGAGTACACGAACGCGCTATTAACCCATTTATGCCTAGTGGACTCATCCCATCCTTCTAAATTGAATCAATTTATTTCCAAAATTAGGGATGTCTAGTATATTTATTTTTCTATATTAAGAATATTTCTTACAAAAATTCCTTTAAGCAAACAGCGCAGACCCTGATGAGACGCCGCATCATGCTTCGTCTCATCTGGGTCTACGCTGTTTGCCAAGGCCTTTTTACTAGACGCTAGGCATAAATGGGTTAATCTGCAAGCAATCAAGTTATCACAATTGGTAAGGGTCTTTTATGAACAGAGCATGTCGTCCTGGTACCGGAGTTGAATAATACAAACTGAGAAATCTCCACGAAGAGATTTGACTGGTTTTGAGCTTTTCATACTTCGGACATAGCACACAAGGGTAAAAATAAATAAAAATCGGATAATAAATAAAACTATGCAATTTTGAATTGCGTATAGGTTAAAACGACATCATGTATATATATACATAATTTTGTACAGCCATTATTGAACATTTAAATATATTAATGTATTAACATGACATTACCAAGCAGAAAATAATAAACATTAAAAAGAGTTTACAAAGAAGAGATACGTTTGGATTAAGTGTGAAATTTTCATATTCGTAAATATATTTTTAGCGTCATTTCCTGATGGCAAAATACTTATACTAAGTCTTATATACAAACAAAGGGTATAAACCAATTTTGAAACTAAAATTAACATTAACAAAAATTCGTTCGGACATCACCACGTACGTGATGATGTTTCATTGTGATGATTAGAATTTCTCTTCTTTTTCTTTTACATTAATTGCGTCATACCATGTAAAAAGCCTGATTATGAAAAATTGAACTGATTTTCTTAAAATAAAAAAAGTTCAAACTAGCAATCAGTCAAAATCTGGAAGGATTTTGATTGTTAATGCAATGGCTGCCGTTTACCGGTATGATAATGCTACCTATGCGAGTAGAAAATTGGGATGTTTGGGGTAACATTAAGAAAGATAAAAACGTCATTCAACTTTGTCAGAGTATACCTATCTTGTATGTAAGGTACATATAAAATACATTCATTAAAATTTTTACCCGCAATGCCCCTAAGGCTTAGTGCGTTACTTAAGTTTTGCAAATCTATACACCAGGAAATTTGTTTTGGAATAATCACAACCAAGAAATTAATAACTGAAATAATTGTCGACACTTTAAGCCTACAGGATTATCATTACAGAACATAAGACAATAATACACCTTACATTTTGTTCTATATGACTGAGGTTTTGTAAATTCTTTGATATAAGATTAATACCAACCTTTCCAACAGAGAGTAGATAAAACAAAATAAGGTAAATGCTTTTAGATCCCTGTAATATCAGACAAGTCTTAAAGCAATATTACTATTTTGGTTACTATTCCAACCATAGACGTGTTAAATATCACGCTCGTGTCTACATCTAAATAAAACAATACTTACATAGCTTTGGTCAAGACACTCTATCATAACCGCCACCGCCAATGCGTCGACTCTCGAAGGAAAAACGGCAAGATCTGCCCCTATGTCTAGACAAGTTTTTCTGGCATCGTTCCAAGAGAGTTTATCTTCGTAGTAAACGTATTCGATCTTTTGGTTTCTGGAGAGTCCTGAGTGTTTCAAGACCAAATTGATCGTTTTATTATTTTACATATAAATAATAATAAAGATAAAATACCTGTTCAAACAATAAAGAAATCTCAAATAAAGGAGTCGTGCGTGTTAAGGAAAATTGTAATTACAAGAAACCTTTCCTTATAATTATACATTTTGTAAAGCACATATTTAATTTAATAGAACCAGTTAAAGTTTCAAATAAGTAAGACCAAAGTTCACGTCGAAATTTGGTATGACTACTTTCGACTTACAACATTTACAGGCACAGAAGATATTCTTCAATAAACGCAGATTCGTGGGAGTAGTTGGCATTACTCTTTTGCATAAATAGGTAGAAAGGCAGCTCTTTCAGTCACGTATGCAATTGATTTTTAAATGACCTTCTTATGTTTCCTTTAATGCTTGATTTGATGTTCATTGAATAGCTTAAACAATTCGATATTAATCAAGTTCGTATTGTATTGTTGTTGTATAATTTGTTAAAGCGTTCTATAAGTGGGAACATATAAGTACTCAGTCTTTTAAAGACAATTTATCTAGACGTAATTGTACGTGCTGGTGTACTGGAAACAAATAAAAGCCCGTTGACATCATACGTAAAGAGCATTCGCAAGCATTCATAAAGGATGCATTATTTCGATGGCCATGGCACTGCTCTTGAAAGAATAATGCATGGGACTCGCCATGACCACCACACCTCTATCCCCGTTGGTGAAAGACCCATCTCAAACGCGAATCGCTGATGATATGGTCCTAATGGGTGGCAACAGCAGTGATCAGCAGCATGATCTTATCAACAGACTCTATAAAAAAAACAAGAGCATACGTATTGCAGTAAAACACGGAGAAGTTTAAAATCTGTATGAACAGCACGACCAACACCAGTGCAGACATCAATGGCGAGAAGGTAAAGTAAGTTACCAGCTTCAAGAACTTGGGCGCAACAGTGTCCAAGGATGGTACCAGTACCACTGAGGTCAAAATAAGAATATAAGATGATGATGATGATGATGATGATGATGATGAAGTTCTTCAATTTATTTTTCATAAATACGTATAGCAACTAGCTTACCCTGCTGATCCCGGAAAACCCCTTTTCTCTGTTAAGCATAAACTGTACCATAACATTGTTACTGTAATCATATATAGGCAGTGTGTAAGACATGCAGAATTCACAACAGAGTAGTCTAAAACTGATTGATTGGTACATTTCTAACTTGCGCATATATATATCTTCATTATCATATTGCTATTCATGAATAGTCGAAGACAACGTACTCTTTAACCATGTGTGACACAGATTAAGTCAAATGGACCAATCAACGTGGTACCTAATTAAATTTCTGTATAGAAAATTCTTCTGAATAAGTCGCGAAAATTAATAAATCATTATTTGTTCTTGACAACGAAAAAAAATCCGCGAAAAAAGAATCATTATAAATATATATGTATCAACCTCAACACATTATACCATTTATTGACGTACTGGCTCATTTGGGAGAAACCTTATCAAAACTCCGAGTTCCTTTGTATGTACAACGTGCAGACATTAGCTTTCTTCTATACAAAAATATGCTAGCCGAGTTCCAAGGAAAACAATGTTTCTGTTCTTATTCAAGTTTAAAGACAACAACAAGTCGATGTAACAATATTCAATTCAATATTATGAGGGAAAAGGTTTCCCAGAAAATTGCAGAGGCAGATTTTTAAAGATATGGGCACAGATAACTGTGAACCCAAGGTATGATTAGAGTCAATCCAGTACAGGTAAACCACCGGGTATACGTTGACAAACACCCAATAGGATACCTCTGGTGAATGTTGTTAAGAAAGAAAGTTTTTTTTGTGTTTTGTGTGTTTAAGTCTATGAAGATCATGTGACCTCAGTTATGTGGCTTGGTTTGAACCCCCGCCAACTATTTGAATTTTGTGTCGAAACAAATATTATATGTGAATCTTACATACTTATCAGACGAAATCACATGAGAAGATTGTTTTAATCCACAATCAAACTATTTAAGTAGTAATGACCTACACATGCAGCGGACCGGAACGACCTTTCAGAGGACTATACTTAAATACTTGTTGACGACAGATATCGCATTACATACAACTCAGTAAACAATGTTTTCGGTTCGTATTATAGATTTGCATATAGAAAATAATCACCAGATACACAACGCCGCAATGCAAAGATAAATGCCTTCAGACGCAACTACTCAGAAGATGGATGAAAACGTGTTTGGACGAACTCGCCCATAGTGCTATTTCAATGAATTGTTAAAAGACGGTAAAATCAGAAAGCTCGTTTGTACCAGTGTGCCTTGATTTAACCAAAAGCAGAGATCTTTATTTACTTCCTAGGCCGTAACGTCAATCTTGGTTTATTTATAAGGCAAGCGTAAACCATATACCCATTTTCAAATGGTCGTTGTTCTTTTCTGTATGTTTTTCTTTAAAACATAATTGAACTTTGATGAAATGTTCAGAACAAACTAAAAATGTCTAAGAACCAGCCTCAAGGAAAAGTGAATGTTATATCAACATCTCTTAGAAAACAAAAGAAGTAATAACAAGGCATACAGGACATTTTAATACATTTACTCAGAAAACGGATTTTTTCTATTCAAAGGTTTTCCGATGAACTCCACCAGAGCGCTTTCTCAAAGATTGGTTAAGCGACGTTAATAATCCTTTCATTCTTTGAAGTCGAGTTCATCGATTGTAACTGAAGTGCCTTTATTGCCTTTATTGAGGCCAACAAATGATATTTTGACTTTCAATCGATGCTTTTTCTATCGTAGGCACACTGCAAACTAAAATTGCTCAGTACCGTTCAAGTATTACACCTTTGATTTTGTTTTCAAATATCTTTTTTGTTACAATATCATTTCTAAATATTTTATTTAATCCTAGTTGTGTATTATTATATAATTAAGTATTTGACACCAACATCTATATCTTCACAGAACGTTTTTTATGGATACCAATCGTTCACATATTGCATATACATATTTAGGCAAATGCGATGTTTATAACACAGTGTCCGTTTTATTGTTCATGTCGAATGAGCATAAAATGTTTACAAAACCAACGATGTAAATAATTTGCTAACCACCTGTCCAAAAAATATATTTCAATCCATCATAAATAAATAATATGTGTTCATTAGTTTGGGACTCTTATATGAGTAACAATTCGTTTTAGAGTTCCTACACACAACTATTAAAAAAGCGTTCTGTCAAACAGCTAAAATATTGTGTACGCGACCAGTGTTGTTGAAAAATTATAACCATTAAGTAATCAAATACTATGCTTTTTCTCTAAAATGCTGACATTTTTACTTCAACTTTAAGAAAAACGCGTGAACTATTCATAAAAATTTCCAACTTCAAACATTGTTTTACTAATCATCTTTCTACAAAAAGGTTTGGATTTTGTTTGCTGATCATGTTGACGACGATAGGAACATTAATCGTATCCTAGAACATAGCGAGGTTCAACCTATGTAAATTCACGTTTTACCGGCGTCATTCTACGGTATTTTAGACTGCTGATAGATGAACTCAAACATTTGATTTCGATGAATTCCTGTAAATTAAATACAATCAATAAAACAATTATAATCAAACTGTGGTGAACCTATCTGAAAGTTTATAAAAATAATGATTTTAAATAATTTACAAAAATAAATAATGCCATAAACGGCCATATGTTTTGTGATAATAATATTGAAGTTTCTATGTAATTTAATATACCATTTAGATCCCCACGTTTATTATTATAAATTATGTATATTTTGATTGAAACGATATTTATGAGAAAGATTTTAGTTGCACCGTTACAGTAATGTGCGCATTGATTACAAAAATCACAAACAGCATTAAAGATGATAAAATTATGTAAAAACTTAATTATTAATTATCTACAAAATCTTTTAAAAACTGCTTATTGGTCGAATCTCGTATGATCTTCATCAAACGTATCCTCCATGACGAAGTTTAGTGATAGCAATTGCTTCTAACAAATATTGTATAAACAAGAGGCATTAATTGATATATATATATACAGTAATATTTGTTCTTTAAGATGGTGTGTGTACTTAAAACTGTACCAATGAGTTATTGCAGGCGTTTGTCGAAGCTCAAAGACCTTTGAATCCAATACGTATTACTATTAATGCTTGAATTCTAAATGCTTGTGTATGGATGGCAGGTTGCAAATTAGACTGTTAAATTAAATGCTAGCAACGGACTAATATCGGTAAACTTGACAGACACAAACTATCAGGTCCGATTAATAATAGTAATAAAACAATGTGTTTGTGAAACACTATGTCCCCCATATATTTGACCTTTGACCCTGAAAGATGACCCTGACCTTGATTTTTCACCACTCAAAATGTGCAACTCTATGAGATACACATGCATGCCAAATATCAAGTTGCTATTTTCAATATTGCAAAAGTTATGGCCAATGTTAAAGTTTGACGCAAACAAACCAACAAACAGACAGGGCAAAACAATATGTCACCCAGTGTAGACTGGTAGACTGGGGGAAAAAAATGTAATATACCATATGAAATAATAAGTGGTCATTTAGTGGCACACCTAATATATTGATCATTGGTAACTCATGTTTACGCCCAAAAAACACCAGTATACATTTAACGGTTTTGCATGAGGTGTTAATTGAAACAATTAAATATACACTTTAACATTTCAGATTTGAAACGAGTAGAATATGATGTATGGTTGTACATGTATACGATTTTACATTTAGCACGACAACGTATCACATACATGTGAACGACACAGCAACAAAGAACAACATATATTTTAGACAGCCATCAAACAATAAAATTGTAATGCATACTAAGAAAACAACTACAACAACATAGTTACTTAAGTGAATTACAATTAGATCATGGAAGTGTTGGCTATAAAAAAGGACCATAAGTGTATGTTTTTGTATAAGATAGATATTAAGATTTATGCTATGTTTCACATAAGACATCATGGTTTCCATGGTACATGGTTTTTGCTCCATCTACAGGAGAACAACGTAATATTGAGTTTATTTTTGTGTTGAATCTCTATAAGCTTGCAGATAATTTGCGGAAAGTAATCATTCACCATAAATGCACGTATATTTTAAACCACGTATATTTTAAACCACACCGTATATATTACTTTTTTTTACCGTCGAGAAATGGCAATGGTTTTGTGACGTTCAAACTACTGAGAAAAATGGTTTTTAAGCACACATCCATTCATCAAAGGTTTGTTGCGGTTTACCTTTTTCTTTGTTTTTTTATATCCTTTGGGATGAATTGCTTTCTTGGTATAAACTTTTATATAAGTATAAATATGACATATACATGCAGGATACAATATAATAAATTGCGATATACTGATATAATGCCACTGTTATTGTCTACAAGCATAAAACAAATCTAATCAAAGAGTAGACATATAGTACATAAAATATGTTATGAAGAGTATATACACAAACTTGTTAATAATTATATTGTATAAGAATAGACAATCAGCAAGAATAAAATCTATTGTAAACAGTCATTTTCAGTTCAAAGTAAGCATTCCATTAGCATGAAATTTTTATAATTGTATAAACTTTAATATAAGTATAAAAAATGACGCGTGCAATCAGAATTGTATATGATGAAAAAATGTACGTTCTTACATATTGCGAAGTACTATTAGAATTCTACTGTAATTGACTACAAAAACATACAACTTGTAATAAAAGAGGAGATATAAAGTATCAAACATGTTATTAGGTCATTACTATATACACAAACATGTTATACAGTGAATGATAAAAGATAAGCAATCAGCAAGAACATGTTTGTTTTAAGTATGTTGGTTCTATCTTACACCACTATTCTGCAGTCTTTATCTGATAAACACTTTGCAAATTCTGTTAGATTCTTTTTAATGTATTCCCTTTAATAGTTCCGAAATAATTTCGTCGCCATGTTTACTTAGAGTACACATGTTATTATGACTGGTTTGCTCTGGCGACACACAATAAACTGTGCATTACATGGCAGAAATGGGCCTGAATGTTGATTTAATTTGTTGAACAGTGTTTTACGTAGTTTACTTCTTCTTCAAATAGGATAAAAGTTATGGCTTTTTCAACTATAGTCTCTATTTGTGTGTTGTTACATAAATATCACAATTTAACAAAAATCTTATCAGAATAATACATTTCCTTTCGCTGCATAATACAATTTTCATACCCAAGTCAACTTAATCTTGTTCAATATGCATACATATCTATCATCGTTTGTCCGTCTTTGCCATACATATGAATATGTTTAACGTTCAATTGTGTATAGTTTCTTATCCCCAACAATATCGAACAATAAGTTATACAATTTATCAAGGGCGTCTCTGGTTGGGTTAGTTATGGCAAAACAACAGTGCGAAACAATGATGAATAAAGTGTTTTGTAAAGGTAATTCTGCAAATGGGAGTAGTTATATTTTATTCCATTGTTCAATAGCAGCAATTGACTAAGCGATATTTTCAGAAAAAAAAATGAATACAATGATTGTAAATCATCGCCGAAAATAATTAATAACAGCTGAAAATCTGGTTGTAACCCATGTGAGTTAATAGTTTGTCTTGATAAAACGACTGATATACCAAAGCATCCAAAATGTCATCAATCTTGTCAAAATTTACCTTTAAAGTAACATTACTACTCCAAATCAACGAACATTTCGTACAATATTTCGTATAATAAACTTAACCAATTAAAAATCAGTGTTCCTTATGGCAATTGCCGAAATTTCAACGCCAGATGTGGTCTGGTAAAATATATGTTTGTACACACAAAATGCTCGTTGTTTTTCCATTTTAATATCCCGCAACGATATCTATTCATACGACACATGAACACTAACATGGTGTTTGTGTGTCGTATGAATAGATATAATCGCGGGAAATTAAAATGTAATTAATTGTGTTACAAATAAATAAAAACGACCATTTTGTATCTACAAAAATCTATGTAATCATACTACATCTAGCGCTGAAATTGTGGCTATTGCTATAAGGAACACTGATTGTTAAGGTGTTAACTTTATTTTACGAAATACTTTAAGAAATTTTCGTTGATTTTGAGCGTTATAGAGACTTTAAACCAGATGCTAATACAAAGTCATGGAGCACATTAATACCAAAATTTAGGGAAAATTAGAACAATTAGAAACAAAATTTATTATCAGCAAATTGAAATGTATTGTTGTATATTCAATTTTCATAAAGGCATTTTATGTGTTCACAATGCTGTTTCTTTACTGCAAGAAATTCCGCACATTAAAAATATAGGCGAAACAGCGTCTCGCCGTCTTGAGCCGCGGATGTCTGAAGCATTTCAGACAAAAAGATGTTTAATTGAATCAAATTGAATTGTAGTGTTTCAAGAGACAAAAAAGAATTGCCTCTTTAAAAGATGCTTCAAAATTATACTTATTGTATAAGTGTATTTAATACAATCAAAATATTATTTATTTTAGGCTTTCTCCAAGTCAAGCATCATCAGAATTACAGTTCTTTAGTTTACTTCAGTATAACATATAATAGACATATGTTATGCTATTTAACGGTTTGCAACACATCAATTTGGTCTTTTTATTTCGGTTAGCAAGCATGATTTGCGATTGACTAAAATGCTATTTTATTAACAATAAGTAGAGTAATAGGCCTTCAATTTTTCAAGTGTTCATGGTGCGGTATATTTTGAAAACAATGTAATAATTCCTGAATTCGTTAAAGAGATAAAGTGGATATATGTATTAATGTATGAACAATTGATGCCTCATAACTATCTTATTTTTTATACTTTATAAAGCGTGTTGTTAACCCATGCTTTGTCTCGTTTTAATATTTGTTAGTAGATAGTATTTCCTAAAATGTAAATACATTTTCGAGTGTTATTTGATTGCGTTTCATTTAGTAATACATACCTTGTACATCTTTTGTGGAATGTTTTGGGTGTATTTCTACTTTTTAAAATAATATTTTAAATAAAACTTAAGTATCTGGAGATGCATGATCAATAACTTCAATCGCTCGTGCTGTATAAGATTCTTGGTAAAATATTTCTTACGCCCACACAGGCATTTAAAACCCACATGAAATTAGCGTGTATGCATTTCTTCCAGCGGAATCGTGCATCGATTGCTGTTAGAATGCTGGTCATTGTATACATTGCAAACACGACACTTCGCGTGCGATATAATTGCTCTACAATCGGAAAGCAACAGCAGAACAATCGGTAAAATGACGCAGAGAATTCCCACCCATCCCATAACGGCTGATGATTTTCTTTCGTCATTGGCGCTGGTCAATTTTCGAACGTATGCCGAGGTCTCTTTTGCGCTAACAGTTAGGTTTTTCTGAAGTTGCTTTGCTATTTCCGATGCTTCGAATTCGCTGATGTTCATTTCGGGCCATTTGATAGGACACTCGTGAGTTGCTGGAGCTAAATATACGCTAGAAGTGGAGGGGCTTATTTCACGGTCTACGGTTGATGTCAAATCGGTCGAACCTGTTACATCTGAGGTAGTGTAATGATTTAGCATTGTTGAAAGCCATAGGTACAACGTCTCAGTATTTTGAGATCCAGAAGCATCCGTGGCTGTAGCTTGGGAATTCGCAACAATTTGGCCTAAAGCTAAAATATTGGTTTATAAAAATGCGATTGTCTTAAGCATAGAAAAACAAAGCACCCACATTCTAAGGAAATACTTGTTTTAATTATTAATGGTTGGTTTGCTATATATTACTCAGTGATGTAGAGGAATTTATTCCAGATTGAAAGCAAACTTTTGAATTTTCTAAAATGTCATATATAAAATGGAACAGCCTATTTTTGAAACGTGTTAAATGTTTGTTTTTTCATTGGACTTATATTATCAACTATTTCTATAAACCATTTTTATAAGCGTTATACATGTTTAACATTTGATTGACATCTTTTATCAGAAATGTACCATAACGACGATATAGTAGATGATACGTGTATATATACAAACCTGCTGAACAATCTGAGTTTGGCTCAGATGAAGTGTTGCCAAGGTTACCGGTCCAAAGGGGCAGGGTCAAATTTACAGAAACTGTAAGAGAATTATCAATGATCAAGACTTCAAACTAAAACTGATATAAACATTAACATCATAAACAACATGCCAATGTTACAGTATATGACACTACTATATATAGATGGATAATTCAGTTATATTATCCAATGGTTCCGACAGCATATGTAATAACATTCGATAACATTGTTACTGAAGTAATATAATATGCACACTGTTAACCAAATGGTTCATGTTTGTGGATGCAGAAAGCTCTAATATGCCCTATGTTTTACATTCGACCTAATTGTGAAATGGCTTTGATGAAAAATGTGTTTTTCTTGACCCACAAGACGAGCAGTGCAAAATGTCACAAGAGGTGAAGTTATAATCAGAACAAGCTGTGTTATGAGAATATCTGCAATACGCCTTTTTAGTTTGACAATTACTTCTGAGCATAACGATGTCGTTCTCTTT
Source organism: Dreissena polymorpha (assembly GCF_020536995.1). Classification (NCBI taxonomy): domain Eukaryota; kingdom Metazoa; phylum Mollusca; class Bivalvia; order Myida; family Dreissenidae; genus Dreissena; species Dreissena polymorpha. Next base: position 107,541,626 of record NC_068361.1, read on the forward strand.
ACGACGTCTCAATACGGCCAAATAATCTTTTGAAAGTTTTTCTTGAGTTGTTAGATACATGATTAAGTTAAAGCCCTTGCACGATTAGACCCATACACGATGGGGACCTACTATCGTACAGACGTTAGACAAAAACAATGCCTTATGCCGCCGTATTTGTAACAAAATGCAATTTATAGGAAAGTGTTTAAAGATGTCGTTTCTGTCCAAAGTTTTGCAACCAAATTTACGTGTTCAATCTGTATTCAGTTTTGGTCTTGCACGTCTAACATGTAGTTTGACATTCAATAGTTCGTTTTGAGACATTAATACAAACCTTTGAGGCACTGCTTAGCCATATAAAGAATATCTTGAGACGAGCCATAGCTATTGTAAATGACGCATGCATAGTTTCGAAAGTCGTACACAGCATCTGTAAACAAAACAATTTGTTTCAATTATACGGCCTCGCGTAAGACGCAGATGCATAGCATTGACAAAACGTGTACTACTTCACCAACGCTTGCACTTGGATAACGCAACGGCGCTAAGGTAATGTCGACAGCCATCCAAAAAAAATTAAATCTGGATTTTCCTCATTGTAGGACGTATTTATTATTCGGTATTTCTTAGTGTGTAAGGTACTTCATATGCTCTCATTTTCCGATAGTCTTATGCTAAAAGTAAGAAAGTATTAAACTACCAGTTTTAGCGATCATATGTCTCATCAATCAATGCTTTATAGATGCTTACTTTGTCAGTTATTTGCTGTGAGTGGTTAGTAAATCAAATAAACATACCTTCACTTATGTGTACAAATGATTTAATGACAATGCCCTTAAATGATAGACTCCGGACACTACATCAGTAGAGAAATGTCTGCCCTTTACTAAAATAACCTTATATCATCTTTAACACTGAATGGTTAAAACTCTGATCACCGCCTTGGAACTGAAAATGCTCATCAATTCGGGTTTAAACCGGTTTAATAACTTCTTCACGATTTCCGAACTTCACACTTACACAAGAATTAATCACAAACCAAACGCACGCCTTTACTATTTTATATTATTTTTTCTATGAAGACATTTAATGAAAACGTCGCATCGCTTTGCTTTACCAGAGCGCATGGGTGTTAACCTTTATGTTTGAACGTTAAAGCAACTATTACCACGAGTACAAGGTTATAATGCTAAGTTGCTTTTAAACTTAATATGTTCATCCGGACAATTTGTGAAGTTTTGGCTATAGAATGCTTGGCGTTGACAGTTTTCAACTGCGAGTCCAGTAAAATGTGTCTTACATTTTCGCTATTTACTTGTGTTATATATATATATATATATATATATATATGGTTGTAGGGCTGTATATTTGGTATGATAAACAGTCACGAGCTGCTAAACATCGAGTTTCAATATTCAGAAATCTTATATAATCTTATATCACTGTGTTCTAATGAAACCGAACCCTATATCAGGAATATCCATATTGAATGCCAAATCAAACTTTGACTTATATGGAGATAAAGATATTGCTTTTGCAGTTTAAGTTTCGCTTATCATATGCCGTTTCAGTTTTGCTTGAATGCGTATATTTAAGACATTTTAGACGAACATTTTATTACACCTACCGGTACAATATAAATTATCGTTGCATCTATCGATGCATTGCTGTTTGGTTAAAAAATAAACCCAGCCAATTTGTGTTCGACCGTTGGTCCAACCAATAGGGCACTCTTCACCTGAAATATGAATATGACAAAAATAACTTGTTTATGAACTTTGTAGAGTTAAAATATTCAGATATACCAAACAATTTTATGAAACTGAACAATATAGCAGGAATGAACATATGGCAAGGCTATTCAAACTTTGATTTATTTGAGATAGGTCTGAAATTTATCTCACAACATATAAAATATTATACATTTATAATCCTATATAATAAAGGTAATCTCAAAGATTGAACGAAACTGAAATTAATTGACCAGTAGTGTCGGCTTTGAAAAAAGGACCGGCCGTACTATGTCTTTTATATTAATTGTATTAATTTTTAAGAACGGATACGTATGTAAGAATATACATTTAGTTATCGTATGTTCAGTTATATTTTCAATAAATATCTGTTTGTACCTGTATTGTGTATTTATTTCAACAGAACTTAGCGTGCTACGAGTTTAGGTCGGGTATTATTCCTCATATAGTTTATTATAAGTCTATTTTAAGAACGATCGATTGAGGCGAGTCAATGTTACCAATCGATCATTGGAAATTGTTATCATCGTTGAAACAAAATCATTACCTCTTTCCGAACCACAAACACTATCCACTCTTACAATAATGGATTATTGCTCAAAATAATTTGAATAATTCGATCGCTGGTATGAAAAAAATAAAACGGACGTGTTTTAAATGCAGATCTTACTCGGCTACTGATGGAACTACTTACTGAGAGCAACGTAGAAATAATATAATCATCGCTGTAACAATAAAGCAGCTTTACTGTCGCTACAATTATTTTACTATTTCTTGGCAATTTCCAATGCAAATAGAATAAAGCTGTTTGTATAAGGTATATAGTTAAGATTTAATATAATATACATCAATGCCAGACGCATGTGATTTAGTATAGGGCGATGTTGTGTCCTTAATGTTACAAATGTAGCAGAAAATAAGGACCTCGTATAGGAAGCCTAAATCAAAATGCTATACCAAAGCTAATCATTTTCAAAAATCGTTCAGTTGTCAGAATTATTGTTGTTTTATAAATTTACCCAAATAACGTTGACACATAAAAGGCATTTGTGTGTCGCAATTCTTTCTCATCCCTCTGTGAAAAAAATGTGCTTGATGGATGAAGCATTTATTTGTTTCAAGAGCATTGCTCGTCGATCCAATGTCGTAGTTTTCCAGTGAATGCGGACTTGCTTCCTCACACATGCCAGCCCAGACTGGTTTGTTGTCAAGACCATCACAAAGTCCGACCCAGTAGTTATGGTGTCTGTTGAACAAAATCATATATCAAAATTACATAAAATCAAAATCATATCAAAATCAAATCATCAGTTGGTAGAATACGCTAGCGTAAGTATTAAATAAGTATGGGTAATAAATGTGTTAGTATAGTCATATTTCAAACATTGGCTGTAGTATTGAAGCAACCTTAAATTAATTCAGGTATATTGATGCGTTAATTAATTGACCCATATCTATCGTATGCATGCAATTGTATGGTGGAATATCTACCAATGATATGATATGGCCACTCATCGAACAAAGACATGCCCATTTTTTATGAAAGCGGCAAAAATATTTCAAGTGCAAATCATTATTATATAGGTTAAACTAGCATACCATTTCAAAAGTCGACATTTACGATGGATAATATTGTTCGGGATGAAAACATACGTATCTTTGCAGAACTCGCTTGGCAACTCATTTAATTTAGCCTATGACACCTACACAGTGTTGTTGTGTTTGCTGAACATGTTGGTGACAATGTGGACATCCCTCTCGTCCTGGAACATATTAGGGTCTCCGCCTATCTCTATGCATATGTTCCTTGCTTCATTCCATGACCTGCTACTGTTATAATACACGAACTCGACTACTCGGTTTGGGTGATGTTCTGCAAATACAGTATACCAAACAGGCTATTGGAAAGTTCCTGGTAATAATCAACACTTGATTTGACCAATAGTTGATATTCGAATATACAAGAAAATATCTTTGGAAAATGTATCCGTACAAATGATACGGACCCATTGAATGTACCAATATTGGTATTTTTATAAAAATAGCTGTGTGATTTTGAAATAGTTTTAAACAGTAATCTGAGTTGTAACCCCAGAAAAGTAGGGGTTCTGAAACTCGAACAAGTTCCGGAGTAAGGTCATTATTTGTTTACTCTTATGTCATGCGTAAATATATAAGAAAGCAGCGTATGCCCCCAATTTCCAAATGTACTTCAAACCCATTCGACAAACAACCTTGAGGGTAGAAGGTTTGATTGCTTTGCGCAAGTTTTAACGACGTTGCGTTTAATTCGTCAAAAGCCCGACGACAAACATGTTAAGCGCTAAAGTCAACGATGTTACGTTTAACTAAAATGAAACAAAAGCGTGATACAAGATACTGAATTTCATTTCAAATCGGCATAGCAAAAAAACAACAACCAACATTAGCTTTACATAGCTATTTACATACGCAAACTTAAAGGGGCCGTTTCACGTTTGATTAAATTGACAACATTTAAATAAGTTGTTTCAGATTCGAATATTTTAGTTTAAGTTATGATATTTGTGAGGAAACAGTAATACTGAACATTTACCATGTTTTTAAATATCTATTATATGCATCTTTTGACGATTTAAAAACCTGAAAATTATTAAACGCTGTAACGCGAAACGAATTAATGATTTAGAAAGTTCTGTTGTTGTCGTAATATTTAAAAAAAACTACGACGATTGCTTACATAAATTATAAAATACATTCCTCATTGTATGAGAACGGATAGCCGATTCGTCTAACTTGTAGACTTTTACTCTTGGACTCAAGGGGTCAGAGCCTAGTTGAGGGTTGCTTATTTATTTTTTTTATTGAATTCTAGTTTTTTTACTGGAACATTTTAGATCCAATATTTACATTTATCAATATAAAGCATTTAATTACACACTTCAATACATGTCAAAATATGTGAAAAGGCCCATTTAACATTAAATCATAAAAAAACATTAACATGTTACGCATCATGAAAACAATACAATGGTTATGAATTTCATTTGAAGAGATGTCATATTCGCGATATTTTCACGAAAGACACTTCGAGAGAATTTGGGCGCCAACAGCTAGAAGTCCGTTTAGGATTTATTTGTGTGTATATTTAAGCTTATATCAACGGTAGATCTCAGTTATACTTATTGAGTATTCACTGTTTTAAATTTCATCATTGTATAAACAAACTGTCTGGAAAAATTATACCCATTTTTTCACACTTAACCAGATACATAAAAGTGCAATTCTTCCATACAATGTCCACACAAAACCGTAACAAGAAATTAGCATCCATAAAATTTGATTCTACTAGTTATGATTTCCCTTATAATTCTTACACCTATTGAGAGCTCGGAGCTACATTCAAAGATGTGATGCACTTACGAAGACAAAAGGAAATTTACTACGAATATAATTAATAAGAAAAAAGTCAAGAGCACGCCGCAATTTAAAGAAGTTAATTTTAGTTTGTATTATGATATCAGAGACAAAGAATGAAACATCAACATGGAAAGCGACCTCCCTTCACATTTTGTATATTATTCATATTATTTGCCTTTTATCAATACACAATCAACATAATATTAAGCTACTTATTATCAGCAATCGCAATATATGCTATGGACAACTACTATGTTTTACGATAAACTAAATATTTGATTAACTTATAATTATAATGCAAAATACAAGCATAATATTACAAACACGATGAATATGTAACGGCTAGTGTAAAATAAACATGTACCTTGCATAAATCCTATGTGGGTTTCGTCTGGGTAGCATTCCGCCACATTGACAATAAACAAGGTGGACAATACCACCAAACAGACGGAGACACACATTGTGCTTCAATTATCAAAAATCTAAATTCATCATTGTATGAAGCCCTAAAGGCAGTTTCAGATCGGCTATCAAATAAGTATTTTCTCAACTCTGACGAGAGAGCTTTCTTGACAATAATGGACATATATACTTTCCGAACACTTTTTATACGAGGCACGGGGTACGATGTCTGTTACTAAGAATCGATAGGTCACTGAAGTTCGATAAATCGATTCTACGACTTCGTCACCTTCTGTGCGCGGATAAAAAATTATTAAATAAAACAACAATATTTCATTATTGATGTACATGATAATAACAATAGTAATTTTTCGAGCACTCGATCGTTATTTGGTTCCGATTATATTCAATGTGAAAGCAAACATGGTATAGCACTTAAAGTGTGATATGATTTTATACGTTCCACTTGCTTATCGCTAGGAATTGCATCAATTTCCATATAATTATCACAACAGTTCTCTGTTAACGGTGTGTATTTGTTTGCTACTCCGTGCTGGTCTTGGAACTTGGTATTTGTTATTATTAAAGCCACACACATTAAAATGAAATACATGAAATAGTTAATTTAAGTATAAATAATAAACATATTTCATCTATGCTAATTAGATTATATCTGGTAGTAACAAGGTAGAAATCCGTCTTTCTGCCCTTAAAAACTTAAAAATATTCGCGTTTGTCAAAATGGACGTATACGTCTAGAAATCCTACTATCGGTTTTAAAAGTGGGACCGTTTGAAAAATAATAAATAACTTGCTAAAATGGCTATACATGTAATTTTATCAATGCCAATTAGAATATATCTGGTGGTAACAAGGTCTTCTGGAAACCCGTCTTTTTGCGCTTTAAAACTTAAAAATAATCGCGTTTGTCGAAATGGACGTATACGTATAGAAATCCAACTTTAGGTTTTAAAATTGAAAACAATAATAAATTACTTGCTAACTAGGCTGTACATGTAATGACAAATTTGCACATTTTCAGACTGCATCTATATGTATTAATTAACATGTATTTCATTTCAAAGTGTGTGGCTTTAAAGGCAACTTTCTGCTTATAGAGATAGCTCCTACTGTTGTTATTGGAATTTCGCTTCTTGGCGTATATTTGCGATTGTTATAAAACATGTGATAATACTCTTCCGTTTTAATATCCTTTCTTTCGACATTTGATACAATCGATGAAGCACTCTTCCGCTGAAAAAGTGTGCGCCATACTTGATGAGATTAACCGAATATACAGGGTGCAGGATCACGTGACTCTGTAGGGTTCCCAATAAAACGTTAATGGATGTATGTAAGTACACCGGTAAGTGATGCTTATCTTAATAATTTCAACATAAAGTGCATAAATGACAGATGTGTATACTGCTTATAGAAATATAAAATACATCCGACTAACTTTATTTAATAAACCATTGTTCTTGTTAAAAATAATTCACATGTACTGCACGATTATACTTCACGCAAAGTGAAATGTTGTCACCGAACTAAATATTTGTGCAAATGTATTTCATTAAGTCGAGATATTTGCAAAAATAAAGTTCTTACCGGTGTGTTTGCATTCATTTCAGCCTGTGGATAACCCCCTGAAAACCCCGATTTTTCTGTACCCTGATATAGTAAACAACATTTTTATCGAGGGTCCATGGTCGATAAGTTGAGTTTAATATTCATAAATAATAAAATAGTCTAATTATTTCGAAACGGAAAATGTCATGCCAAGTCAAAGAAATTAAGGATACGATACAAAGGACTTTTTGGTTCAAAACATATAGAAAATTAAACAACAAACGTGTCCCTTATAAAGCCCATGTGAAAGAGTGCAAGGATTTTGATAGAAGAACTCAAACTAACTTACTATTGACAGCAATTCTAAATATAGAGTTCTCAATAAATTGCATGGTAGCTTAAACGTATGATATGCCTTATAAGACTGTTTCTAGACTGAGCTTTAATAACGTATGCGTTTGTCAGAATATAAATTCAGTTATAATTTGTAATTATATATATTCAAGAAATATAAGTCAGAACTTCTATTTTGCCTTATTTTAACAGAACAGCGAGTGCAAATAAAGCAAGTGATGGTTGTAGACAACAGCTACTCAGAGTTCATCATAAGTGCAGTATAAAAACGTTATGCTCCATGGCGATCATTGGAAAACACATATTGATTCATTCATCATCATCGAAGGTCTACTGTCATTACTTATTTCCAAATTGCGAAAACTAGTGGAGATTACAATTAATTATTTTTCTTTTCAATGACGTTTATAATTTCATCTTTAGTCAAATATTGAGAAAAAGGGACCTTCAAATAAAGGCGTTCAATTTATATTTCAAAATTTTAACGTATATTCCGCATGCGCTTTTCGAACTGAACTTAGCAGAAAAGTCTAAAATAGTGATTAAGTATACAACACTGGTGTCGCCTTATGAATACAAATGATAAAACAGTCTAAAGCACGATGTTATATAGAATTTATATATATAGTTTATGTTTATTACGTTACAAATTCACGTTTCTTCTTTGCGCTTGCATAAATCGTGTTTAAACCTAACTGGCATGTTCTATTTCAAATACTAATTCACATCTACAAAACCTTAAGCCTATAACATTATTTAACATACATATTATATAAAAATGCAATCTTGTACATTTCAACATGTTTTTATAATATTTTTTCTCGGTTGAATAAGAAAAAGGAATCAGTTCCTATCCTTATTTAAGCTTTATATGGAGCTGGCATTTCCTTTCATAAACATCAATGAAATTGATCCAAAGAGTAACACATTTAAATCAACATCATTGTATATACAGGTAAGATATCTAAAATATTTACGGCAACACATTTCTACTTATTTTAACTTCATGATTACCCTGTTTCTTATTCGGTTTGAACAAGGAATTATGAACTGATTTCTTGTTCCTTATTCAAATCGAATAAGGAAAACTGGCATTATTTACTAAAACTATATTTAAATGAACCATAAGAGACAAATAAATCAATTGAAATCATTATAAATGTAAGTTGGGTATTAAAACCATTTATTGTAGTACATTCTATCTTTGTAAAAAGGAATATGGAACTGACATTGTATTACTAAAAATAGATTAAAATAACCAAAAACAAAATTGAATGAATGTAAATCATTTTAAATGTAGGTTGGATTAACAAAAATAATTGCAGGATATTTGTACGTAGATTTATTTAATGGTCAGCAAGATCCTTATTCGGTCTAAATAAGGAAAAACGAGCTGGTTCCTTTTTGCCTTATTCAACTATAATAACGAACTGGTATGTTCATACTTAAAAATTGAAAAAAAAATAAACCAAAGGACCAATACATCAATGAAAATCATTGTTAATTTACGTTGGGTATCACACTATGTATTGCAGTACATTTCTATGTATGGAAAGTTTATTTAATTGATAACCCAGTTCCTTTCTCAGCAGTATACGATTTGTTTTTTAATTGAAAAACATAATACATTGGCACCTCGACGAGACTTTCTAGTCTTCCAACGGAACCTTGGCCGTTGCTTCTGGTACAGTCTTGCCTTGATGGTGACGTTAGTGACGTCGCACTGAAGACAGCCGAAAGTTATATGACATCAGGTACGAAAACAGAGCGCAACTGTTGCAAAAAGATCGACGAAAGACTGCAACCGTCGAGGTCATCGCCGTTTTGTAGATCCCACGGTCAATAATCGTGTGCAGATGTTGAAGTTCACGTGATGTACCGTTGGCCTGTATGACCGTGAAAACGCGTATTCGCACATAAACAAATATATTAAGAAAACACACGTTTACAGCCAGTATGCGATAGATGTTTGAATTATAAAATAAGGACATTGATATCTTGATTAAACATTAAAGTCTACGAGAGGCACCATGGCCGCTGCTTCCGATGCAGTCTTCCTTTGATGGTGACGAATTGAAATCGCTTTGCATCCTTAACCATATCCCCTCGTAACCGTTTACGTATGAAAACGGAATGGGATATCTAAAACATGTCTAGTAGTCAGCTATAGGAAAGTCTTCTCCAGAGGTAATGGTCAGATAAAACTTCAAGAACTGTATCAGAGATATAAATAGCATATAAATAACATATTTCAAACATCGCAAAAAATAACGAATAAAATGATGCGCTATGCGAGACTGATCCGAATTTAAGAATCCGAAATTATGACCTCCTAATATGGAATTTGTGTAAAGTAGGTTCCTGGTCATAATACACTAAATAGTTTCCCTATATAATTCAATGTAAAAGCGACAACTTTGAGCGAAAATAAATGCAACATTTTGCACATAGAGACCCCCATAACCAAACCTTTTCTTAAAGGCCATTCTAAGCGGAATCGATTTATGCAATAAAAAAGATATGTCATGTACAAAGCAAGAAAGAACTTGACACAAATCAAAACCGACTGTTTTTGCAACTTTTTTTTTCGGCCGTTTCTTAGTGGAATGTAACCTTTTCTAGTGCAATGGTTTACTATAGTCTTCACGTGTATCATATTTCAGGGATTCAGTAGTGAACACCTATTCATGCCCTACCATTATCTCTGCAAGATAACACCCGAATAATGGTAAAAAGTGTAAAACATGCCTTCCTGTCAACTATGATATTTTTTTTAGAGAGTACAGCCCTACATGAAGCGATCATTTAGTGTATTGTAACCTATAAGACAACGTTAACTGTTAACATCGCGAAAAATAAGCACCTCTCGATACTTATAAACCTATTTTCTATGTGCATGCCAATTTTCAGACCGATCTTTCACGTAGAAATGCTTGAAAATGCATTTTATTATAACGCTTGATAAGCCTTGTTGCTTTCGCGTTCGGAGCTTTGATTTATAAAGGGCGTTCAGGCGAGAAAACGTTTACCCTAAATAATTACAATCGGTCAAAATACTGGAATATTGTTACAAGCTATGTAGAAAAAGAAATAAACAACTATTAAAACGTGTTCATGAGCGCTTTCAGCACAAATTGTTGCGATTTGAGATGCTCAAGACGAGTTTTTGTACGCTTTTTTTCTTATCTTCCTCTGAAAACGTATTTTCTTCTTAAAAACTCACGATGCTCCTTAAATTCGTGAAACAGACGCATTTATTCCGTGAAATTTGCCAAAACGCGTCATATCCCACTAAAAAATGATGATTTTCTGTAAATACAGCTCCTTTGTGACTAGGCCTGGTTTTGCGTATAAGACAACGTTAACTGTTAACATCGCGAAAAATAAGCACCTCTCGATACTTATAAACCTATTTTCTATGTGCATGCCAATTTTCAGACCGATCTTTCACGTAGAAATGCTTGAAAATGCATTTTATTATAACGCCTGATAAGCCATGTGGCTTTCGCGTTCGGAGCTTTGATTTATAACGGGCGTTCAGGCGAGAAAACGTTTACCCTAAATAATTACAATCGGTCAAAATACTGGAATATTGTTACAAGCTATGTAGAAAAAGAAGTAAACAACTATTAAAACGTGTTCATGAGCGCTTTCAGCACAAATTGTTGCGATTTGAGATGCTCAAGACGAGTTTTTGTACGCTTTTTTTCTTATTTTCCTCTGAAAACGTATTTTCTTCTTAAAAACTCACGATGCTCCTTAAATTCGTGTAACAGACGCATTTATTCCGTGAAATTTGCCAAAACGCGTCTTATCCCACTAAAAAAATGATGATTTTCTGTAAATACAGCTCCTTTGTGACTAGGCCTGGTTTTGCGTTTATAAGACAACGTTAACTGTTAACATCGCGAAAAATAAGCACCTCTCGATACTTATAAACCTATTTTCTATGTGCATGCCAATTTTCAGACCGATCTTTCACGTAGAAATGCTTGAAAATGCATTTTATTATAACGCCTGATAAGCCATGTGGCTTTCGCGTTCGGAGCTTTGATTTATAACGGGCGTTCAGGCGAGAAAACGTTTACCCTAAATAATTACAATCGGTCAAAATACTGGAATATTGTTACAAGATATGTAGAAAAAGAAGTAAACAACTATTAAAACGTGTTCATGAGCGCTTTCCGCACAAATTGTTGCGATTTGAGATGCTCAAGACGAGTTTTTGTACGCTTTTTTTCTTATTTTCCTCTGAAAACGTATTTTCTTCTTAAAAACTCACGATGCTCCATAAATTCGTGAAACAGACGCATTTATTCCGTGAAATTTGCCAAAACGCGTCATATCCCACTAAAAAATGATGATTTTCTGTAAATACAGCTCCTTTGTGACTAGGCCTGGTTTTGCGTTTAGGTCATAATACACTAAATAGTTTCCCTATATAATTCAATGTAAAAGCGACAACTTTGAGCGAAAATAAATGCAACATTTTGCACATAGAGACCCCCATAACCATACCTTTTCTTAAAGGCCATTCTAAGCGGAATCGATTTATGCAATAAAAAAGATATGTCATGTACAAAGCAAGAAAGAACTTGACACAAATCAAAACCGACTGTTTTTGCAACTTTTTTTTTCGGCCGTTTCTTAGTGGAATGTAACCTTTGCTAGTGCAATGGTTTACTATAGTCTTCACGTGTATCATATTTCAGGGATTCAGTAGTGAACACCTATTCATGCCCTACCATTATCTCTGCAAGATAACACCCGAATAATGGTAAAAAGTGTAAAACATGCCTTCCTGTCAACTATGATATTTTTTTAGAGAGTATAGCCCTACATGAAGCGATCATTTAGTGTATTGTAACCTATAAGACAACGTTAACTGTTAACATCGCGAAAAATAAGCACCTCTCGATACTTATAAACCTATTTTCTATGTGCATGCCAATTTTCAGACCGATCTTTCACGTAGAAATGCTTGAAAATGCATTTTATTATAACGCCTGATAAGCCATGTGGCTTTCGCGTTCGGAGCTTTGATTTATAACGGGCGTTCAGGCGAGAAAACGTTTACCCTAAATAATTACAATCGGTCAAAATACTGGAATATTGTTACAAGCTATGTAGAAAAAGAAGTAAACAACTATTAAAACGTGTTCATGAGCGCTTTCAGCACAAATTGTTGCGATTTGAGATGCTCAAGACGAGTTTTTGTACGCTTTTTTTCTTATTTTCCTCTGAAAACGTATTTTCTTCTTAAAAACTCACGATGCTCCTTAAATTCGTGAAACAGACGCATTTATTCCGTGAAATTTGCCAAAACGCGTCATATCCCACTAAAAAAATGATGATTTTCTGTAAATACAGCTCCTCTGTGACTAGGCCTGGTTTTGCGTTTAGGTCATAATACACTAAATAGTTTCCCTATATAATTCAATGTAAAAGCGACAACTTTGAGCGAAAATAAATGCAACATTTTGCACATAGAGACCACCATAACCATACCTTTTCTTAAAGGCCATTCTAAGCGGAATCGATTTATGCAATAAAAAAGATATGTCATGTACAAAGCAAGGAAGAACTTGACACAAATCAAAACCGACTGTTTTTGCAACTTTTTTTTCGGCCGTTTCTTTGTGGAATGTAACCTTTTCTAGTGCAATGGTTTACTATAGTCTTTACGTGTATCATATTTCAGGGATTCAGTAGTGAACACCTTTTCATGCCCTACCATTATCTCTGCAAGATAACACCCGAATAATGGAAAAAAGTGTAAAACATGCCTTCCTGTCAACTATGATATTTTTTTAGAGAGTACAGCCCTACATGAAGCGATCATTTAGTGTATTGTAACCTATAAGACAACGTTAACTGTTAACATAGCGAAAAATAAGCACCTCTCGATACTTATAAACCTATTTTCTATGTGCATGCCAATTTCAGACCGATCTTTCACGTAGAAATGCTTGAATATGCATTTTAATATAACGCCTGATAAGCCATGTGGTTTTCGCGTTCGGAGCTTTGATTTATAAGGGGCGTTCAGGCGAGAAAACGTTTACCCTTAATAATTACAATCGGTCAAAATACTGGAATATTGTTACAAGCTATGTAGAAAAAGAAGCAAACAACTATTTAAACGTGTTCATGAGCGCTTTCAGCACAAATTGTTGCGATTTGAGATGCTCAAGACGAGTTTTTGTACGCTTTTTTTCTTATTTTCCTCTGAAAACGTATTTTCTTCTTAAAAACTCACGATGCTCCTTAAATTCGTGAAACAGACGCATTTATTCCGTGAAATTTGCCAAAACGCGTCATATCCCACTAAAAAAATGATGATTTTCTGTAAATACAGCTCCTTTGTGACTAGGCCTGGTTTTGCGTATAAGACAACGTTAACTGTTAACATCGCGAAAAATAAGCACCTCTCGATACTTATAAACCTATTTTCTATGTGCATGCCAATTTTCAGACCGATCTTTCACGTAGAAATTCTTGAAAATGCATTTTATTATAACGCCTGATAAGCCATGTGGCTTTCGCGTTCGGAGCTTTGATTTATAACGGGCGTTTAGGCGAGAAAACGTTTACCCTAAATAATTACAATCGGTCAAAATACTGGAATATTGTTACAAGCTATGTAGAAAAAGAAGTAAACAACTATTTAAACGTGTTCATGAGCGCTTTTAGCACAAATTGTTGCGATTTGAGATGCTCAAGACGACTTTTTGTACGCTTTTTTTCTTATTTTCCTCTGAAAACGTATTTTCTTCTTAAAAACTCACGATGCTCCTTGATTTCATGAAACAGACGCATTTATTCCGTGAAATTTGCCAAAACGCGTCATATCCCACTAAAAAAATGATGATTTTCTGTAAATACAGCTCCTTTGTGACTAGGCCTGGTTTTGCGTTTAGGTCATAATACACTAAATAGTTTCCCTATATAATTCAATGTAAAAGCGACAACTTTGAGCGAAAATAAATGCCACATTTTGCACATAGAGACCCCCATAACCATACCTTTTCTTAAAGGCCATTCTAAGCGGAATCGATTTATGCAAGAAAAAAGATATGTCATGTACAAAGCAAGAAAGAACTTGACACAAATCAAAACCGACTGTTTTTGCAACTTTTTTTTTCGGCCGTTTCTTAGTGGAATGTAACCTTTTCTAGTGCAATGGTTTACTATAGTCTTCACGTGTATCATATTTCAGGGATTCAGTAGTGAACATCTATTCATGCCCTACCATTATCTCTGCAAGATAACACCCGAATAATGGTAAAAAGTGTAAAACATGCCTTCCTGTCAACTATGATATTTTTTTAGAGAGTACAGCCCTACATGAAGCGATCATTTAGTGTATTGTAACCTATAAGACAACGTTGACTGTTAACATCGCGAAAAATAAGCACTTCTCGATACTTATAAACCTATTTTCTATGTGCATGCCAATTTTCAGACCGATCTTTTACGTAGAAATGCTTGAAAATGCATTTTATTACAACGCCTGATAAGCCATGTGGCTTTCGCGTTCGGAGCTTTAATTTATAACGGGCGTTCAGGCGAGAAAACGTTTACCCTAAATAATTACAATCGGTCAAAATACTGGAATATTGTTACAAGCTATGTAGAAAAAGAAGTAAACAACTATTAAAACGTGTTCATGAGCGCTTTCAGCACAAATTGTTGCGATTTCAGATGCTCAAGACGAGTTTTTGTACGCTTTTTTTCTTATTTTCCTCTGAAAACGTAATTTCTTCTTAAAAACTCACGATGCTCCTTAAATTCGTGAAACAGACGCATTTATTCCGTGAAATTTGCCAAAACGCGTCATATCCCACTAAAAAAATGATGATTTTCTGTAAATACAGCTCCTTTGTGACTAGGCCTGGTTTTGCGTTTAAGACAACGTTAACTGTTAACATCGCGAAAAATAAGCACTTCTCGATACTTATAAACCTATTTTCTATGTGCATGCCAATTTTCAGACCGATCTTTCACGTAGAAATGCTTGAAAATACATTTTATTATAACGCCTGATAAGCCATGTGGCTTTCGCGTTCGGAGCTTTGATTTATAACGGGCGTTCAGGCGAGAAAACGTTTACCCTAAATAATTACAATCGGTCAAAATACTGGAATATTGTTACAAGCTATGTAGAAAAAGAAGTAAACAACTATTAAAACGTGTTCATGAGCGCTTTTAGCACAAATTGTTGCGATTTGAGATGCTCAAGACGACTTTTTGTACGCTTTTTTTCTTATTTTCCTCTGAAAACGTATTTTCTTCTTAAAAACTCACGATGCTCCTTAAATTCGTGAAACAGACGCATTTATTCCGTGAAATTTGCCAAAACGCGTCATATCCCACTAAAAAAATGATGATTTTCTGTAAATACAGCTCCTTTGTGACTAGGCCTGGTTTTGCGTTTAGGTCATAATACACTAAATAGTTTCCCTACATAATTCAATGTAAAAGCGACAACTTTGAGCGAAAATAAATGCAACATTTTGCACATAGAGACCCCCATAACCATACCTTTTCTTAAAGGCCCTTTTTAGCGGAATCGATTATTGCAATACAAAAGATATGTCATGCACAAAGCAAGAAAGAACTTGACACAAATCAAAACCGACTGTTTTTGCAACTTTTTTTTTCGGCCGTTTCTTAGTGGAATGTAACCTTTTCTAGTGCAATGGTTTACTATAGTCTTCACGTGTATCATATTTCAGGGATTCAGTAGTGAACACCTATTCATGCCCTACCATTATCTCTGCAAGATAACACCCGAATAATGGTAAAAAGTGTAAAACATGCCTTCCTGTCAACTATGATATTTTTTAGAGAGTACAGCCCTACATGAAGCGATCATTTAGTGTATTGTAACCTATAAGACAACGTTAACTGTTAACATCGCGAAAAATAAGCACCTCTCGATACTTATAAACCTATTTTCTATGTGCATGCCAATTTTCAGACCGATCTTTCACGTAGAAATGCTTGAAAATGCATTTTATTATAACGCCTGATAAGCCATGTGGCTTTCGCGTTCGGAGCTTTGATTTATAACGGGCGTTCAGGCGAGAAAACGTTTACCCTAAATAATTACAATCGGTCAAAATACTGGAATATTGTTACAAGCTATGTAGAAAAAGAAGTAAACAACTATTAAACGTGTTCATGAGCGCTTTCAGCACAAATTGTTGCGATTTGAGATGCTCAAGACGAGTTTTTGTACGCTTTTTTTCTTATTTTCCTCTGAAAACGTATTTTCTTTTTAAAAACTCACGATGCTCCTTAAATTCGTGAAACAGACGCATTTATTCCGTGAAATTTGCCAAAACGCGTCATATCCCACTAAAAAAATGATGATTTTCTGTAAATACAGCTCCTTTGTGACTAGGCCTGGTTTTGCGTTTAGACAAAGTTAATTGTTAACATCGCGAAAAATAAGCACCTCTCGATACTTATTAACCTATTTTCTATGTGCATGCCAATTTTCAGACCGATCTTTCACGTAGAAATGCTTGAAAATGCATTTTATTATAACGCCTGATAAGCCATGTGGCTTTCGCGTTCGGAGCTTTGATTTATAACGGGCGTTCAGGCGAGAAAACGTTTACCCTAAATAATTACAATCGGTCAAAATACTGGAATATTGTTACAAGCTATGTAGAAAAAGAAGTAAACAACTATTAAAACGTGTTCATGAGCGCTTTCAGCACAAATTGTTGCGATTTGAGATGCTCAAGACGAGTTTTTGTACGCTTTTTTTCTTATTTTCCTCTGAAAACGTATTTTCTTCTTAAAAACTCACGATGCTCCTTAAATTCGTGAAAAAGACGCATTTATTCCGTGAAATTTGCCAAAACGCGTCATATCCCACTAAAAAAATGATGATTTTCTGTAAATACAGCTCCTTTGTGACTAGGCCTGGTTTTGCGTTTAGACAACGTTAACTGTTAACATCGCGAAAAATAAGCACCTCTCGATACTTATAAACCTATTTTCTATGTGCATGCCAATTTTCAGACCGATCTTTCACGTAGAAATGCTTGAAAATGCATTTTATTATAACGCCTGATAAGCCATGTGGCTTTCGCGTTCGGAGCTTTGATTTATAACGGGCGTTCAGGCGAGAAAACGTTTACCCTAAATAATTACAATCGGTCAAAATACTGGAATATTGTTACATGCTATGTAGAAAAAGAAGTAAACAACTATTAAAACGTGTTCATGAGCGCTTTCAGCACAAATTGTTGCGATTTGAGATGCTCAAGACGAGTTTTTGTACGCTTTTTTTCTTATTTTCCTCTGAAAACGTATTTTCTTCTTAAAAACTCACGATGCTCCTTAAATTCGTGAAACAGACGCATTTATTCCGTGAAATTTGCCAAAACGCGTCATATCCCACTAAAAAAATGATGATTTTCTGTAAATACAGCTCCTTTGTGACTAGGCCTGGTTTTTGCGTTTAGGTCATAATACACTAAATAGTTTCCCTATATAATTCAATGTAAAAGCGACAACTTTGAGCGAAAATAAATGCAACATTTTGCACATAGAGACCCCCATAACCATACCTTTTCTTAAAGGCCATTCTAAGCGGAATCGATTTATCCAATAAAAAAGATATGTCATGTACAAAGCAAGAAAGAACTTGACACAAATCAAAACCGACTGTTTTTGTAACTTTTTTTTCGGCCGTTTCTTAGTGGAATGTAACCTTTTCTAGTGCAATGGTTTACTATAGTCTTCACGTGTATCATATTTTAGGGATTCAGTAGTGGACACCTATTCATGCCCTACCATTATCTCTGCAAGATAACACCCGAATAATGGTAAAAAGTGTAAAACATGGCTTCCTGTCAACTATGATATTTTTTTTAGAGAGTACAGCCCTACATGAAGCGATCATTTAGTGTATTGTAACCTATAAGACAACGTTAACTGTTAACATCGCGAAAAATAAGCACCTCTCGATACTTATAAACCTATTTTCTATGTGCATGCCAATTTTCAGACCGATCTTTCACGTAGAAATGCTTGAAAATGCATTTTATTATAACGCCTGATAAGCCATGTGGCTTTCGCGTTCGGAGCTTTGATTTATAACGGGCGTTCAGGCGAGAAAACGTTTACCCTAAATAATAGCAATCGGTCAAAATGCTGGAATATTGTTACAAGCTATGAAGAAAAAGAAGTAAACAACTATTTAAACGTGTTCATGAGCGCTTTCAGCACAAATTGTTGCGATTTGAGATGCTCAAGACGAGTTTTTGTACGCTTTTTTCTTATTTTCCTCTGAAAACGTATTTTCTTCTTAAAAACTCACGATGCTCCTTAAATTCGTGAAACAGACGCATTTATTCCGTGAAATTTGCCAAAACGCGTCATACCCCACTAAAAAAATGATGATTTTCTGTAAATACAGCTCCTTTGTGACTAGGCCTGGTTTTGCGTTTATATAAGACAACGTTAACTGTTAACATCGCGAAAAATAAGCTCCTCTCGATACTTATAAACCTATTTTCTATGTGCATGCCAATTTTCAGACCGATCTTTCACGTAGAAATGCTTGAAAATGCATTTTATTATAACGCCTGATAAGCCATGTGGCTTTCGCGTTCGGAGCTTTGATTTATAACGGGCGTTCAGGCGAGAAAACGTTTACCCTAAATAATAACAATCGGTCAAAATACTGGAATATTGTTACAAGCTATGTACAAAAAGAAGTAAACAACTATTTAAACGTGTTCTTGAGCGCTTTCAGCACAAATTGTTGCGATTTGAGATGCTCAAGACGAGTTTTTGTACGCTTTTTTTCTTATTTTCCTCTGAAAACGTATTTTCGTCTTAAAAACTCACGATGCTCCTTAAATTCGTGAAACAGACGCATTTATTCCGTGAAATTTGCCAAAACGCGTCATATCCCACTAAAAAAATGATGATTTTCTGTAAATACAGCTCCTTTGTGGCTAGGCCTGGTTTTGCGTTTATATAAGACAACGTTAACTGTTAACATCGCGAAAAATAAGCACCTCTCGATACTTATAAACCTATCTTCTATGTGCATGCCAATTTTCAGACCGATCTTTCACGTAGAAATGCTTGAAAATGCATTTTATTATAACGCCTGATAAGCCATGTGGCTTTCGCGTTCGGAGCTTTGATTTATAACGGGCGTTCAGGCGAGAAAACGTTTACCCTAAATAATAACAATCGGTCAAAATACTGGAATATTGTTACAAAGCTATGTAGAAAAAGAAGTAAACAACTATTAAAACGTGTTAATTGAGCGCTTTCAGCACACATTGTTGCGATTTGAGATGCTCAAGACGAGTTTTTGTACGCTTTTTTTCTTATTTTCCTCTGAAAACGTATTTTCTTCTTAAAAACTCACGATGCTCCTTAAATTCGTGAAACAGACGCATTTATTCCGTGAAATTTGCCAAAACACGTCATATCCCACTAAAAAAATGATGATTTTCTTTAAATACAGATCCTTTGTGACTAGGCCTGGTTTTGCGTATAAGACAACGTTAACTGTTAACATCGCGAAAAATAAGCACCTCTCGATACTTATAAACCTATTTTCTATGTGCATGCCAATTTTCAGACCGATCTTTCACGTAGAAATGCTTGAAAATGCATTTTATTATAACGCCTGATAAGCCATGTGGCTTTCGCGTTTGGAGCTTTGATTTATAACGGGCGTTCAGGCGAGAAAACGTTTACCCTAAATAATAACAATCGGTCAAAATACTGGAATATTGTTACAAGCTATGTAGAAAAAGAAGTAAACAACTATTAAAACGTGTTCATGAGCGCTTTCAGCACAAATTGTTGCGATTTGAGATGCTCAAGACGAGTTTTTGTACGCTTTTTTTCTTATTTTCCTCTGAAAACGTATTTTCTTCTTAAAAACTCACGATGCTCCTTAAATTCGTGAAACAGACGCATTTATTCCGTGAAATTTGTCAAAACGCGTCATATCCCACTAAAAAAATGATGATTTTCTGTAAATACAGCTCCTTTGTGACTAGGCCTTGTTTTGCGCTTAGGTCATAATACACTAAATAGTTTCCCTATATAATTCAATGTAAAAGCGACAACTTTGAGCGAAAATAAATGCAACATTTTGCACATAGAGACCCCCATAACCATACCTTTTCTTAGAGGCCATTCTAAGCGGAATCGATTTATGCAATAAAAAAGATATGTCATGTACAAAGCAAGAAAGAACTTGACACAAATCAAAACCGACTGTTTTTGCAACTTTTTTTTCGGCCGTTTCTTAGTGGAATGTAACCTTTTCTAGTGCAATGGTTTTATATAGTCTTCACGTGTATCATATTTCAGGGATTCAGTAGTGAACACCTATTCATGCCCTACCATTATCTCTGCAAGATAACACCCGAATAATGGTAAAAAGTGTAAAACATGCCTTCCTGTCAACTATGATATTTTTTTAGAGAGTACAGCCCTACATGAAGCGATCATTTAGTGTATTGTAACCTATAAGACAACGTTAACTGTTAACATCGCGAAAAATAAGCACCTCTCGATACTTATAAACCTATTTTCTATGTGCATGCCAATTTTCAGACCGATCTTTCACGTAGAAATGCTTGAAAATGCATTTTATTATAACGCCTGATAAGCCATGTGGCTTTCGCGTTCGGAGCTTTGATTTATAACGGGCGTTCAGGCGAGAAAACGTTTACCCTAAATAATAACAATCGGTCAAAATACTGGAATATTGTTACAAGCTATGTAGAAAAAGAAGTAAACAACTATTAAAACGTGTTCATGAGCGCTTTCAGCACAAATTGTTGCGATTTGAGATGCTCAAGACGAGTTTTTGTACGCTTTTTTTCTTATTTTCCTCTGAAAACGTATTTTCTTCTTAAAAACTCACTATGCTCCTTAAATTCGTGAAACAGACGCATTTATTCCGTGAAATTTGCCAAAACGCGTCATATCCCACTAAAAAATGATGATTTTCTGTAAATACAGCTCCTTTGTGACTAGGCCTGGTTTTGCGTTTATATAAGACAACGTTAACTGTTAACATCGCGAAAAATAAGCACCTCTCGATACTTATAAACCTATTTTCTATGTGCATGCCAATTTTCAGACCGATCTTTCACGTAGAAATGCTTGAAATGCATTTTATTATAACGCCTGATAAGCCATGTGGCTCTCGCGTTCGGAGCTTTGATTTATAACGGGCGTTCAGGCGAGAAAACGTTTACCCTAAATAATAACAATCGGTCAAAATACTGGAATATTGTTACAAGCTATGTAGAAAAAGAAGTAAACAACTATTAAAACGTGTTCATGAGCGCTTTCAGCACAAATTGTTGCGATTTGAGATGCTCAAGACGAGTTTTTGTACGCTTTTTTTCTTATTTTCCTCTGAAAACGTATTTTCTTCTTAAAAACTCACGATGCTCCTTAAATTCGTGAAACAGACGCATTTATTCCGTGAAATTTGCCAAAACGCGTCATATCCCACTAAAAAAATGATGATTTTCTGTAAATACAGCTCCTTTGTGACTAGGCCTGGTTTTGCGTTTAGGTCATAATACACTAAATAGTTTCCCTATATAATTCAATGTAAAAGCGACAACTTTGAGCGAAAATAAATGCAACATTTTGCACATAGTGACCCCCATAACCATACCTTTTCTTAAAGGCCATTCTAAGCGGAATCGATTTATGCAATAAAAAAGATATGTCATGTACAAAGCAAGAAAGAACTTGACACAAATCAAAACCGACTGTTTTTGCACCTTTTTTTTCGGCCGTTTCTTAGTGGAATGTAACCTTTGCTAGTGCAATGGTTTACTATAGTCTTCACGTGTATCATATTTCAGGGATTCAGTAGTGAACACCTATTCATGCCCTACCAATATCTCTGCAAGATAACACCCGAATAATGGTAAAAAGTGTAAAACATGCCTTCCTGTCAACTATGATATTTTTTTAGAGAGTACAGCCCTACATGAAGCGATCATTTAGTGTATTGTAACCTATAAGACAACGTTAACTGTTAACATCGCGAAAAATAAGCACCTCTCGATACTTATAAACCTATTTTCTATGTGCATGCCAATTGTCAGATCGATCTTTCACGTAGAAATGCTTGAAAATGCATTTTATTATAACGCCTGATAAGCCATGTGGCTTTCGCGTTCGGAGCTTTGATTTATAACGGGCGTTCAGGCGAGAAAACGTTTACCCTAAATAATAACAATCGGTCAAAATACTGGAATAGTGTTACAAGCTTTGTAGAAAAAGAAGTAAACAACTATTTAAACGTGTTCTTGAGCGCTTTCAGCACAAATTGTTGCGATTTGAGATGCTCAAGACGAGTTTTTGTACGCTTTTTTTCTTATTTTCCTCTGAAAACGTATTTTCTTCTTAAAAACTCACGATGCTCCTTAAATTCGTGAAACAGACGCATTTATTCCGTGAAATTTGCCAAAACGCGTCATATCCCACTAAAAAAATGATGATTTTCTTTGAATACAGCTCCTTTGTGACTAGGCCTGGTTTTGCGTATAAGACAACGTTAACTGTTAACATCGCGAAAAATAAGCACCTCTCGATACTTATAAACCTATTTTCTATGTGCATGCCAATTTGCAGACCGATCTTTCACGTAGAAATGCTTGAAAATGCATTTTATTATAACGCCTGATAAGCCATGTGGCTTTCGCGTTTGGAGCTTTGATTTATAACGGGCGTTCAGGCGAGAAAACGTTTACCCTAAATAATAACAATCGGTCAAAATACTGGAATATTGTTACAAGCTATGTAGAAAAAGAAGTAAACAACTATTAAAACGTGTTCATGAGCGCTTTCAGCACAAATTGTTGCGATTTGAGATGCTCAAGACGAGTTTTTGTACGCTTTTTTTCTTATTTTCCTCTGAAAACGTATTTTCTTCTTAAAAACTCACGATGCTCCTTAAATTCGTGAAACAGACGCATTTATTCCGTAAAATTTGTCAAAACGCGTCATATCCCACTAAAAAAATGATGATTTTCTGTAAATACAGCTCCTTTGTGACTAGGCCTTGTTTTGCGCTTAGGTCATAATACACTAAATAGTTTCCCTATATAATTCAATGTAAAAGCGACAACTTTGAGCGAAAATAAATGCAACATTTTGCACATAGAGACCCCCATAACCATACCTTTTCTTAGAGGCCATTCTAAGCGGAATCGATTTATGCAATAAAAAAAATATGTCATGTACAAAGCAAGAAAGAACTTGACACAAATCAAAACCGACTGTTTTTGCAACTTTTTTTTCGGCCGTTTCTTAGTGGAATGTAACCTTTTCTAGTGCAATGGTTTTATATAGTCTTCACGTGTATCATATTTCAGGGATTCAGTAGTGAACACCTATTCATGCCCTACCATTATCTCTGCAAGATAACACCCGAATAATGGTAAAAAGTGTAAAACATGCCTTCCTGTCAACTATGATATTTTTTTAGAGAGTACAGCCCTACATGAAGCGATCATTTAGTGTATTGTAACATATAAGACAACGTTAACTGTTAACATCGCGAAAAATAAGCACCTCTCGATACTTATAAACCTATTTTCTATGTGCATGCCAATTTTCAGACCGATCTTTCACGTAGAAATGCTTGAAAATGCATTTTATTATAACGCCTGATAAGCCATGTGGCTTTCGCGTTCGGAGCTTTGATTTATAACGGGCGTTCAGGCGAGAAAACGTTTACCTAAATAATAACAATCGGTCAAAATACTGGAATATTGTTACAAGCTATGTAGAAAAAGAAGTAAACAACTATTAAAACGTGTTCATGAGCGCTTTCAGCACAAATTGTTGCGATTTGAGATGCTCAAGACGAGTTTTTGTACGCTTTTTTTCTTATTTTCCTCTGAAAACGTATTTTCTTCTTAAAAACTCACGATGCTCCTTAAATTCGTGAAACAGACGCATTTATTCCGTGAAATTTGCCAAAACGCGTCATATCCCACTAAAAAAATGATGTTTTTCTGTAAATACAGCTCCTTTGTGACTAGGCCTGGTTTTGCGTTTAGGTCATAATACACTAAATAGTTTCCCTATATAATTCAATGTAAAAGCGACAACTTTGAGCGAAAATAAATGCAACATTTTGCACATAGAGACCCCCATAACCATACCTTTTCTTAAAGGCCATTCTAAGCGGAATCGATTTATGCAATAAAAAAGATATGTCATGTACAAAGCAAGAAAGAACTTGACACAAATCAAAACCGACTGTTTTTGCAACTTTTTTTCGGCCGTTTCTAAGTGGAATGTAACCTTTTCTAGTGCAATGGTTTACTATAGTCTTCACGTGTATCATATTTCAAGGATTCAGTAGTGAACACCTATTCATGCCCTACCATTATCTCTGCAAGATAACACCCGAATAATGGTAAAAAGTGTAAAACATGCCTTCCTGTCAACTATGATATTTTTTTAGAGAGTACAGCCCTACATGAAGCGATCATTTAGTGTATTGTAACCTCCTTATTCGGAAGCCTGTCTTTCGGACGACCACTTTCGGATATTTTTATCTTTTAGATGTTGTTTGTGTTATTCATGCTTGATTATGTTAAATGGGAATGTTCTGTAACGTTTCTACTGTATATTTAATTTGGTGATAAACGCTTAAAACAATTAATATGAATACGATAATAAGAAACTTACAGTTTTGCCACTCAAACATACATTTACAATAACAAAACATAACTAACTATCAATGAAATCATGGTATATGTATGTTGGATATCAAAAAAACTTATTGCTATTCATTTCGACCTAGTTTTATTTAATGATAACCGAGTTCCTTATTCGACTTGAAACATTACTCAGGAAGTGGTTCCTTATTCTTATGCAAGTCGAGTAAGGAACTAGCATTCATTATTTACAGTACATCTCGAGAAAGTTTTATTTAATGATAACCCAGTTCCTTATTCGGTTTGAAAAATGAATAAAGAACTGGCTTTTTCTTTAATTAATTAATTCATATGAACTAGAGATACCAATAAATCAATGAAAATGATTGTAAATAAAGGTTGGGTACCAAACTATTAATTGTAGGTTATGGTATTATAGCATACTCGATGCATTTGTTTTGATAGTTTAGCACTGTAAAAAATAGAAATGAGAAGTTTAAGTTTTGTAAATCAGAAAAAAACATAACTTCTTAATGATAGAAAAATAAGAAATGTGTAGTAAACGTTTTGTATTTTAATATAAAAAGAGTCAATCAAATCCAAGTTATGTTGTTGAGGTCCAGAAAGTTTCTTTACTTTCGCACTTATGTCAACATCATGTTTTGGGGAATAATGTACTTCTTGAACTTAGCCATCAACAGTTTGAACTAGGAGATAGGAGTTGTGTACACTTTATATAACACTCGACATCTTTTCTTGTTCAAATCAACGGCGACACTCAGTTGCATGTTAATTTTAAATATTTAAACTTAATCAAAACTAGCGACATTTCACATCCTGATGTAGATGCGGCTGATATAAATAACTAAAAACTAAAATCACTTGCGATGCAATGACTCATGTGTATGTGTGTGTGTGTGTGTGTGCGTGCGTGTGTGTGTGTGTGCGTGCGTGCGTGCGTGTGTGCGTGCGTGCATGCGTGTGTGTATGTGTGTGTGTGTGTGCGTGCGTGCGTGCGTCTGTGTGTGCGTGCGTGCGTGCGTGTGTGTGTGTGTGTGTGTGCGTGTGTTTGTGTGTGTGTGTGTGTGTGTGTGTGTGTGTGTGTGTGTGTGTGTGTGTGTGGTGTGTGTGTGTGTGTGTGGTGTGTGTGTGTGTGTGTGTGTGTGTGTGTGTGTGTGTGTGTGTGTGTGTGTGTGTGTGTGTGTGTGTGTGTGTGTGTGTGTGTGTGTGTGTGTGTGTGTGTGTGTGTGTGTGTGTGTGTGTGTGGTGTGTGTGTGTGTGTGTGTGTGTGTGTGTGTGTGTGTGTGTGTGGTGTGTGTGTGTGTGTGTGTGTGGTGTGGTGTGTGGCGTGTGTGTGTGTGTGTGTGTGTGTGTGTGTGTGTGTGTGTGTGGTGTGTGTGTGTGTGTGTGTGTGTGTGTGTGTGTGTGTTGTGTGTGTGTGTGTGTGTGTGTGTGTGTGTGTGTGTGTGTGTGTGTGTGTGTGTGTGTGTGTGTGTGTTGTGTGTGTGTGTGTGTGTGTGTGTGTGTGTGTGTGTGTGTGGTGTGTGTGTGTGTGTGTGTGTGTGTGTGTGTGTGTGTGTGTGTGTGTGTGTGTGTGTGTGTGTGTGTGTGTGTGTGTGTGTGTGTGTGTGTGTGTGTGTGTGTGTGTCTTTGAAGATCATGTGATCCCAGGAATGTGGCCAGGTTTGAACCCACGCGTATGATTTGAATTTGTATTGTCGATACAAATAATAGATCTTAAATACCAATCAGACGAAATCACATAAGAATACTTTTTTAATCCACAATCAAACTATTTAAGTAGTAATGCCCTACACATGCAGCGGACCGGAACGATTTGAACAACTTAATTACATGGTCACCTAAAGTTCATTCATGTGAATATGCAAATATGCCAAGTCCTTTCAGAGGACTATATTTAAATACTTGTTGACGATATATATCGCATAACATACAACTTAGTTAACAATATTTACTATTCGTATTATAGATCATATATATAATCACCAGATACACAACAAGTTACACGAATTTCCGAGTGCCCGCCACAAAGAAAAGATAAATGCCTACAGACGCAACTACTCAGAAAATGGATGTAAACATGGTTGGATGAACTCGTTTATAGTGCTTTTTCAATAAATAGTTAAGAGACGGTAAAAATCAGAAATGTCGTTTGTTCAGGTGTACCTTGATTTTAAACTAAAGCAGAGATGTATATTTATTAAATAGGCCGTAACGCCAATCTTCATTTATGTATAAGGCACGCAAACACATTGAATTTTGATGAAGTGCTCTGAACAAGCTAGAAATGTATAAGAACTAGTCTCAATGAAAAGTTAATGTTATATCAACATCCATTAGAAAACGAAAGAAGTAAGAACAAGGCAAAGAGAACATTTTTAATACATGTACTCTGGAAACGGATTTTGTCTATTCAAAGGTTTTCCGATGAACTTACTAGAGCGCTTTCTCAAAGATTAGTTAAGAGACGTTAATTATCCTTTAATTCTTTGAAGTCGAGCTCATCGATTGTAACTGAAGTGCCATTATTGCCTTTATTGAGGCCAGCCAATGATATTTTGACTTTCAATCGATGCTTTTTTCTATCGTAGGCACTCTGGAAACTAAAATTGCTAAAGATGAAAATCATTATCGAGTATCAGGCAATTGCAATGTAAAAATCAATACCGTTCAAGTATTACACCGTTGTTTTTGCTTATCAATATCACTGTTGTTGCAATAACATTTTTCAATATTTTAATGTTTCCAAGTTGTCATTATATATTTACTGATTTTACACCAACATCTATACCTTCACAGAACGTTTTGTATGGGTACCAATCGTTCAAATATTGCATTTAAATATTTACGCAAATGCGATGTTTATAACATAGTGCCCGTTTAATTGGTCCAGTTGAATGAGCATAAAATAATGTTACAAAACCAACGTTGTAAATTATATGCTAACCACTTCAATCCATCATACATTTTCATACCAGAAAATAAATTTTAGTCAACAAAAAACGATTTATACTTTATAAAAAAACACAATATTTTTTTTATTATAACAATAACAATTACACTGTGTTTAGTTTGTGTAAATGAGCATGTAGTAGAAATGAAACACAGTGCATCTTGAACAGGGAAAGTGAGGTAAAATGTTTACACAACGTTTTTATCGTACCGGCTTCAATCTTTTTTCAATTATGGTTGGTGAATAAAGATCGGATTTCAAATGAATAATATGTGTTCAATATTTTGAGACTAAGTTTTGAATAACATTTTTTATAGAGTTCCTAAACACTACTATTAAATAGTTCTGTAAAAACAGCCTTAATATTGTGTACGCGACCATTGTTGATAAAAAGTATGACCATATACCATGCTTTTTTCCCTAATATACTGAAATATTTCTACTCAAACTGTAAAAGAACACGTGAAATAAACATTTATATTTCGTTCTACAAACATCGTTTATACTGATCACCTTTCTACAAAAAGGGTTTTATTTTGTTGCTGATCATGTTGACGACGAAATGGACATTAACCGTTTCATTGAACATGGCGAGGTTCAACCTATCTAAATGCATGTGTTACTTTCGTCATTCTACGGTATTTAAGATTGCTGATAGCTGCACTCCACCATTTGATTTCGATGATTGTCTGTAAATAAAATACAACCAATATAATCAAACAGAGGTAAATTTATTTAAAACGCTTATTAAATAATATAATAACATTATTCACAAAAATAAATAATGCTATAAACGGCCCTATGTTTTGTGTTAATAATATTATTATTTCTATGCAACATATTTGATTCCCACGTTTTTAATTATAAAGATGTTGCTAACTTTGTTACTTATGAAGATACAAAAAAATATGTAACATACCATATTCAAAAATAAGTGATCATTTAGTGACACATACAATTTATTGATAATTGGAAAAAACACCAGCATACATTTAACGGTTCGCATGAAGTGTTAATCGAAACAATTTAATATGCTCAATAGCATTTCAGATTTGAAACGAGAAGAATATGATGTATACGGTATTACATTAAGCACGACAACGTATCACATACGACACAGCAACAAAGAACAATATATATAAGACAGCCAACATAACAATACAACTTTGAATACGTAATAAGAAAACAACTACATCCACATAGTTACTTAAGTGAATTACCATCAGTTAATGAAAGTGTTGTCCATGAAAAGTGTCCATAAGTGTATGTCTTTATATGTAATAGATATTAAGATATCTGTTATGTTATATCAAAACATTATGGTTTCCAAGTTTCCATTGTACATGGTTTTTGTTCCATCTACAAGAGAACAACGTAATATTGAGTATATTGTTTTGTTGAATCCTTATCTTTTTTGCATATAAATCACAAAAAGGAACCGTTCACCATAAATGCGCGTTTATGTTCAATTACACCGTCAATATTAATGTATTTTACCGTCGAAGAAATGGCTATTGTTGGTGACTTTCAAACTACTGAATAAAATGGTTGTAAAGCACATATCAATTCATCAAAGGTTGGTTGCGGTTAAGTTTATTCTGTTATTGTATATTCTTTCAGATGAATTGATTTCAGCGTATACACTTTTATGTAAGTATGAACATGACATATACATGCAGGATACAATATTATAAATTGCAAACGACTATTAAAATTCTACTGTAATTGTTTATCAACATATAACAAATCTAATCAACTAGTATATAAATAGTACATGCAACATATTATGAAGAGTATTAACAAACATGTTAATAATTATATTGTATAAGAATAGACAATCAGATTGGTACAAAAACTGTCTACAGTAATTTATATTTCAAAGTAAGCATTACAATAGCATGAAACTTTTTATAATTGTATAAGCTTTAATATTAGTATAAAAATGGCGTATACAAGCAGAATTTTATATTATGAAATAATTGACGTTATTTAAATCTTGCGTACTACTATTATAATTCTACTGTAATTGCATACCAACACAAAAAAGTAATACAAGAGGAGATATGTGGTATATGGAACATGTTATTAGGTCATTACTATATACACAAACATGTTATACATTGAATGAGAATAGACAGGCAATCAACAAGAACATGTTGTTAGTATGTTGGTTCTATCTTACACCATATTCTGCAGTCTTTATTTAATATACACTTTGCAAATTATGGTAGATGTTTTATGTCTTACCTTTTAATAGTTCCGAAATTTAATAATACTTCGTCGCCATGTTTATTAAGAATACACATGCGATTATCACTTTTTTCGCTCTGCTGACACACCATATACTTTGCATTACATGACAAAGATGGACCTGATACATGCACATGAAAATGTTGATTTAATTTGGTGAACAGATTTTACGGAGTTTACTTTTCGTCCATAGAGGATAAAAGTTACGGCTTTTTCAACTAGAGTTTCTATTTGTGTGTTATTACACACAAAAATAATAAAAATTTAATCAGAATAATACATTTCCTTTTCGCTGCATTTATACAATGTTCATACCCAAGACATCTAAATCATGTTCAATATGCATAAATATCTATCATCGTTTGTCCGTCTTTGCCATACGTTTGAATGTGTGTAACGTTCAATTTGTATGATTTGTTATCCGCAACAATATTGAACAATAATTAATACAATTTATCTAGGGCGTCTCTAGTTGGGTTGGTAATAAAAAAACAACAGTGCGTAACAATTGGTGAATAATGTGATTTGTGAAGGTAATTCTGCAGATGGGAAGTAAGTTATATTTTATTCCATTGATTAATAGCAGTAATTCACTAAGCGATTTTCTTCAGGAACAAAATAACATTATTACAATGATTTAAAATCACCGCCAAAAATAATTAAAAAACAACCTAAATCTGGTTGCAGCCCATGTGAATTTATAGTTTGTCTTGATAAAACGACTGATATTCAAAAGCATCCGTAATGCCATCAATCTTGTCAATATTTACCATAAAAACAGATGATAAAACTAAGCTATTGAGCACATTAAGGCCAAAATTAAGAGCACAATTAGACCAATAAGAAACAAAATTAATTACCAGCAAATTGAAATATATTATTTAATATTCCGTGTACATTAAAGCCTTTTATGTGTTTACAATGCTTGTTCTTTACTGCAAGACATTCTGAACATATTTCTTACGCCCACACAAGCATTTAAACCCCATTTGAAATTAGCGTGTATGCATTTCCTCCAATGGAATCGTGCATCGATTGCTGTTAGTATGCTGGTCATTGTGTACATTGCAAACACGATACTTAACGTGCGATATAATTGCTCTACAATCGAAAAGCAACAGCAGAGCAATCGGTAAAATGACGCAGAGAATTGCCACCCAGCCCATAACGGCTGATGATTTTCTTTCGTCAATGGCGCTGGTCAATTTTCGAACGTATGCCGAGGTTTCTTTTGCGTTAACAGTTAGATTTTTCTGAAGTTGCTTTGCTATTGCTAATGCTTTGAATTCGGTGATGTTAATTCCGGGCATTATGTAAGGACACTCGTGCGTTAATGGAGCAAAATATTCGCTAGAGGAGGCGGGGCTTATTGCAAGGTCTACCGTTGATGTCAAATAGGTCGAAACTGTTAAATCTGTCGTAGTATACTGATTTTGCGTTGTTGTAGGACATCGGCACAAAGTCTCAGTATTTTGAGATTCAGAAGCATACATGGTTGTAGTTGGGGAATTCACAACAATTTGGTCTAAAACAAAAATATCAGATTATATGAATGCGCATGTTTTAAACATAGAAACAAGCACCCACATTCTAATGAAATACTTGTTCGTAATTATTATTTTTATAAATGAACACCAATTATACACATTAAATCGTTAACATTTGTATAAAAAACATTTGAACTATCAATACAAGAATCGGGGGTATATACACTTACCCGTATCGCATTTAATATTGGGTATGTCTGAAATGTCAGGAGGGCTATAGCTAATCATTGTGCTATTGACCACAACTGTAAATACAGGATACATACTGTTACATACTAGTTATTTGAGTCTGAACTTATCTATGCGCTTATATGATATATATTGTACTGTTAATGTGTGTGTGTTGCCTGTTCTAGATATGGCAGTAGAAACGCCAGAGGCACTACCAGGAGAAAAATTCTTGTTGTAATCCGCTAGTATTTTATTTTATGATAGTGACCGATTGCCTTCTCAATATCTGACTCGACATACAGCACACCATTAAATGTAGAACTCGTTAAACTTAATCGGCTTATGTGAGGCAGTGAAAATTTAAACAGGTTATCAACACCATATAGTGATAAAACTGTGTTCACTAAGTTCTGTATAAACAACTATTGTTCCAACTAAGCATACGTGTAAATAAATACATGTACATGTAGAACAAAGAACAAGATGTTTCTATTTGGAAATACAAGATTCATTCATACATAGCACAACCTTATTAAACCTTTCCCACTTAAAAGCAAAGTGAAAATGGCTATGTGCACACAGCATAAATCCAGAACAGCCTGATAGTAACTCGCAGTCTGTTCAGGTTTAATGCTATGTGCTGCTCCTAAGTATCTAATGATTGGAGATGAAGCCTTTACAACTTTAATCTAGTAAGAAAAGTCTTAAACTAAATATAACTTTCAAAGGTTATAAAAGTGTGAAAATACGTATCTTAGTAATAAATGATTAAAGTCGCGAAGTTTGCACATTTCATGGATGCGCACTTGGGATGATGAAAATTCCATTTTCGTATAATGAAATTAAAAAAAACTAACTTAACGTAAGACTAGCCATGCAGTAGAAAGATTCAATGTTGTCCAACATCTGTTGACACACCGTTTGCGCGAAATGCGTAACACGTTGATGGCATAATGAACAGTGCGTCTGCATACAGAAAAAAGCCTTGTTCTTTCCCTATATATGGAGATCATGTTTAAAAAAAAAACATTTACGTCTGCGACAATAGTAATTTTGTTCCTACACAAGCACATATATTTATTTTTTATTTCATTTCAGCTTACCACAATTTAATCGATATTAAATTTTAGCTGCATCAACAGGATAGAAACCTTATTCTATCATGTGATTCTTTGTTTATTGCGATTGCTTGAAAGTGTGACATAAAACACGTTTGAGATTTGATACACAAATACACTAGAAACAAACACCTTGAAAAAGAAATTAATTGAACGAGCACGCTTTGCTATTAATAAGACTTATACTGATATTGGGGTTTTCTACACCTATTTAGAGACATTATAAGTATTGCACCAGTGAATGAAAGTGACTTTTTCTCTCATGCTATCGTTTACGTGTCAACGTGTGAACAGTGCTATGCTTTACGGTAAATAATTTATGCTTTATCGTTTAGTACAAGACATAACACATATTGAAATATCCATGTATTTTTAACAAAAATAAGGTATAAGAATAAATGTTATGTACGAATTCCTGCAACAAATTTAGTTTTTGTAGAAAAACAATTCATACCTTAAACAGAAAGCCCCGTTCTTTAAGATCCTTAAAGAGCGATAGACCAAGTATGAAACTGAATTACCAAGTTTTAAACATGCAATATTACCGACATCATGTAAATAAATGCCTACCAACACAGTTACTGTCGTTTAAACAATGCCCCATGCACATTTGTTCAGTTGTTGAAATGTTAAGTATTACAGACTTCCCACTGTACATTCACCCAACGGCGCAGTTGTCTTCTGAAATGTTTAAACACATGTTTGAGATAAAATTAATATATCTTAACTTTAATTATGTTACAGCTTATGATGTTTAATTTCTGTATTACTTTCATACCATTTCTTAAAAGGAATTTTAGTTTTTTAAATGATAAGTGAAGCCTTTATTTGAAAACCTGCTGAACATATGTTTGCTAAAGAAAGTTATGTCAATGAAATAAATACACTTCATTATCGCGATTGAATAATTTTAGTATATTATTGTTAGACGACAATTGCTTTTATAACAGCAAACTAATTTGCATTTTGTAACAGTGCAAGTGGCTAATCAATAGCATTTCTTTCAAAAACACTCAAAATATATTGTAATATTGAATTTTACATTACTTGCATATATCCGTTAATGACCTTATCGAAATTATTTGGACATATTTCCTTTGGTCGAACGAGACCAAATATTCCAATACCGACATGAATGAAAAACAATAGAATGGCCACATATGATTTGATTCATGGCTGATGTTGTTGTTCTGTTTGTATAAATTCGGCATAAAGTCTTTGCATATTAAATGTTTCTCGGAGAAATGTAAAAAAAAAACAACAAAAAAACAACAAGTGATTCACAATGAGCGTGTATAATTAGAATTTAACCAACCAAATGTATGTGAGATCATATTTTTCCATCGTTGGAACCAACGATATAAACTGACTCTGTGCTTAAGTCCGCCCTATTAAGCGGTAGCAACCGATATTTAAAGAGTAGTCGACTGAAAATAATCACATACATGTACATGGAACATATTTAAGTACTTTAAATCTGCAGACTTAATGCAATATGATAGGAAACGATATTTAAGGCTGAAATACTCTTAAAAATGACCATGCATGTACCATAGTTCGAATTGTTTAGGAATACTATTTTTCATATTTTCCGTTAGCTAAAGTAATTTTGATAAAAACAATAATATTGGTTTAAAAAAATAAAAACGGTAATTATTCACTTATAACTAATCAAATCATGCACTTTTCAGGAAATACAGAAACGTCACGAAAACATATGTTTCCTTGGAAATGCAAATGACTCTTACCATAAATTATTTGGCATAAAAATGTCTTCAAATGAGAACATTTAAAACTTGTCCCCGTGTGCTGATAGCTTGGCCGATGGAAGTAGCAATCATTTTTTGATCCCTGGAGCTGGTTCATAATTCTCTAATGAGCCAATGGGCGCAGGTGCACAGTCGTTGACCCATTTAGCAACCCCTTCTATCTCGTAGAGTCCAACCCAATAGTCTTTCGTCCTGTAACCGTGTTGTTTTTTTGTTAAAAAGTAGTTTATCTAAGGTTTGTCATTTTTATACTACATAATATTTCACTTTGTGCATATACTAGTAAGTGTGCCACAATACCCCACTATTCTCTTCTATGTGTTGTTCTTCACTGATTAAGGAGTCCTTAGAATAAAATAGTGAGGTAAGTAATGGGTACACGAACGCGCTATTAACCCATTTATGCCTAGTGGACTCTTCCCATCCTTCTAAATTGAATCAATTTATTTCCAAAATTAGGGATGTCTAGTATATTTATTTTTCTATATTTAGAATATTTCTTACAGAAATTTCTTTAAGCAAACAGCGCAGACCCTGATGAGACGCCGCATCATGCTTCGTCTCATCTGGGTCTACGCTGTTTGCCAAGGCCTTTTTACTAGACGCTAGGCATAAATGGGTTAATCTGCAAGCAATCAAGTTATCACAATTGGTAAGGGTCTTTTATGAACAGAGCATGTCGTCCTGGTACCGGAGTTGAATAATACAAACTGAGAAATCTCCACGAAGAGATTTGACTGGTTTTGAGCTTTTCATACTTCGGACATAGCACACAAGGGTTAAAAAAAAATAAAAATCGGATAATAAATAAAACTATGCAATTTTGAATTGCGTACAGGTTAAAACGACATCATGTATATATATATATAATCACTATATATATTATTGTGTACATCCATTATTGAACATTAAAATATATTAATGTATTAACATGCCATTACCAAGCAGAAATTAATAAACATTAAAAAGAGTTTACAAAGAAGAGATACGTTTGGATTATGTGTGAAATTTTCATATTCTTAAATATACTTTTAGCGTCATTTCCTTATGGTAAAATACTTATACTAAGTCTTATATACAAACAAAGGGTATAAACCAATTTTGAAACTAAAATTAACATAAACACAATTTCGTTCGGATAACACCACGTACGGGATGATGTTTCATTGTGATGATTAAAATTTTTCTTCTTTTTATTTTACATTAATTGCGTCATACCATGTAAAAAGCCTGATTATAAAAAATTGAACTGATTTTCTTAAAATAAAAAAAGTTCAAACTAGCAATCAGTCAAAATCTGGAAGGATCTAGATTGTTAATGCAATGGCTGCCGTTTACCGGTATGATAATGCTACCAATGCGAGGAGAAAATTGGGATGTTTGGGGTAACATTAAGAAAGATAAAAATGTCATTCAACTTTGTCAGAGTATACCGTGTCTTGCATGTAAGGTACATATAAAATACATTCATTAAAATCTTTACCCGCAATGCCTCTTAGGCTTAGTGCGTTATTTAAGTTTTGCAAATCTATACACCAGGAAATTTGTTTTGGAATAATCAAAACCAAGAAATTAATAACTGGAATAATTGTCGACACTTAAAGCCTACAGGATTATCATTACAGAAAATAAAACAATCATACACTTTACATTTTGTTCTATATGAGTGAGGTTTTGTAAATTCTTTGATATAGGATTAAAACCAACCTTTCCAACAGAGAGTAGATAAAACAAAATAAGGTAAATGCTTTAAGATCCCTGTAATATCAGACAAGTCTTAAAGCAATACTTCTATTTTGGTTACTATTCCAACCATAGACGTGTTAAATATCACGCTTGTGTCTACATCTAAATAAAACAAAACTTACATAGCTTTGGTCAAGACACTCTCTATCATAACCGCCACCTCCAATGCGTCGACTCTCGAAGGAAAAACGGCAAGATCTGCCCCTATGTCTAGACAAGTTTTTCTGGCATCGTTCCAAGACAGTTTATCTTCGTAGTAAACGTATTCGATCTTTTGGTTACTGGAGAGTCCTAAGTGTTTCAAGACCGAATTGATCGTTTAATTATTTTACATATAAATAATAATAAAGATAAAATACCTGTTCAAACAATAAAAAAATCTCAAATAAAGGAGTCATGCGTGTTAAGGAAAATTGTAATTACAAGAAACCTTTCCTTATAATTATACATTTTGTAAAGCACATATTTAATTTAATAGAAAAGTTAAAATTTCAAGTACCATTTGCGAAGCCGCAACCTGCCGCATGTGCCACTACGAACAACGTGAAAATGTGCGTTTTGAAATCCATTACATATTAATATTCCATACATTAAATACATTTAGTAAGACCAAAGTTCACGTCGAAATCTGGTATGACTACTTTCGACTTACAGCATTTACAGGCACAGAAGATATTCTTCAATAAACGCAGATTCGTGGGAGTAGTTGGCATTACTCATTTGCATAAATAAGTAGAAAGCCAGCTTTTTCAGTCACGTGCGCAATTGACTTTAAAATGACCTTCTTAAGTTTCCTTTAATGCTTGATTTGATGTTTATTGAATAGCTTAAACAATTCGATATTAATCAAGTTCGTATTGTATTGTTGTTTTATGATTTGTTAAAGCGTTTTATAAGTGGGAACATATAAGTACTCAGTCTTTTAAAGAATATTGATCTAGACGTAATTGTACGTGCTGGTGTACTGGAAAAAATAAAAGCCCGTTGACATCATACGTAAAGAGCATTCGCAAACATTCATAAAGGATGCATTATTTCGATGGCCATGACACTGCTCTTGAAAGAATAATGCATGGGACTCGCCATGACCACCACACCTTTATCCCCGTTGGTGAAAGACCCATCTCAAACACGATTCGCTGATGATATGGTCCTAATGGGTGGCAACAGCAGTGATCAGCAGCATGATCTTATCAACAGCCTCTATGAAAGAGCAAGAGCATACGTATTGCAGTAAAACACGGAGAAGTTTAAGATCTGTATGAACAGCACGACCAACACCAGTGCATACATCAATGGCGAGAAGGTAAAGTAAGTTACCAGCTTCAAGCACTTGGGCGCAACAGTGTCCAAGGATGGTACCAGTACCACTGAGGTCAAAATAAGAATATAAGATGATGATGATGATGATGATGATGAAGTTCTTCATTTTATTTTTCATAAATACGTATAGCAACTAGCTTACCCTGATGATCCCGGCAAAAACCTTTTCTCTGTTAAGCATAAACTGTACCATAACATTGTAACTGTAATTATATATAGGCAGTGTGTATATATCGACAAACAACCTTAAGGGTAGAAGGTTTGATTGCTTTGCGCAAGTTTTAACGACGTTGCCTTTAATTCGTCAAAAGCCCGACGACAAAAATGTTAAGCGCTTACGTCAACGATGTGACGTTTAACTAAGATGAAACAAAAGCGTGATACAAGATACTGAATTTTATTTCAGATCGGAATAGCAAAACAAAACAACCAACATTAGCTATACATAGCTATTCACATACGCAAACTTAAAAGGGCCGTTTCACGTTTGGGTAAATTGACAACATTTAAATAAGTTGTTTCAGATTCGAATATTTTAGTTTTAGTTATGATATTTGTGAGGAAACAGTAATACTGAACATTTACCATGTTTTAAAATATCCATTATATGCATCGTTTGACGATTTAAAAACCTGAAAATTATAAAACGCTATAACTCGAAACGAATGAATAATTTGGAAAGTTCTGTTGTTGTCGTTATATTTAAAAAAAGCTACGGCGATTGCTTACATAAAGTATAAAAATACATCCCTCATTGTATGAGAACGGATGGCCGATTCGTCTAACTTGTAGACTATTACTCTAGGACTCCAGGGGTCAGTGGTTCGAGCCTAGTTGAGGGTTACTTATTTATTTTTTTAAGAATTCTAGTTTTTTTACTGGAACATTTTAGATCCAATATTTACATTTATCAATATAAAGCATTTAATTACACACTTCAATACATGTCAAAATATGTGAAAAGGCCCATTTAACATTAAATCATTAAAAAAAACATTAACATGTAACGCATCATGAAAACAATACAATGGTTTCAAATTTCATTTGAAGAGATATCATATTCGCGATATTTTCACGAGAGACACATCGAGAGAATTTGTGCGCCAACAGCAAGAAGTCCGTTTAGGATTTATTTGTGTGTATATTTAAGTTTATATCAACGGTAGATCTCAGTTATACTTATTGAGTATTCACTGTTTTGAATATCATCATTGTATAAACAAACTGTCTGGAAAAATTATACCCATTTTTCACACTTAACCAGATACATAAAAGTGCAAATTTTCAATACAATGTCCACACAAAACCGTAACAAGAAATTAGCATCCATGAAAATTGATTCTACTAGTTATGATTTCCCTTATAATTCTTACACCTATTGAGAGCTCGGAGCTACATTCAAAGATGTGATACACTTACGAAGACAAAAGGAAATTTACTACGATTATAATTAATACGAAAACAGTCAAGAGCACGCCGCAATTTAAAGAAGTAAATTTTAGTTTGTATTATGATATCGGAGACAAAGAATAAAACATCATAACGGAGATCGACCTCCCTTCACATTTTGGATTATTTATATACTTTGCCTTTTATCAATACACAATAAACATAATATTTAGCTACTTATTATCAGCAATCGCAATATATGCTATGGACAACTACTATGTTTTACGATAAACTAAATATTTGATTAACTTATAATAATAATGCAAATACAAGCATAATATTACAAACACGATGAATATGTTTCGACTAGTGTAAAAGAAACATGTACCTTGCATAAATCCTATGTGGGTTTCGTCTGGGTAGCATTCCGCCACATTGTTAATAAACAAGGTGGCAATACCACCAAACAGACGGAGACACACATTGTGCTTAAATTATCAAAAATCTAAATTCATGATTGTATGAAGCCCTAAAGGCAGTTTCAGATCGGCTATCAAATAACTATTTTCTCAACTCTGACGGGAGATCTTTCTTGACAATAATGGGCATATATACTTTCCGAACACTTTCTATACGAGGCACGGGGTACGATGTCTGTTACTAAGAATCGAAAGGTCACTGAAGTTCGTCTCCTTCTGTGCGCGGATAGAAAATTATTAAAAAAACAACAATATTTCATTATTGATGTACATGATAATAACAATAGTAATTT
Organism: Dreissena polymorpha; assembly: GCF_020536995.1. Taxonomy (NCBI): domain Eukaryota; kingdom Metazoa; phylum Mollusca; class Bivalvia; order Myida; family Dreissenidae; genus Dreissena; species Dreissena polymorpha. The sequence goes on from NC_068361.1 coordinate 107,581,844, forward strand.
TTTGAGCACCCGATCGTTATTTGGTTCCGATTACATTCAATGTGAAAGTAAACATGGTATAGCACTTTAAGTGTGATTTTATACGTTCCACTTGCTTATCGCTAGGAATTGCATCAATTTCCATATAGTTATCACAACAGTTCAGCGCCCTCATTGTATATTTATATAGACATATATTTCAAATGTAGTGCAAACATTAACATACTTAGTTGTAGACCTTACATGTGCAAAATAATATGACCGCGATTGTTCGAATGGGGACATGATAGCAAGTTCTTATATGAGGATAACTTTACAAACAAGGCGACAAAGTAAGAGCACATGTTATATTGATGATAGATGTTCAAGATCTAATACATTTTTGTAACCTTAACCATTGCATAAGTATAAGGTTCATTATAATGTGTGAACCACTGTCGAGCTGATAGCATCGCTTTGGCTTAATCCGAGAACAAGGAGATTTCATCAACGTTTTCAAGTTCAAAGCCAGGGGTGTCACGATTGCAATGTTAAAATGCTAATTTGTATTAAAACTAAAATCTGTTAATCCGGGCTTTGTATGAACTCGGGCGCATGAATAGGTCGAGATAATGCTTGGCGTTAATTGTTTCCAGTTTGCGACCCAGTTATATGTCTCTGTTAACGGTGTGTATTTGTTTGCTACTCCGTGCTGTTCTTGGAACTTGGTATTTGTTATTATTAAAGCCACACACATTGAAATGAAATACATGAAAATACAGTTAATTTAAGTATAAATAATAAATAAATTTCATCTATCCAATTAGAATATATCTGGTGGTAACAAGGTAGAAATCCGTCTTTCTGCCCTTAAAAACTTAAAAATATTCGCGTTTATCGAAATTGACGTATACGTCTAGAAATCCTACTATCGGTTTTAAAAGTCGAACCGTTTGAAAAATAATAAAAAACTTACTAAAATGGCTATACATGTAATTTTATCTATGCCAATTAGAATATATCTGGTGGTAACAAGGTAGAAACCCGTCTTTTTGCGCTTTAAAACTTGAAAAAATATCGCGTTTGTCGAAATGGACGTATACGTATAGAAATCCTACTTTAGGTTTTAAAATTGAAAACAATAATAAATTTCTTGCTGACTAGGCTATACATGTAATGACAATTTTGCACACTTTCAAACTGCATCTATATGTATTAATTAACATGTATTTCATTTCAAAGTGTGTGGCTTCAAAGGCAACTTTCTGCTTATAGAGATAGCTCCTACTGTTGTTATTGGAATTTCGCTTCTTGGCGTATATTTGCGACTGTTATAAAACATGTGATAATACTCTTCCGTTTTAACATCCTTTCTTTCGACATTTGATACAATCGATAAAGCACTCTTCCGCTGGAAAAGTGTGCGCCATACTTGATGACATTAACCGAATATACAGGGTGCAGGATCACATGACTTTGTTGGGTTCCTAATAAAACGTTAATGGATGTAAGTACACCGGTAAGTGATGCTTATCATAAGAATTTCAACATAAAGTGCATAAAAGACATATGTGTGCTGCTTATGGAAATATAAAATACATTAGACTCACTTTATTTAATAAGCCATTGTTCTTGTTAAAAATAATTCACATGTACTGCACGATTATACTTCACGCAACGTGAAATTTTGTCACCGAACTAAATAATTGTGCAAATGTATTTCATTAACTCGAGATATTTGCAAAAATAAAGTTCTTAACGGTGTGTTCGCAATCATTTCAGTCTGTGGATAACCCCCTGAAAACCCCGATTTTTCTGTACCCTGATATAGTAAACAATATTTTTATCGAGGGTCCAAGGTCGCTAAGTTGAGTTTAATATTCATAAATAATAAAATAGTCTAATTATTTCGAAACGGAAAATGTCATGCCTAGTCAAAGAAATTAAGGCAACGATACAAAGGACTTTTTGGTTCACAACATATAGACAATTAAACAACAAACGTGTCCCTTATTAAGTCCCTGTGAAAGAGTGCAAGGATTTTGATAGAAGAACTCAAATTAACTGACTATTGACGGAAATTCTTAACATAGAGTTCTCAATAAATTGCATGGTAGCTTAAACGTATGATATGCCTTATAAGACTGTTTCTAGACTGAGCTTTAATAACGTATGCGTTTGTCAGAATATACATTCAGTTATAATTTGCAATTATAAATATTCAAGAAATATAAGTCATAACTTCTATTTTGCCTTATTTAAACAGAACAGCGAGTGCAAATAAAGCAAGTGATGGTTGTAGATACCAGCTACTCAGAGTTCATCATAAGTTCAGTATAAAAACGCTATGCTCCATGGCGATCATTGGAAAACACATATTGATTCATTCATCATCATCGAAGGTCTACTGTCATTACTTATTTCCAAATTACGAAAACTAGTGAAGATTACAATTATTTATTTTTATTTTCAATAACTTTTATAATTTCATCGGTAGTCAAATATTGAGAAAAGGGGACCTTCAAATAAAGGCGTCCAATTTATATTTCAAAATTTGAACGTACATTCTGCATGCGCTTTTGGAACTGCACTTAGCAGAAAAGTCTAAAATAGTGATTGAGTATACAACACTGGTGTCGCCTTATGAATACAAATGATAAAACAGTCTAAAGCACGATGTTATATAGAATATATAGTTTATGTTTATTACGTTACAAATTCACGTTTCTTCTTTGCGCTTGCATAAATCTTGTTTAAACCTAACTGGCATGTTCTATTTCAAATACTTATTCACATCTACAAAACCTTAAGCCTATAACATTATTTTACATATATGTTATATAAAAATGGAATCTTGTACATTTCAACATGTTTTTATAATCCTTTTTCTCGGCTGAATAAGAAAAAGGAATCAGTTCCTATCCTTATTTAAGCTTTATATGAAGCTGGCATTTCCTTTCATAAACATCAATGAAATTGATCCAAAGAGTAACACATTTAAATGAACATCATTGTTTATATAGGTAAGATATCTAAAATATTTACGGCAACACATTTCTACTTATTTTAACTTCATGATTACCCTGTTTCTTATTCGGTTTGAACAAGGAATTATGAACTGATTTCTTATTCCTTATTCAAATCGAATTAGAAAAACTGGCATTATTTACTAAAACTATATTTAAAAGAACCATAAGAGACAAATAAATCAATTGAAATCATTATAAATGTAAGTTGGGTATTAAAACCATTTATTGTAGTACATTCTATCTTGGTTTTATTTATCCGTTTGAAAAAGGAATATGGAACTGACATTTTATTACTAAAAATAGATTAAAATAACCAAAAACAAAATTGAATTAATGTAAATCATTTTAAATGTAGGTTGGATTAACAAAAATTATTGCAGGATATTTGTACGTAGATTTATTTAATGGTCAGCAAGATCCTTATTCGGTCTAAATAAGGAAAAAGGAGCTGGTTCCTTTTTGCCTTATTCAACTATAATAACGAACTGGCATGTTCATACTTAAAAATTGAAAAAAAAATAAACCAAAGGACCAATACATCGATGAAAATCATTGTTAATTTACGTTGGGTATCACACTATGTATTGCAGTACATTTCTATGTATGGAAATTTTATTCAACTGATAACCCAGTTCCTTTCTCAGCAGTATACGATTTGTTTTTTAATTGAAAAACATGATACATTGGCACCTCGACGAGACTTTCTAGTCTTCCAACGGAACCTTGGCCGTTGCTTCTGGTACAGTCTTGCCTTGATGGTGACGTTAGTGACGTCGCACTGAGGACAGCCGAAAGTTATATGACTAACTGTTGCAAAAAGATCGACGAAAGACTGTAACCGTCGCGGTCATCGCCGTTTTGTAGATCCCACGGTCAATAATCGTGTGCAGATGTTGAAGTTCACGTGATGAACCGTTGGCCTGTATGACCGGGAAAACGCGTATTCGCACATAAACAAATATATTAAGAAAACACACGTTTACAGCAAGTATGCGATAGATGTTTGAATTATAAAATAAGGATATTGATATCTTGATTAAACATTAGTCTACTAGAGTCACCTTGACCGTTGCTTCCGATGCAGTCTTCCTTTGATGGTGACGAATTGAAATCGCTTTGCACCCTTAATCATATCCCCTCGTAACCGTTTACGTATGAAAACGGAATAGGATATCTAAAACATGTCTAGTAGTCAGCTATCGGAAAGTCTTCTCCAGAGGTTATGGTCAGATAAAACTTCAAGAACTGTCAGAAATATAAATAACATATTAACAACATATTTTAAACATTGCAAATTATAACGAATAAAATGCTGCGCTATGCGAGACTGATCCGAATTTAAGAATCCGAAATTATGGCGTCCGAATATGGAATTTGTGTAAAGTAAGTTCCTTATTCGGAAGCCTGTCTTTCGGAGGACCACTTTCGGATATTTTATTTTTTAGATGTTGTTTGTGTTATTCAAGCTTGATTATGTTATATGGAAATGTTCTTTAACATTTCTACTGTATATTTAATTTGGCGATAAACGCTAAAAACAATGATTATGAATACGATAATAAGAAACTTGCATTTTCTCGCTCAAACATACATTTACAGTAACAAAACGTAACTAACTATCAATGAAAATCATGGTATATGTATGTTGGATATCAAAAAAACTTATTACAATTCATTTCGACATAGTTAAATTTAATAATAAACCAGTTCCTTATTCGTCTTTAAACATTAATAAGGAAGTGGTTCCTTATTCTTATGCAAGTCGAGTAAGGAACTGGCATTCATTATTTTCAGTACATCTCGAGAAAGTTTTATTTAATGATAACCCAGTTCCTTATTCTGTTTTAAAAATGAATAAAGAACTGGCATTTTCTTTAATTAATTAATTCATATGAACCAGAGAGACCAATCAATCAATGAAAATGATTGTAAATGTAGGTTGGGTACCAAACTATTAATTGTAGTTATGGTATTATACCATACTCGATGCATTTGTTTTGATAGTTTAGCACTGTAAAAAAAAGAAATGAGAAGTTTAAGTTTTGTAAATCAAAAAAAAAACATAACTTCTTAATGAGAGAAAATAAGAAATGGGTAGTAAACGTTTTGTATTTTAATATAAATAGAGTCAATCAAATCCAAGTTAAGTTGTTGAGGTCCAGAAAGTTTCTTTACTTTCGCACTTATGTCAACATCATGTTTTGGGGGAATAATGTACACCTTGAACTCAGCCATCAACAGTTTGAACTAGTAGATAGGTTTTTGTGTACACTTTATATAACACTCGACATCTTTTGTTGTCCAGTTAAACGGCGACACTCAGTTGCATGTTAATCTTAAATATTTAAACTTAATCAAAACTAGCGACATTTCACATCCTGATGTAGATGCGGCTGAGATAAGTAACTAAAAATTAAAATCATCTGCGATGCAATGACTCATTGCCCCGAGGGATTATTAAATTTCCATTTGGGTGTTTTGGCGACAGAACAAGACAGACCAACGCTGCCATTTATTTTACCATAAACCAATCTAATAACGCAAAGCATTATAACAGTATGTGCCTTAAAATACGTAGGCTTAATTAAACTAAATCATTATATTATATGCACAGCACAGTAACTGCGGGCGCAAAATACAAATTTATATATTTGTATTCCTTTTAAAGATATGTTAGTGCAGCAAATCCTACGAACATTGAATCTATTTGTTGTGGCCAAACTAATGATAATCAAAGTACTGATAGTACTGGTGTGACGATGCTTTTGAAGAGAATTGATATAAAAGCATCTATTTAAGTTTATCTACATTACCACAATTGTGTATGTGGGTACGAAAATTTTGAGTAGGAAAAAAAATGGGTACGAAAATTTTGGTACAAAAATTATGGCGAAAAAAATTGGGTTTGAAAAAAGATTTGGTTACGAAAAAAAAATTGGGTATGAAAAAAATTGGGTACGAGCAAAAATTTGGGTACGAAAAAAAAAGGGTACGGGGAAGTAGTACCCGTGGGGAACTTGATCCATTCAGCGAAACTGGGAGGCGGGTTACATTCTCTATCAAATATAACAAGAATATATTTAATAAGATCTTCGACGTGTATTTTCTGTACCACTTATGTTATGTATATCATATCAAACTTTATATTTCGTTGTTTCCTTTCCTACGTTAATGATGCTATGTGCACGGACGTGATTTTACATGCCCATGTGCATGAACATATAATTTTCCTTTTTTGATTATTATTTTTTTCTCTAATTCAATACGCTTGGGCATGTTTGTTCGTTAAGTACGGCAATAATTTCATGATGATTTCCGAAAGTAGGTATAAGCACATAGTCGTAAGAGCACTTGAATACGTGAGTTCGCCGATGAACACATGGTAAGGATAACTAAATCTCCGCGATATGACCTAATATGTTTTTAAAACAGCAAACAATATTCAACAAACATAGTATGTATACTGATGTGGCTCTGTAATTTCTGTTTGAAAAGTTTATTAAATATGCAAAATGAGAAAGCACGCATAAGAGCGAGTTTCACAGCTGTCTAACGGCTATTATGCTGTTCATATACCATAGTCGCTACAACGTTTACAAATGGCAGGTTCGAAATAATTCGTTTTCTTTACACTCATGTTCGCGTTGAAAGTTAATTATACACGTTTTAATTCGAAATTTATTTACTGAATCACGACAAATGTCAAATACAATACAGAAAATGCATAGTTGTTTCATTGATCTATAAACATATAATGGATTAAATATAACTGATTAAAAATAAACGTTTTCAAACTATTATTAAATATTTTCCCAGAGTATTATGTCCTATTTATAGCTAAGCTTCCTATACCTTTATCAATGATAATCAGCGAGGTATGCCGATAAGAAAAATCGAGCTATCTCAATCGGACTGGCTCGGTCTTTTACATAGGTCGCCATTGTGAAGAATTTGTTCATGGTATGATAACTTAGACGAGCTGCTTCGCAGCATCGTCAAAAAGTACAGTTGGAAATGACCAAGTAGACATTGGGTTATGCAGGTACTTTTCAAATTCTGCTGACAAAAGTAGTGTTAGTATGGCAAATGATTATGTGTCAATCTCTGAAGCTTTCATATATGACCAGTGCTTTGCAATATTCTATATAACGCAATAAGTTAATAAAGTTGAATTTATGCAAGTTAACAAACATTAGATGAGTGCAAAACAGTGTCCTTGTTTAAGGTAAAATAATGTAAGTACTCGCATTCTTTTAGGAGCCTGACTCGATACTCTTGCATACCAAACACAGATGTTGGAAATGGCAACAACGTGTAAAGGTGCGTTATGAAATCCATTAAATATTAATAGTCCTTACATTTAATAAAACAAGTAAGACCAAAGTTCACGTCGACATCTGGTATGACTCCTTTCGACTTACAGCATTTACAGGCAAAGAGTATATACTTTGGGAGCAGTTGGCATTACTCTTTTGCATAAAAAGGTAGTAGGTCAGCTCTGTCAATTACGTGCGCAATCGATTTTTAAATGACATTCTTAGGATTCCTTTTATGCTTGATTTGATGTTCATTGAATGACTAAAATAATCGATGTTAATTAAGTTTGTATTGTATTGTTGTTGTATGATTTGTAAAGGCGTTGTATAATTGGGAACATGAAGAACTCAGTTTGTTAAAAGAGTATATATCTAGAAGTAAATGACCGTGCTAGTGTACTGGAGAAATAAAAGCCCGCTGACGTCATACGTAAAGAGCTTTCGCGGTTTCAGGATATGTGTTAACACAAGTACTTATAAAGGGTGCATTATTTCGATGTCCATGACACGTACAGGCTTTTATTTCTCCAGTACACTAGCACGGTAATTGACAGAGCTGACCTACTACCTTTTTATGCAGATGAGTAATGCCAACTGCCACCAATGCCGTGCTTCTCAACGGACAGCAGGGGGGCGTCTTCAGGACATCAGTGGGCGTAAATCAGATATGTCTGCTCTCTCCCATCCTGAGCAACCTTTTTTCTTAAAAAATAAGTCATGAGACTCGCCATGACCACCACACCTCTATCTCATCGGTGAAAGACCCATCTCATACTTGTGATTCGCTGATGACATTGGCCTTATGGCTGGCAACAACAGTGAACAGCAGCATGATCTCATCAACAGACTTCATGAAAAAGCAATAGCATTCGGGATGCAGTTCAGCACGGAGAAGTTTAAGATATTTATGAACAGCACGACCAACTCCAGTGCAGAAATCACCATGAACGTCGAGAAGCTAGAGTAAGTAACCAGCTTCAAGTACTTGGGCGCAACACTGTCCAAGGATGGCACCCGTACCGCTGAGGTCCGAATAAGAATGGTCATGTCGTCGCCCGCAGCGATGTCCAGACTGAGCAGGTTGTGGACAAGAGTTCCATCACCGTCCCCACCAAGTACAGGCTCTCGGCAACACACAACAGACCTGACTGGTCGTCGTCTCTCCCTTTCCCTTTACGGCCAAACCGGTAAAGGGATTTATGATGATGATGATGATGATGATGATGATGATGATGATGATGATGATGATGATGATGATGATGATGTTGATGATGATGTTGATGATGATGATGATGATGATGATGATGATGATGATGATGATGATGATGATGATGATGATGATGATGATGATGATGATGATGATGATGATGATGATGATGATGATGATGATGATGATTAAGTTCTTCAATTATTTTGATAATAGCAAGTAGCTTACGCTGCTGACCCCGGGAAAACCTTTTCTCTGTTAAGCATAAACTGTATAATGACATTGTTACTGTAACCAGAGATATAGGCAATGTGTTGGTAGATTGCAAAATTCTCAACAGAGTAGTCTGAAACTGACTGATTGGTAAATTGCTAACATGCTCATATTTATTACGTCATTATCGTATTACGGTTTCCTTAATAGTCGAAACAACGTACTCTTTAACCTCGTTTGACAGAGATTAAGTCCAATAGTCAAATCAACGTGGTACATCATAAGCTTTCTGTATAAAACAATTCTGCGGAATAACAATAAATATAAATAAATATGTATTAACCTCAACACATTGTACCATTTATTGACGTACTGGCTCATTTGGGAGTGACCTTACCAAACTCCGAGTTCCTTTGTATGTAGAACGTGCAGACATTTGCTTTCTTGTTTACAAAAATATACTAGCCGAGTTCCAAAGAGAACAATGTGTCTGTGCATATAAAAGTTTAAAGACAACAACACAAGTCGATGTACCAATATTAATTTCAATATTATGAGGAGAAAATTTTCCCAGAAAGTCGCAGACTTGTATAAAACGGGTTTCCCAGGAGCAGATTTTTTAAAGATATGGACACAGATAATTGTGAACCCATTGTATGATTAGAGCTAATCAAGTAGAGGTAAACTACCGGGTATACGTTGTAAAATACCCAATAGAATACCTGTGGTGAATTTCGTTAAAGAAAGTAAGTTTTGTGTGTGTGTGTGTGTGTGTGTGTGTGTGTGCGCGCGTGCGTGCGTGCGTGCGTGGTGTGTGTGCATGCGTGCGTGCGTGCGTGCGTGCGTGCGTGCGAGCGTGCGTGCGTGCGTGCGTAAGTGCGTGCGTGCGTGCGTGCGTGCGTGCGTGCGTGATGGTGTGTGTGTGTGTGTGTGTAAGTCTATGAAGATCATGTGATCCCAGGAATGTGGCCAGGTTTGAACCCACGCGTATGATTTGAATTTGTATTGTCGATACAAATAATATATCTTACATACCAATCAGACGAAATCACATAAGAAGATTTTTTTTAATCCACAATCAAACTATTTTAGTAGTAATGACCTACACATGCAGCGGACCGGAACGATTTGAACAACTTATTTACATGGTCACCTAAAGTTCATTCATGTGAATATGCAAATATGCCAAGTCCTTTCAGAGGACTATATTTAAATACTTGTTGACGATATATATCGCATTGCATACAACTTAGTAAACAATATTTACGATTCGTATTATAGATCATATTTATATAGAATATAATCACCAGATACACAACAAGTTACATAATTTCCGAGTGCCCGCCACAATGAAAAGATAAATGCCTACAGACGCAACTACTCAGAAAATGGATGTAAACATGATTGGATGAACTCGTTTATAGTGCTTTTTTAATGAAAAGTTAAGAGACGGTAAAAATCAGAAATGTCGTTTGTACAGGTGTGCCATGAGTTTAACTAAAGCAGTGATGTATAGTTATTAAATAGGCCGTAACGTCAATCTTCATTTATTTATAAGGCACGCAAACACATTGAACTTTGATGAAATGCTCTGAACAAGCTAGAAATGTATAAGAACTAGTCTCAATGAAAAGTGAATGTTATATCAACATCCATTAGCAAACGAAAAGAGTAAGAACAAGGCAAACAGATCATTTTTAATACATATGCTCTGAGAACGGATTTTGTCTATTCAAAGGTTTTCCGATGAACTTTACCAGAGCGCTTTCTCAAAGATTGGTTAAAAGACGTTAATTATCCTTTAATTCTTTGAAGTCGAGTTCATCGATTGTAACTGAAGTGCCTTTATTGCCTTTATTGAGGCCAGCCAATGATATTTTGACTTTCAATCGATGCTTTTTTCTGTCGTAGGCACACTGGAAACTAAAATTGCTAAAGATGAAAATGATTATCGAGTATCAGGCAATTGCAAAGTAAAAATCAATACCGCTCAAGTACTACACCTTTGATTTTGCTTTCAAATATCACTGTTGTTGCAATTACTTTTTTCAATATTTTAATGTTTCCAAGTTGTGTATCATTATATATTTACTGATTTTACACCAACATCTATACCTTCACAGAACGTTGTGTATGGGAACCAATCGTTCAAATATTGCATCTAAAAATTTACGCAAATGCGATGTTTATAACATAGTGCCCGTTTAATTGGTCAAGTTGAATGAGCATAAATTGTTTACAAAACCAACGTTGTAAATTATATGCTAACATCTTCAATCCATCATTCATTTTCATTGCAGATAATAAATTTTAGTCAACAAAAACGATTTATACTTTATGAAAAACATATAACAATGACAATGTTCAATAAACAATTACACTGTGTTTAGTTTCTGTAAATAAGCATGTAGTAGAAATGCAACACAGAGCATCTTGAACAGGGAAAGTGAGGTAAAATGTTTACACAACGTTATTATCGTACCGGGTGCAATCTTTTTCCATTATGGTTGGTGAATATAGGTCGGATTTCAAATTAATAATATGTGTTCAATATTTTGAGACTAAGTTTTGAATAACATTTTTTATAGAGTTCCTAAATACTACTATAAATAGTTTTGTAAAAACAGCCTTAATATTGTGCACGCGACCATTGTTGATAAAAAGTATGACCATTGGGCATACCATGCTGTTTCCCTAATATACTGAAATTTTTCTACTCAACCCGTAAAAGAACACGTGAAATAAACATTAAAATTTCGTTCTACAAACATCGTTTTACTGATCACCTTTCTACAAAAAGGGTTTTATTTTGTTGCTGATCATGTTGACGACGAAATGGACATTAATCGTTTCATCGAACATGGCGAGGTTCAACCTATCTAAATGCATGTGTTACTTTCGTCATTCTACGGTATTTAAGATTGCTGATAGATGCACTCCACCATTTGATTTCGATGATTGTCTGTAAATAAAATACAACCAATATAATCAAACAGATGGTAAACTTATTTAAAACGCTTATTAAATAATATAATAATATTATAATTTCTCTGCAACTTATTTGATTCCGACGTTTTTAATTATAAAGATGTTGCTAACTTTGTTACTTATGAAGATACAAAAAGTATATTACATACCATATTCAATAGTAAGTGATCATTTAGTGACACATACGATTTATTGATAATTGGAAAAAACACCAGCATACATTTAACGGTTCGCATGAAGTGTTTATCGAAACAATTTAATATGCACACTAGCATTTCAGATTTGAAACGAGTAGAATATGATGTATACGGTATTACATTAAGCACGACAACGCATCACATACAACACAGCAACAAAGAAAAATATATATAAAACAGCATAATAAGAAAACAGCTACAACCACATAGTTACTTAAGTGAATTACCATCAGATAATGAAAGTCTTGTCCATGATAAGTGTCCATAAGTGTATGTCTTTATATAAGATAGATATTAAGAGTTCTGTTATGTTTCAAACAAAACATTATGGTATCCAAGTTTTCATTGTACATGGTTTTTGTTCCATCTACAAGAGAACAACGTAATATTGAGTATATTGTTTTGTTGAATCCTTATCTTTTTGCATATAATTAACAAAAAGGAACCGTTCACCATGAATGCGCGTTTATGTTCAATTACACCGTCAATATTAATGTATATTAATGTATTTTACCCTCGAAGAAATGTCTATTCGTTGGTGACTTTCAAACAACTGAATAAAATGGTTGTAAAGCACATATCAATTCATCAAAGGTTGGTTGCGGTTTAGTTTATTTTGTTATTGTATATTCTTTCAGATGAATTGATTTCATCGTATACACTTTTATGTAAGTATAAACATGACATACACATGCAGGATACAATATTATAAATTGCGAACTACTATTAAAATTCTACTGTAATTGTTTATCAACATATAACAAATCTAATCAACTAGTAGATAAATAGTGCATGCAACATGTAATGAAGAGTATATACACAAACATGTTAATAATTATATTGTATAAGAATAGACAATCAGATTGGTACAAAAACTGTCTACAGTCAATTATATTTCAAAGTAAGCATTACAATAGCATGAAACTTTTTGTAATTGTATAAGCTTTAATATAAGTATAAAAATGGCGTATACAAGCAGAATTTTATATTATGAAATAATTGACGTTATTTAATATTGCTTGCTACTATTATAATTCTACTGTAATTGCATACCAACACAAAAAGTAATACAAGAGGAGATATGTAGTATATGGAACATGTTATTAGGTCATTACTATATACACAAACATGTTATACATTGAATGAGAATAGACAGGCAATCAACAAGAACATATTTTTAGTATGTTGGTTCTATCTTACACCATATTCTGAAGTCTCTTTTTGATATACACTTATGCAAATTATGGTAGATGTTTTATGTCTTACCTTGTAATAGTTCCGAAATTTAATAATAGCTTCGTCGCCATGTTTATTAAGAATACAATTGCTATTATCACTTTTTTTCGCTCTGGTGACACACCATATACTTTGCATTACATGACAAAGATGGACCTGATACATGCACATGAAAATGTTGATTTAATTTGTTGAACGGAGTTTACTTTTTGTCCATAGAGGATAAAAGTTACGGCTTTTTCAACTAGAGTTTCTATTTGTGTGTTATTACACAAAAAATAACAAAAATTTAATCAGAATAATACATTTCCTTTCGCTGCATTTGTACAATGTTCATACCCAAGACAGCTAAATCGTGTTCAATATGCATAAATATCTATTATCGTTTGTCCGTCTTTGCCATACGTTTGAATGTGTGTAACGTTCAATTTGTATGATTTGTTTTTCTCAACAATATTGAACAATAATTTATACAATTTATCTAGGGCGTCTCTAGTTGGGTTGGTAATACAAAAACAACAGTGCGAAACAATTGGTAAATAATGTGATTTGTGATGGTAATTCTGCAGATGGGAAGTAAGTTATATTTTATTCCATTGAATAATAGCAGTAATTCACTAAGCGATTTTCTTCAGAAACAAAATAACATTAATACAATGATTTAAAATCACCGCCAAAAATAATTAATAACAACCTAAATCTGGTTGCAGCCCATGTGAATTTATAGTTTGTCTTGATAAAACGACTGATATTCGAAAGCATCCGTAATGCCATCAATCTTGTCAAAATTTACCATAAAAACAGATGACAATACAAAGCTATTGAGCACATTAAGGCCAAAAATAAGAGCACAATTAGACCAATAAGAAACAAAATTAATTACCAGCAAATTGAAATATATTATTTAATATTCCGTGTACATTAAAGCCTTTTATGTGTTTACGATGCTTGTTCTTTACTGCAAGACATTCTGAACATATTTATTACGCCCACACAAGCATTTAAACCCCATTTGAAATTAGCGTGTATGCATTTCCTCCAATGGAATCGTGCATCGATTGCTGTTAGTATGCTGGCCATTGTGTACATTGCAAACAAGATACTTAACGTGCGATATAATTGCTCTACAATCGGAAAGCAACAATAGAACAATCGGTAAAATGACGCAGAGAATTGCCACCCAGCCCATAACGGCTGATGATTTTCTTTCGTCAATGGCGCTGGTCAATTTTCTAAGGTATGCCGAGGTTTCTTTTGCGTTAACAGTTAGGTTGTTCTGAAGTTGCTTTGCTATTGCCGATGCTTCGAATTCGGTGATGTTCATTCCGGGCATTTTGTAAGGACACTCGTGCGTTGATGGAGCAAAATATTCGCTAGAGGAGGCGGGGCTTATTGCAAGGTCTAGCGTTGATGTCAAATAGGTCAAAACTGTTAAATCTGTCGAAGTGTACTGATTTTGCGTTGTTGTAGGACATCGGCACAAAGTCTCAGCATTTTGAGATTCAGAAGCATACGTGGTTGTAGTTGGGGAATTCACAACAATTTGGTCTAAAAACAAAAATACCAGATTATATGAATGCGCATGTTTTAAACATAGAAACAAGCACCCACATTCTAATGAAATACTTGTACGTGATTATTATTTTTATAAATGAACACCAATTATACACATTAAATCGTTAACATTAGTATAAAAACATTTGAACTATTAATGCAAGAATTGGGGGTATATACACTTACCCGTATCGCAGTTAATATTGGGTATGTCTGAAATGTCAGGAGGGCTATAGCTAATCGTTGTGCTATTGACCACAACTGTAAATACAGGATACATACTGTTACATACAAGTTATTTGAGTCTGAAATTATCTATGCGCTTATATGATATATATTGTACTGATAATGTGTGTGTTGCCTGTTCTAGATATGGCAGTAGAAACGCCAGAGGCACTACCAGGAGAAAAATTCTTGTTATAATCCGCTAGTATTTTATTTTATGATAGTGACCGATTGCCTTCTCAATATCTGACTCGACATACAGCACACCATTAAAATGTAGAACTCGTAAAACTTAATCGGCTTATGTGAGGCAGTGAAAATTTAAACAGGTTATCAACACCATATAGTGATAAAACTGTGTTCACTAAGTTCTGTATAAACAACTATTGTTCCAACTAAGCATACGTGTAAATAAATACATGTACATGTAGAACAGAGAACAAGTTGTTTCTATTTGGAAATACAAGATTCGTTCATCCATAGCACAACCTTATTAACCCTTTCCCACTTAGAAGCAAAGTGAAAATGGCTATGTGCACACAGCATAAATCCAGAACAGCCTGCGAGTAACTCGCAGTCTGTTCAGGTTTAATGCTGTGTGCTGCCCCTAAGTATCTTATGATTGGAGATGAAGCCTTTACAACTTTAATCTAGTAAGAAAAGTCTTAAACTAAATATAACTTTCAAAGGTAATAAAAGTGTGAAAATACGTATCTAAGCAATAAATTATTAAAGTCGCGAAGTTTGCACATTTCATGGATGCGCACTTGGGATGATGAAATTCCATTTTCGTATAATGAAATAAAAAGACTAACTTAACAAGACTAGCCATGAAGTAGAAAGATTCAATGTCATACCATTAGAGCATTTGTCGGACAGTTGTCCAACATCTGTTGACACACCGTTTGCGCGAAATGTGTAACACGTCGATGGCATAATGAACAGTGCGTCTGCAAACAGAAAAAAGCCTTGTTCTTTCCCTATATATGGAGATCATGTTTTATATAAACCCATTTACGTCTGCGACAATAGTAATTTTGTTCTTACACAAGCACATATATGTTTATTTTTTTCATTTCAGCTTACTCAATTTAATCGATATTAAATTTTAGCTGCATCAACAGGATAGAAACCTTATTCTATCATGTGATTCTTTGTTTATTGCGATTGCTTGAAAGTGTGACACAAAACACGTTTTAGATTTGATACACAAATACACTAGAAACAAACACCTTGAAAAAGAAATATATTGAACGAGCACGCTTTGCTATTAATAAGACTTATACTGATATTGGGGTTTTCTACACCTATTTAGAGACATTAGAAGTATTGCACCAGTGAATGAAAGTGACTTTTTCTCTCATGCTATCGTTTACGTGTCAACGTGCTTTGCTTTACAGTAAATCATTTATGCTTTATCGTTTAGTACAAGACATAACACATATTGAAATATCCATGTATTTTTAACAAAAATAAGGTATAAGAACAAATGTTATGTACGAATTCCTAAAACAAATTTAATTTTTGTAGAAAAACAATTCAGACCTTAAACAGAAAGCCCCGTTCTTTAAGATCCTTAAAGAGCGAAAGACCAAGTAAGAAACTGAATTACCAAGTTTTAAACATGCAATATTACCGACATCATGTAAATAAATGCCTACCAACACAGTTACTGTCGTTTAAACAATGCCCCATGCACATTTGTTCAGTTGTTGAAATGTTAAGTATTACAGACTTCCCACTGTACATCCACCCAACGGTGCAGTTGTCTTCTGAAATGTTTAAACACATGTTTGAGATAAAATAAATATATCTTAACTTTAATCATGTTACAGCTTATGACTCAATGTTTAATTTCTGTATTACTTTAATACCATTTCTTAAAAGGAATTATAGTTTTTTAAATGATAAGTGATGCCTTTATTTGAATACCTGCTGAACATATGTTTGCTAAAGAAAGTAATGTCAATAATTAAAGTCTATGAAATAAATACACTCCATTATCGCGATTGAATAATTGTAGTTTATTATTGTAAAACGACAATTGCTTTTATAACAGGAAACTAATTTGCATTTTGTAACAGTGCAATTGGCTAATCAATAGCACTTCTTTCAAAAACAATCAAAATATATTGTTATATTGAATTTTACATTACTTGAATATATCCGTTAATGACCTTATCGAAATTATTTGGACATATTTCCTTTGGTCGAACGAGACCAAATATTCCAATACCGACATTGATCATGAATGAAAAATAATAGAATGGCCACATATAATTTGATTCATGGCTGATGTTGTTGTTCTGTTTGTATAAATTCGGCATAAAGTCTTTGCATATTAAATGTTTATCGGAGAAAGGTAAAACAAAGCAAAAAAAAACAAGGGATTCACAATGATCGTGTATAATTAGAATTTAACCAGCCAAATGTATGTGAGTTCATATTTTTCCATCGTTGGAACCAACGATATAAACTGACTCTGTGCTTAAGTCCGCCCTATTAAGCGGTAATAACCGATATTTAAAGAGTAGTAGACTGAAAATAATCACATACATGTACATGGAACATATTTAAGTACTCTAAATCTGCCGACTTTATGCAATATGATAGGAAATGATATTTAAGGCTTAAATACTCTTAAAAATGACCATGCATGTACCATAGTTCGAATTGTTTAGGAATACTATTTTTCATATTTTCCGTTAGCTAAAGTAATTTTGATAAAAACAACAATATTGGTTTAAAAAAATAAAACGGTAATTATTCACATATAACTAATCAAATCATGCACTTTTCAGGAAAACCAAAAACGTCACGAAAACATATGTTTCCTTTGAAACTGCAAATGACTCTTACCATTAATTATTTGGCATAAAAATGTCTTCAAATAAGAACATTGAAAACTTGTCCCCGTGTGCTGATAGCTTGGCCGATGGAAGTAGCAATCTTTTTTGATCCCTGGAGCTGGTTCATAATTCACTAATGAGCCAATGGGCGCTGGTGAACAGTCGTTGACCCATTTAGCAACCCCTTCTATCTCGTAGAGTCCAACCCAATAGTCTTTCGTCCTGTAACCGTGTTGTTTTTTGTTAGAAAGTAGTTTATTTAAGATTTGTCATTTTTATACTACATAATATTTCACTTTGTGCATATACTAGTATGTGTACCACAATACTCCTTTATTCTCTTCTATGTGTTGTTCTTCACTGACTAAGGAGTCCTTAGAATAAAATAGTGAGGTATAGTAATGAGTACACGAATGCGCTATTAACCCATTTATGCCTAGTGGACTCTTCCCATCCTTCTTAATTGAATCAATTTATTTCCAAAATTAGGGATGTCTAGTATATTAATTTCTATATTTAGAATATTTCTTACAGAAATTCCTTTAAGCAAACAGCGCAGACCCTGATGAGACGCCGCATCATGCTTCGTCTCATCTGAGTCTACGCTGTTTGCCAAGGCCTTTTTTCTAGACGCTAGGCATAAATTGGTTAATCTACAAGCAATCAAGTTATCACAACTGGTAAGGGTCTTTTATGAACAGAGCATGTCGTCCTGATACCGGAGTTAAATAATACAAACTGAGAAATCTCCAGGAAGAGATTTGACTGGTTTTCAGCATTTCATACTTCGGACATAACACACAAGGGTAAACATAAATAAAAATCAGTTAATAAATAAAACTATATATATATATATATATATATATATATATATATATATATATATATATATATTTATACATAATTTTGTACAGCCATCACTGAAAATTTAAATATATTAATGTATTAACATGCCATTACCAAGCAGAAAATAATAAACATTAAAAAGAGTTTACAAAGAAGAGATACGTTTGGATTAAGTGTGAAATTTTCATATTCGTAAATATATTTTTAGCGTCATTTCCTTATGGCAAAATACTTATACTAAGTCTTATATACAAACAAAGGGTACAAACCAATTTTGAAACTAAAATTAACATTAACAAAAATTCGTTCGGACAACACCACGTACGTGATGATGTTTCATTGTGATGATTATAATTTCTCTTCTTTTTCTTTTACATTAATTGCGTCAAACCATGTAAAAAGCCTGATTATGAAAAACTGAACTGATTTTCTTAAAATAAAAAAAGTTCAAACTAGCAATCAGTCAAAATCTGGAAGGATTTTGATTGTTAATGCAATGGCTGCCGTTTACCGGTATGAATATGCTACCAATGCGAGGAGAAAATTGGGATGTTTGGGGTAACATTTAGAAAGATAAAAACGTCATTCAACTTTGTCAGAGTATACCGTATCTTGTATGAAAGGTACATATAAAATACATTTATTAAAATCTTTACCCGCAATGCCCCTAAGGCTTAGTGCGTTACTTATGTTTTGCAAATCTATACACCAGGAAATTTGTTTTGGAATAATCAGAACCAAGAAATTAATAACTGAAATAATTGTCGACACTTTAAGCCTACAGGATTATCATTACAGAAAATAAGACAATAATACACCTTACATTTTGTTCTATATGACTGAGGTTTTGTACATTCTTTGATATAGGATTAATACCAACCTTTCCAACAGAGAGTAGATAAAACAAAATAAGGTAAATGCTTTTAGATCCCTGTAATATCAGACAAGTCTTAAAGCAATACTTCTATTTTGGTTACTATTCCAACCATAGACGTGTTAAATATTTCGCTCGTGTCTACATCTAAATAAAACAATACTTACATAGCTTTGGTCAAGACACTCTCTATCATAACCGCCACCGCCAATGCGTCGACTCTCGAAGGAAAAACGGCAAGATCTGCCCCTATGTCTAGACAAGTTTTTCTGGCATCGTTCCAAGACAGTTTATCTTCGTAGTAAACGTATTCGATCTTTTGGTTACTGGAGAGTCCTGAGTGTTTTCAGGACCAAATTAATCGTTTAATTATTTTACATATAAATAATAATAAAGATAAAATACCTGTTCAAACAATAAAGAAATCTCAAATAAAGGAGTCATGCGTGTCAAGGAAAATTGTAATTACAAGAAACCTTTCCTTATAATTATACATTTTGTAAAGCACATAATTCATTTAATAGAACAGTTAAAGTTTCAAATACCATTTGCGAAGCCGCAACATGCCGCATGTGCCACTACGTACAACGTGAAAATGTGCGTTTTGAAATCCATTACATATTAATATTCCATACATTAAATACAATAAGTAAGACCAAAGTTCACGTCGAAATCTGGTATGACTACTTTCGACTTACAGCATTTACAGACACAGAAAATATTCTTCAATAAACGCAGATTCGTGGGCGTAGTTGGCATTACTCTTTTGCATAAATAGGTAGAAAGCCAGCTCTTTCAGTCGTACGCAATTGATTTTTAAATGACCTTCTTAGGTTTCCTTTAATGCTTGATTTGATGTTCATTGAATAGCTTAAACAATTCGATATTAATCAAGTTCGTATTGTATTGTTGTTGTATGATTTGTTAAAGCGTTCTATAAGTGGGAACATACTCAGTCTTTAAAGAATATTTATCTAGACGTAATTGTACGTGCTGATGTACTTGAAACAATAAAAGCCCGTTGACATCATGCGTAAAGAGCATTCGCAAGCATTCATAAAGGAAGGATGCATTATATCGATGGCCATGACACTGCTCTTGAAAGAATAATGCATGGGACCACCACACCTCTATCCCCGTTGGTGAAAGACCCATCTCAAAAGCGATTCTCTGATGATACGGCCCTAATGGGTGGCAACAGCAGTGATCAGAAGCATGATCTTATCAACAGACTCTATGAAAGAGCAAGAGCATACGTATTGCAGTAAAACACGGAGAAGTTTAAGATCTGTATGAACAGCACGACCAACACCAGTGCATACATCAATGGCGAGAAGGTAGAGTAAGTTACCAACTTCAAGCACTTGGGCGCAACAGTGTCCAAGGATGGTACCAGTACCACTGAGGTCAAAATCAGAATATAAGATGATGATGATGATGATGATGATGATGATGATGATGATGAAGTTCTTCAATTTATTTTTCATAAATACGTATAGCAACTAGCTTACTCTGCTGACCCCGGGAAACCTTTTCTCTGTTAAGTATAAACTGTATAATGCCATTGTTACTGTAACCAGAGATATAGGAAATGTGTTGGAGATTGCATAATTCTCAACAGAGTAGTCTGAAACTGATTGATTGGTAATTGCTAACATGCTCATATATATTACGTCATTATCGTATTGCTATTCATGAATAGTCGAAGACAACGTACTCTTTAACCATGTGTGACACAGATTAAGTCCAATGGACCAATGAACGTGGTACCTAATTAAATTTCTGTATAGAAAATTCTTCTGAATAAGTCGCGAAAATTAATATATCATTATTTGTTTTGGACAACGAAAAAAAAAATTGCGAAAAAAGACTCATTATAAATATATATGTATCAACCAAAACACATTGAACCATTTATTGACGTACTGGCTCATTTTGGAGAAACCTTATCAAAACTCCGAGTTCCTTTGTATGTACAACGTGCAGACATTAGCTTTCTTCTATACAAAAATATGCTAGCCGAGTGCCTAGGAAAACAATGTATCTGTTCATATACAAGTTTAAAGACAACAACACAAGTCGATGTTACAATATTCAATTCAATATTATGAGGGAAAAGGTTTCCCAGAAAATTGCAGAAGCAGATTTTTAAAGATATGGGCACAGATAACTGTGAACCCAAGGTATGATTAGAGTCAATCCAGTACAGGTAAACCACCGGGTATACGTTGGCAAACACCCAATAGGATACCTCTGGTGAATGTTGTTAACAAAGAAAGTTTTTTTTTTGGTGTTTTGTGTGTTTAAGTCTATGAAGATCATGTGACCTCAGTTATGTGGCTTGGTTTGAACCCCCGCCAACTATTTGAATTTTGTGTCGATACAAATATTATATGTAAATCTTACATACTTATCAGACGAAATCACATGAGAAGATTGTTTTATTCACAATCAAACTATTTTAGTAGTAATGACCTACACATGCAGCGGACCGGAACGACCTTTCAGAGGACTATACTTAAATACTTGTTGACGACAGATATCGCATTACATACAACTCAGTAAATAATGTTTTCGGTTCGTATTATAGATTTGCATATAGAAAATAATCACCAGATACACAACAAATGACACGAATTGCCGAATGCCCGCCGCAATGCAAAGATAAATGCCTTCCGACGCAACTACTCAGAAGATGGATGAAAACGTGTTTGGACGAACTCGCCCATAGTGCTTTTTCAATGAATTGTTAAGAGACGGTAAAATCAGAAAGCTCGTTTGTACCAGTATGCCTTGATTTAACCAAAAGCAGAGATCTATATTTATTTCCTCGGCCGTAACGTCAATCTTGGTTTATTTATAAGGCACGCGTAAACCATATACCCATTTTCAAATGGTCGTTGTTCTTTTCTGTATGTTTTTCTTTAAAACATAATTGAACTTTGATGACATGTTTAGAACAAACTAGAACTGTCTAAGAACCAGCCTCAAGGAAAAGTGAATGTTATATCAACATCTCTTAGAAAACGAAAGAAGTAATAACAAGGCATACAGGACATCTTAATACATTTACTCAGAAAACGGATTTTTTCTATTCAAAGGTTTTCCGATGAACTCCACCAGAGCGCTTTCTCAAAGATTGGTTAAGCGACGTTAATAATCCTTTCATTCTTTGAAGTCGAGTTCATCGAATGTAACTGAAGTGCCTTTATTGCCTTTATTGAGGCCAACAAATCATACTTTGACTTTCAATCGATGCTTTTTCTATCGTAGGCAAACTAAAATTGCTAAAGACGAAAATGATTATCGAGTATCAGGCCATTGCAATGTAAAAATCAGAACCGTTCAAGTATTACACCTTTGATTTTGTTTTCAAATACAAGTTTTGTTACAATATCATTTTTAAATATTTTATTTAATCCTAGTTGTGTATTATTATATAATTAAGTATTTGACATCAACATCTATATCTTCAAGGAACGTTTTTTATGGATACCAATCGTTCACATATTGCATATACATATTTAGGCAAATGCGATGTTTATAACACAGTGTCCGTTTTATTGTTCATGTCGAATGAGCATAAAATGTTTACAAAACCAACGATGTAAATAATTTGCTAACCACCTGTCCATAAAATATATTTCAATCCATCATAAATAAATAATATGTGTTCATTAGTTTGGACTCTTATATTAGTAACAATTCGTTTTAGAGTTCCTACACACAACTATTAAAAAAGCGTTCTGTCAAACAGCTAAAATATTGTGTACGCGACCAGTGTTGTTAAAAATTATAACCATTAAGTAATCAAATACTATGGGCATACTATGCTTTTTCCCTAAAATGCTGACATTTTTAGTTCAACTTTAAAAAAACGCGTGAACTAATCATAAATATTTCCAACTTCAAACATTGTTTTACTAATCATCTTTCTACAAAAAGGTTTGGATTTTGTTTGCTGATCATGTTGACGACGATATTAACATTAATCGTATCCTAGAACATGGCGAGGTTCAACCTGTGTTAATTCACGTTTTACCGGCGTCATTCTACTGTATTTTAGACTGCTGATAGATGAACTCAACCATTTGATTTCGATGAATTCCTGTTAATTAAATACAATCAATAAAACAATTATAATCAAACTGTGTTGAACCTATCTGAAACGTTTATAAAAATAATGATATTACATAATTTACAAAAATAAATAATGCCTTAAACGGCCATATGTTTTGTGTTAATAATATTGAAGTTTCTATGTAACTTAATAAATCATTTTGATCCCCACGTTTATTATTATAAATTATGTATATTTTGATTAAAACGATATTTATGAGAAAGATTTTAGTTGCACCGTTACATTAATGTGCGCATTGATTACAAAAATCACAAACAGCATTGAAGATGATAAAATTATGTAAAAACTTAATTATTAATTATCTACATAATCTTTGAAAAACTGTTCATTGGTCGAATCTCGTATGATCTTCATCAAACGTATCCTCCATGACGAAGTTTAGTGATAGCAATTGCTTCTAACAAATATTGTATAAACAAGTGGCATTAATTGATATATATACAGTAATATTTGTGCTTTAAGATGGTGTGTGTACTTAAAACTGTACCAATGAGTTATTGCAGGCGTTTGTCGAAGCTCAAAGAGCTTTGAATCCAATACGTATTACTATAAATGCTTGAATTCTAAATGCTTGTGTATGGATGGCAGGTTGCAAATCAGACTGTTTAATTAAATGCTAGCAACGGACTAATATCGGTAAACTTGACAGACACAAACTATCAGGACCGATTAATAATAGTAATAAAACAATGTGTTTGTGAAACACTATTTCCCCCCATATATTTGACCTTTGACCCTCAAGGATGACCCTGACCTTGACTTTTCACCACTCAAAATGTGCAACTCTATGAGATACACATGCATGCCAAATATCAAGTTGCTATTTTCAATATTGCAAAAGTTATGGCCAATGTTAAAGTTTGACGCAAACAAACCAACAAACCAACAAACAGACAGGGCAAAATCAATATGTCACCCAGTGTAGACTGGTAGACTGGGGGACAAAAATGTAATATACCATATAAAATAATAAGTGGTCATTTAGTGGCACACATAATATATTGATCATTGGTAACTCATGTTTACGCCCAACAAACACCAGTATACATTTAACGGTTTTGCATGAGGTGTTAATTGAAACAATTAAATATACACTTTAACATTTCAGATTTGAAACGAGTAGAATATGATGTATCGTTGTACATGTATACGATTTTACATTTAGCACGACAACGTATCACATACATGTGTACGACACAGCAACAAAGAACAACATATATTTTAGACAGCCATCAAACAATAAAATTGTAATGCATACTAAGAAAACAACTACTACAACATAGTTACTTAAGTGAATTACAATTAGATCATGGAAGTGTTGGCTATAAAAATTGACCATAAGTGTATGTTTTTGTATAAGATAGATATTAAGATTTATGCTATGTTTCACATAAGACATCATGGTTTCCATGGTACATGGTTTTTGTTCCATCTACAGGGAACAACGTAATATTGAGTTTATTTTTGTGTTGAATCTCTATATGCTTGCAGATAATTTGCGGAAAGTAATCATTCACCATAAATGCACGTATGTTTTAAACCACACCGTAAATATTCC
This sequence comes from Dreissena polymorpha, assembly GCF_020536995.1. NCBI lineage: Eukaryota > Metazoa > Mollusca > Bivalvia > Myida > Dreissenidae > Dreissena > Dreissena polymorpha. The sequence goes on from NC_068361.1 coordinate 107,607,035, forward strand.
TTTTTTTTACCGTCGAGAAATGGCAATGGTTTTGTGACGTTCAAACTACTGAGAAAAATGGTTTTTAAGCACACATTAATTCATCAAAGGTTTGTTGCGGTTTACCTTTTTCTGTTGTTTTTTATATCCTTTGGGATGAATTGCTTTCATGGTATAAACTTTTATATAAGTATAAATATGACATATACATGCAGGATACAATATAATAAATTGCGATATACTAATATAATGCCACTGTTATTGTCTACCAGCATAAAACAAATCTAATCAAAGAGTAGACATATAGTACATGCAACATGTTATGAAGAGTATATACACAAACTTGTTAATAATTATATTGTATAAGAATAGATAATCAGCAAGAATAAAATATATTGTTTAAAGTCATTTTCAGTTCAAAGTAAGCATTCCATTAGCATGAAATTTTTATAATTGTATAAACTTTAAAATAAGTATAAAAAATGACGCGTGCAATCAAAATTGTATATGACGAAAAAATTTACGTTCTTACATATTGCGAAATACTATTAGAATTCTACTGTAATTGACTACCAACACATATAACTTGTAATAAAAGAGGAGATATAAAGTATAAAACATGTTATTAGGTCATTACTATATACACAAACATGTTATACAGTGAATGATAAAAGATAAGAAATCAGCAAGAACATGTTTGTTTTAAGTATGTTGGTTCTATCTAACACCACTATTCTGCAGTCTTTATCTGATATACACTTTGCAAATTCTGTTAGATTCTTTTTAATGTATTCCCTTTAATAGTTCCGAAATAATTTCGTCGCCATGTTTACTTAGAGTACACATGTTATTATGACTGGTTTGCTCTGGCGACACACAATAAACTGTGCATTACATGGCAGAAATGGGCCTGAATGTTGATTTAATTTGTTGAACAGTGTTTTACGTAGTTTACTTCTTCTTCAAATAGGATAAAGTTATGGCTTTTTCAACTATAGTCTCTATTTGTGTGTTATTACATAAATATCACAATTTAACAAAAATCTTATCAGAATAATACATTTCCTTTCGCTGCATTAATACAATTTTCATACCCAAGTCAACTTAATCTTGTTCAATATGCATACATATCTATCATCGTTTGTCCGTCTTTGCCATACATATGAATATGTTTAACGTTCAATTGTGTATAGTTTATTATCCCCAACAATATCGAACAATAAGTTATACAATTTATCAAGGGCGTCTCTGGTTGGGTTAGTTATGGCAAAACAACAGTGCGAAACAATGGTGAATAAAGTGTTTTGTAAAGGTAATTCTGCAAATGGGAGTAAGTTATATTTTATTCCATTGTTTAATAGCAGCAATTGACTAAGCGATATTTTCAGGAAAAAAAAATGAATACAATGATTGTAAATCATCGCCGAAAATAATTAATAACAGCTGAAAATCTGGTTGTAACCCATGTGAGTGAATAATTTGTCTTGATAAAACGACTGATATACCAAAGCATCCAAAATGTCATAAATCTTGTCAAAATTTACCTTTAAAGTAACATTACTACTCCAAATAAACGAACATTTCGTACAATATTTCGTATAATAAACTTAACCAATTAAAAATCAGTGTCCCTTATGGCAATTGCCGAAATTTCAACGCCAGATGTGGTCTGGTAAAATACATGTTTGTACACACAAAATGCTCGTTGTTTTTCCATTTTAATATCCCGAAACGATATCTATGCATACGACACATGAACATTAACATGGTGTTTGTGTGTCGTATGAAAAGATATATTCGCGGGAAATTAAAATGGAATTAATTGTGTTACAAATAAATAAAAAAATTTGTATCTACAAAAATCTATGTAATCATACTACATCTAGCGCTGAAATTGTGGCTATTGCTAAGGAACACTGATTGTTAAGGTGTTAACTTTATTTTACGAAATACTTTAAGAAATTTTCGTTGATTTTGAGCGTTATAGAGACTTTAAACCAGATGCTAATACAAAGTCATGGAGCACATTAATACCAAAATTTAAGGAAAATTAGAACAATTAGAAACAAAATTTATTATCAGCAAATTGAAATGTATTGTTGTATATTCAATTTTCATAAAGACATTTTATGTGTTCACAATGCTGTTTCTTTACTGCAAGAAATTCCGCACATTAAAAATATAGGCGAAACAGCGTCTCGCCGTCTAGAGCCGCGGATGTCTGAAGCATTTCAGACAAAAAGATGTTTAATTGAATCTAATTGAATTGTAGTGTTTCAAGAGACAAAAAAAGAATTGCCTCTTTAAAAGATGCTTCAAAAGTATACTTATTGTATAAGTGTATTTAATACAATCAAAATATTATTTATTTTAGGCTTTCTCCAAGTCAAGCATCATCAGAATTACAGTTCTTTAGTTTACTTCAGTATAACATATAATAGACATAAGTTATGCTATTTAACGGTTTGCAACACATCAATTTGGTCTTTTTATTTCAGTGTTTGCAAGCATGATTTGCGCTTGACTAAAATGCTATTTTATTAACAATACTTAGTAGAGTAATAGGCCTTCAATTTTTCAAGTGTTCTGGTGCGGTATAATTTGAAAACAATGTAATAATTCCTGAATTTGTTAAAGTGATAAAGTGAATTTATGTATTAATGTATGAACAATTGATGCCTCATAACTATCTTATTTTTTATACTTTATAAAGCGTGTTGTTAACCCACGCTTTGTCTCGTTTTAATATTTGTTAGGAGATATTATTTCCTAAAATGTAAATACATTTTCGAGTGTTATTTGATTGCGTTTCATTTAGAAATACATACCTTGTACATCTTTTGTGGAATGTTTTGGGTGTATTTCTACTTTTTAAAATAATAGTTTAAACAAAACTTAAGTTTCTGGAGATGCATGATCAATAACTTCAATCGCTCGTGCTGTATAAGATTCTTGGTAAAATATCTCTTACGCCCACACAGGCATTTAAAACCCACATGAAATTAGCGTGTATGCATTTCTTCCAGCGGAATCGTGCATCGAATGCTGTTAGAATGCTGGTCATTGTATACATTGCAAACACGACACTTCGCGTGCGATATAATTGCTCTACAATCGGAAAGCAACAGCAGAACAATCGGTAAAATGACGCAGAGAATTCCCACCCATCCCATAACGGCTGATGATTTTCTTTCGTCATTGGCGCTGGTCAATTTTCGAACGTATGCCGAGGTCTCTTTTGCGTTAACAGTTAGGTTTTTCTGAAGTTGCTTTGCTATTTCCGATGCTTCGAATTCGGTGATGTTCATTTCGGGCCATTTGATAGGACACTCGTGAGTTGCTGGAGCTAAATGTACGCTAGAAGAGGAGGGGCTAATTTCACGGTCTACGGTTGATGTCAAATCGGTCGAACCTGTTACATCTGAGGTAGTGTAATGATTTAGCATTGTTGAAAGCCATGGGTACAACGTCTCAGTATTTTGAGATCCAGAAGCATCCGTGGCTGTAGCTTGGGAATTCGCAACAATTTGGCCTAAAGCTTAAATATTGGTTTATAAAAATGCGTATGTTTTAAGCATAGAAAAACAAAGCACCCACATTCTAAGGAAATACTTGTTTTAATTATTAATGGTTGGTTTGCTATATATTTCTCAGTGATGTAGAGGAATTTATTCCAGATTGAAAGCAAACTTTTGAAATTTTCTAAAATATCAAATATAAAATGGAACAGCCTATTTTTGAAACGTGTTAAATGTTTTTTTTTCATTGGACTTATATTATTAACTATTTCTATAAACCATTTTTATAAGCGTTATACATGTTTAACATTTGATTGACATCTTTTATCAGAAATGTATCATAACGACGATATAGTAGATGATACGTGTATATATACAAACCTGTTGAACAATCTGAGTTTGGCTCAGATGAAGTGTTGCCAAGGTTACCGGTCCAAAGGGGCAGGGTCAAATTTACAGAAACTGGAAGAGAATTATCAATGATCAAGACTTCAAACTAAAACTGATATAAACATTAACATCATAAACAACATGCCAATGTTACAGTATATGACACTACTATATATAGATGGATAATTCAGTTATATTATCCAATGGTTCCGACAGCATATGTAATAACATTCGATAACATTGTTACTGAAGTAATATAATATGCACACTGTAAACCAAATGGTTCATGTTTGTGGATGCTGAAAGCTCTAATATGCCCCATGTTTTACATTCGACCTAATTGTGACATGGCTTTGATGAAAAATGTGTTTTTCTCGACCCACAAGACGAGCAGTGCGAAATGTCACAAGAGGTGAAGTTATAATCAGAACAAGCTGTGTTATGAGAATATCTGCAATACGCCTTTTTAGTTTGACAATTACTTCTGAGCATAACGATGTCGTTCTTTTTACGACGTCTCAATACGGCCAAAGTTTTTCTTTAGTTGTTAGATACATGATTAAGTTAAAGCCCTTGCACGATTGGACCCATACACGAAGGGGACTTACTATCGTACAGACGTTAGACAAAAACAATGCCTTATGCCGCCGTTTTTGTAACAAAATGCAATTTATAGGAAAGTGTTTAAAGATGTCGTTTCTGTCCAAAGTTTTGCAACCAAATTTACGTGTTGAATCTGTATTCAGTTTTGGTCTTGCACATCTAACATGTAGTTTGACATTCAATAGTTCGTTTTGAGACATTATTACTAACCTTTTAGGCACTGCTTAGCCATATAAAGGATATCTTGAGACGAGCCATAGCTATTGTAAATGACGCATGCATAGTTTCGAAAGTCGTACACAGCATCTGTAAACAAAACAATTTGTTTCAATTATACGGCCTCGCGTAAGACGCAGATGCATAGCATTGACAAAACGTGTACTACTTCACCAACGCTTGCACTTGGATAACGCAACGGCGCTAAGGTAATGTCGACAGCCATCCAAAAAAAATTAAATCTGGATTTTCCTCATTGTAGGACGTATTCATTATTCGGTATTTCTTAGTGTGTAAGGTACTTCATATGCTCTCATTTTCCGATAGTCTTATGCTAAAAGTAAGAAAGTATTAAACTACCAGTTTTAGCGATCGTATGTCTCATCAATCAACGCTTTATAGATACTTACTTTGTCAGTTATTTGCTGTGAGTGGTTAGTAAATCAAATAAACATACTTTCACTTATGTGTACAAATGATTTAATGACAATGCCCTTAAATGATAGACTCCGGACACTACATCAGTAGAGAAATGTCTGCCCTTTACTAAAATAACCTTATATCATCTTTAACACTGAATGGTTAAAACTCTGATCACCGCCTTGGAACTGAAAATGCTCATCAATTCGGGTTTAAACCGGTTTAATAACTGCTTCACGATTTCCGAACTTCACACTTACACAAGAATTAATCACAAACCAAACGCACGCCTTAACTATTTTATATTATTTTTCCTATGAAGACATTTATTGAAAACGTCGCATCGCTTTGCTTTACCAGAGCGCATGGGTGTTAACCTTTATGTTTGAACGTTAAAGCAACTATTACCACGAGTAAAAGGTTATGATGCTAAGTTGCTTTTAAACTTAATATGTTCATCCGGACAATTTGTAAAGTTTTGGCTATAGAATGCTTGGCGTTGACAGTTTTCAACTGCGAGTCCAGTAAAATGTGTCTTACATTTTCGCTATTTACTTGTGTTTTATATATATATGGTTGTAGGGCTGTATATTTGGTATGATAAACAGTCACGAGCTGCTAAACACCGAGTTTCAATATTCAGAAATCTTATATAATCTTATATCACTGTGTTCTAATGAAACCGAACCCTATATCAAGAATATCCATATTTCATGCAAAATCAAATTTTGACTTATTTATGGAGATAAAGATATTGCTTTTGCAGTTGAAGTTTCGCTTATCATCTGCCGTTTCAGTTTTGATTGAATGCGTATATTTAAGACATTTTAGACGAACATTTTATTACACCTACCGGTACAATATAAATTATCGTTGCATCTATCGATGCATTGCTGTTTGGATATAAAATAAACCCAGCCATTTTGTGTTCGACCGTTGGTCCAACCAATAGGGCACTCTTCACCTGAAATATGAATATGGCAATAATAACTTGTTTATGAACTTTGTCGAGTTAAAATATTCAGAAATACCAAACAATTTTATAAAACTGCATAATTACGAAACTGAACAATTTAGCAGGAATGTACATATGGCAAGCCTATTCAAACTTTGATTTATTTGAGATAGGTCTGAAATTTATCTCACAACATATAAAATATTATACATTTATTTTCCTATATAATAAAGGCAATCTCAAAGATTGAACGAAACTGAAATTAATTGACCAGTAGTGTCGGCTTGGAAAAAAAGGACCGGTCGTACTATGTCTTTTATATTAATTGTATTAATTTTTGAGAACGGATACGTACGTAAGAATATACATTTAGGTATCGTATGTTCAGTAATATTTTCAATAAATATCTGTTCGTACCTGTATTGTTTATATATTTCAACAGAACTTAGCGTGCTACGAGTTTAGGTCGGGTATTATTCCTCAGATAATTTATTATAAGTCTATAAGTTTATTATAAGAACGATCGATTGAGGCGAGTCAATGTTACCAATCGATCATTGGAAATTGTTATCATCGTTGAAACAAAATCATTACCTCTTTTCAAATCACAAACACTATCCACTCTTACAATAACAGATTATTGCCCAAAATAATTTGAATAATTCGATCGCTGGTATGAAAAAATAAAACGGACGTGTTTTAAATGCAGATCTTACTCGGCTGCTGATGGAACTACTAACTGAAAGCAACGTAGAAATAATATAATCATCGCTGTAACAATAAAGCAGCTTTACTACAATTATTTTACTATTTCTTGGCAATTTGCAATGCAAATAGAATAAAGCTGTTTGTATAAGGTATATAGTTTAGATTTAATATAATATACATCAATGCCAGCCGCATGTGATTTAGTATAGGGCGATGTTGTGTCCTTAATTTTACAAATGTAGCAGAAAATAAGGACCTCGTATATAAAGTCTAAATCAAGATGCTATACCAAAGCTAATCATTTTAAAAAAATCGTTCAGTTGTCAGAATTATTGTTGTTTTATAAATTTACCCAAATAACGTTGACACATAAAAGGCATTTGTGTGTCGCAATTCTTTCTCATCCCTCTGTGAAAAAAATTTGCTTGATGGATGAAGCATTTATTTGTTTCAAGAGCATTGCTCGTCGATCAATGTCGTAGTTTTCCAGTGAATGCGGACTTGCTTCCTCACACATGCCAGCCCAGACTGGTTTGTTGTCAAGACCATCACAAAGTCCGACCCAGTAGTTATGGTGTCTGTTGAACAAAATCATATATCAAAATTACATAAAATCAAAATCATATCAAAATCATATCATCAGTTGGTAGAATAAGCTAGCGTAAGTATTAAAGAAGTATGGGTAATAAATGTGTTAGTATAGTCATATTTCAAACATTTTCTGTAGTATTGAAGCAACCTTAAATTAATTCAGGTATATTGATGCGTTAATTAATTGACCCATATCTATCGTATGCATGCAATTGTATGGTGGAATATCTAGCAATTATATGTTATGGCCACTCATCGAACAAAAACGAGTTTACGAAACAAACCTTTCAAAAAGACATGCCCATTTTTTATGAAAGCGGCTAAAATATTTCAAGTGCAAATCATTATTATATAGGTTAAACTAGCATACCATTTCAAAAGTCGACATTTACGATGGATAATATTGTTCGGGACATGAAAACATACGTATCTTTGCAGAACTTCGCTTGGCAACTCATTTAATTTAGCCTATGACACCTACACAGTGTTGTTGTGTTTGCTGAACATGTTGGTGACAATGTGGACATCCCTCTCGTCCTGGAACATGGCAAGGTCTCCGCCTATCTCTATGCATATGTTCCTTGCTTCATTCCATGACCTGCTACTGTTATAATACACGAACTCGACTACTCGGTTTGGGTGATGTTCTGCAAATACAGTATACCAAACAGGCTATTGGAAAGTTCCTGGTAATAATCAACACTTGATTTGACCAATAGTTGATATTCGAATATACAAGAAAATATCTTTGGAAAATGTATCCGTACAAATGATACGGACCCATTGAATGTACCAATATTGGTATTTTTATAAAAATAGCTGTGTGATTTTGAAATAGTTTTAAACAGTAATCTGAGTTGTAACCCCAGAAAAGTAGGGGTTCTGAAACTCGAACAAGTTCCGGAGTAAGGTCATTATTTGTTTACTCTTATGTCATGCGTAAATATATAAGAAAGCAGCGTATGCCCCCGAATTTCCAAATGTACTTCAAACCCATTCGACAAACAACCTTAAGGGTAGAAGGTTTGATTGCTTTGCGCAAATTTTAACGACGTTGCGTTTAATTCGTCAAAAGCCCGACGACAAAATGTTAAGCGCTTACGTCAACGATGTGACGTTTAACTAAGATGAAACAAAAGCGTGATACAAGATACTGAATTTCATTTCAAATCGGCATAGCAAAAAACAAACAAACCAACATTAGCTTTACATAGCTATTTACATACGCAAACTTAAAGGGGCCGTTTCACGTTTGGGTAAATTGACAACATTTAAATAAGTTGTTTCAGATTCGAATATTTTAGTTTAAGTTATGATATTTGTGAGGAAACAGTAATACTGAACATTTACCATGTTTTTAAATATCCATAATATGCATCTTTTGACGATTTAAAAACCTGAACATTATAAAACGCTGTAACGCGAAACGAATGAATGATTTAGAAAGTTCTGTTGTTGTCGTTATATTTAAAAACAACTACGACGATTGCTTACATAAAGTATAAAATACATTCCTCATTGTTTGAGAACGGATGGCCGATTCGTCTAACTTGTAGACTTTTACTCTAGGACTCCAGGGGTCAGTGGTTCGAGCCTAGTTGAGGGTTGCTTATTTTTTTTTTTTATTGAATTCTAGTTTTTTTACTGGAACATTTTAGATCCAATATTTACATTTATCAATATAAAGCATTTAATTACACACTTCAATACATGTCACAATATGTGAAAAGGCCCTATTTAACATTAAATCATAAAAAAAACATTAACATGTAACGCATCATGAAAACAATACAATGGTTATAAATTTCATTTAATGAGATATCATATTCGCGATATTTTCACGAGAGACACTTCGAGAGAATTTGGGCGCCAACAGCTAGAAGTCCGTTTAGGATTTATTTGTGTGTGTATATTTAAGCTTATATCAACGGTAGATCTCAGTTATACTTATTGAGTATTCACTGTTTTAAATTTCATCATTGTATAAACAAACTGTCTGGAAAAATTATACCCATTTTTTCACACTTAACCAGATACATAAAAGTGCAATTCTTCCATACAATGTCCACACAAAACCATAACAAGAAATTAGCATCCATGAAATTTGATTCTACTAGTTATGATTTCCCTTATAATTCTTACACCTATTGAGAGCTCGGAGCTACATTCAAAGATGTGATGCACTTACGAAGACAAAAGGAAATTTACTACGAGTATAATTAATAAGAAAAAAGTCAAGAGCACGCCGCAATTTAAAGAAGTAAATTTTAGTTTGTATTATGATATCAGAGACAAAGAATAAAACATCATCACGGAAAGCGACCTCCCTTCACATTTTGTATATTATTCATATTATTTGCCTTTATCAATACACAATCAACATAATATTAAGCTACTTATTATCAGCAATCGCAATATATGCTATGGACAACTACTATGTTTTACGATAAACTAAATATTTGATTAACTTATAATTATAATGCAAAATACAAGCATAATATTACAGACACGATGAATATGTAACGGCTAGTGTAAAATAAACATGTACCTTGCATAAATCCTATGTGGGTTTCGTCTGGGTAGCATTCCGCCACATTGATAATAAACAAGGTGGACAATACCACCAAACAGACGGAGACACACATTGTGCTTAAATTATCAAAAATCTAAATTCATCAGTGTATGAAGCCCTAAAGGCAGTTTCAGATCAGCTGGCAAATAAGTATTTTCTCAACTCTGACGAGAGAGCTTTCTTGACAATAATGGGCATATATACTTTCCGAACACTTTTTATACGAGGCACGGGGTACGATGTCTGTTACTAAGAATCGATAGGTCACTGAAGTTCGATAAATCGATTCTACGACTTCGTCACCTTCTGTGCTCGGATAAAAAATTATTAAATAAAACAACAATATTTCATTATTGATGTACATGATAATAACAATAGTAATTTTTCGAGCAACCGATCGTTATTTGGTTCCGATTACATTCAATGTGAAAGCAAACATGGTATAGCACTTAAAGTGTGATAAGATTTTATACGTTCCACTTGCTTATCGCTAGGAATTGCATCAATTTCCATATAATTATCACAACAGTTCTCTGTTAACGGTGTGTATTTGTTTGCTACTCCGTGCTGGTCTTGGAACTTGGTATTTGTTATTATTAAAGCCACACACATTGAAATGAAATACATGAAATAGTTAATTTAAGTATAAATAATAAACATATTTCATCTATGCTAATTAGAATATATCTGGTGGTAACAAGGTAGAAATCCGTCTTTCTGCCCTTAAAAACTTAAAAATATTCGCGTTTATCAAAATGGACGTATACGTCTAGAAATCCTACTATCGGTTTTAAAAGTGGTACCGTTTGAAAAATAATAAATAACTTGCTAAAATGGCTAAACATGTAATTTTATCAATGCAAATTAGAATATATCTGGTGGTAACAAGGTCTTCTTGAAACCCGTCTTTTTGCGCTTTAAAACTTAAAAATAATCGCGTTTGTCGAAATGGACGTATACGTATAGAAATCCAACGTTAGGTTTTAAAATTGAAAACAATAATAAATTACTTGCTAAATAGGCTATACATGTAATGACAATTTTGTACATTTTCAAACTGCATCTATATGTATTAATTAACATGTATTTCATTTCAAAGTGTGTGGCTTTAAAGGCAACTTACTGCTTATAGAGATAGCTCCTACTGTTGTTATTGGAATTTCGCTTCTTGACGTATATTTGCGACTGTAATAAAACATGTGATAATACTCTACCGTAATATTCTTTCTTTCGACATTTGATACAATCGATAAAGCACTCTTCCGCTGAAAAAGTGTGCCCATACTTGATGAGATTAACCGAATATACAGGGTGCAGGATCACGTGACTTTGTTGGGTTCCCAATAAAGCGTTAATAGACGTATGTAAGTACACCGGTAATTGATGCTTATCATAAGAATTTCAACATAAAGTGCATAAAAGACAGATGTGTATGCTGCTTATGGAAATTTAAAATACATCAGACGCACTTTATTTAATAAGCCATTGTTCTTGTTAAAAAAAATAACATGTACTGCACGATTATACTTCATGCAACGTGAAATTTTGTCACCGAACTAAATATTTGTGCAAATGTATTTCATTAACTCAAGATATTTGCAAAAATAAAGTTCTTAACGGTGTGTTTGCATTCATTTCAGCCTGTGGATAACCCCCTGAAAACCCCGATTTTTTTGTACCCTGATATAATAAACAGTATTTTTCTCGAGGGTCCAAGGTCGCCTAGTTGAGTTTAATATTCATAAATAATAAAATAGTCTAATTATTTTGAAACGGAAAATGTCATGCCTAGTCAAAGAAAGCAAGGCAACGATAGAAAGGACTTTTGAGTTCAATACATATAGACAATTAAACAACAAACGTGTCCCTTATAAAGTCCGTGTGAAAGAGTGCAAGGATTTTGATAGAAAAACTCAAATTAACTGACTATTGACGGCAATTATAAACATAGAGTTCTCAATAAATTGCATGGTAGCTTAAACGTATGATATGCCTTATAAGACTGTTTCTAGACTGAACTTAGTAACGTATGCGTTTGTCAGAATAAACATTCAGTCATAATTTGTAATTATATATATTCAAGAAATATAAGTCAGAACTTCTATTTTGCCTTATTTAACAGAACAGAGAGTGCAAATAAAGCAAGTGATAGTTGTAGACACCAGCTACTCAGAGTTCATCATAAGTTCAGTATAAAAACGCTAATGCTCCATGGCGATCATTGGAAACACATATTGATTCATTCATTACCATCGAAGGTCTACTGTCATTACTTATTTCCAAATTACGAAAACTAGTGAAGATTACAATTATTGATTTGTCTTTTCAATGACGTTTATAATTTCATCTTTAGTCAAATATTGAGAAAAAGGGACCTTCAAATAAAGGCGTTCAATTTATATTTCAAAATTTAAACGTATATTCCGCATGCGCTTTTGGAACTGCACTTAGCAGAAAAGTCTCAAAAATTGATTTTAGTTTACAACACTGGTGTCGTCTTATGAAAACAAATGATAAAACCGTCTAAAGCACGATGTTATATAGAATATATATATAAAGTTTATGTATATTAGGTTAAAAATTCAGGTTTCTTCTTTGCGCTTGCATAAATCTTGATTAAACCGATCTGGCATGTTCTACTTCGAATGCTAATTCACATTTACACAATCTTAAGCCTATAACATTATTTTACATGTATGTTATATAAAAATGCAATCTTGTGCATTTCAACATGTTTTTATAATCCTTTTTCTCGGCTGAATAAGAAAAAGGAATCAGTTCCTATCCTTATTCAAGCTTTATATGGAGCTGGCATTTCCTTTCATAAACATCAATGAAATTGATCCAAAGAGTAACACATTTAAATGAACATCATTGTATATATAGGTAAGATATCTAAAATATTTACGGCAACACATTTCTACTTTTTTAACTTCACGATTACCCTGTTTCTTATTCGGTTTGAACAAGGAATTATGAACTGATTTCTTATTTCTTATTCAAATCGAATAAGGAAAACTGGCATTATTTACTAAAACTATATTAAAATGAACCATGCGAGACAAATAAATCAATTAAAATCATTATAAATGTAAGTTGGGTATTAAAACCATTTATTGTAGTACATTCTTTCTTGGTTTTATTTATCGGTTTGAAAAAAGGAATATGGAACTGACATTTTATTACTAAAAATAGATTAAAATAACCAAAATCAAAATTGAATGAATGTAAATCATTTTAAATGTAGGTTGGATTAACAAAAATAATTGCAGGATATGTGTACGTAGATTTATTTAATGGTCAGCAAGTTCCTTATTCGGTCTTAATAAGAAATAAGGAGCTGGTTCCTTTTTGCCTTATTCAACTATAATAACGAACTGGCATGTTCATACTTAAAAATTGAAAAAAAATACACCAAAGGACCAATACATCAAAGAAAATCATTATTAATTTACGTTGGGTATCACACTATGTATTGCAGTACATTTCTATGTATGGAAGACTTATTTAATTGATAACCCAGTTCCTTTCTCAGCAGTATACGATTTGTTTTTTAATTGAAAAACATAATACATTGGCACCTCGACGAGACTTTTTAGTCTTCCAACGGAACCTTGGCCGTTGCTTCCGGTACAGTCTTGCCTTGATGGTGACGTTAGTGACGTCGCACTGACGACAGCACTGTCCGAAAGTTATATGACATCAGGTACGAAAACAGAGCGCAACTGTTGCAAAAAGATTGACGAAAGATTGTTACCGTCGAGGTAATCGCCGTTTTGTAGATCCCACGGTCAATAATCGTGTGCAGATGTTGACGTTCACGTGATGTACCGTTGGCCTGTATGACCGTGAAAACGCGTATTCGCACATAAACAAATATATTAAGAAAACACACGTTTACAGCCAGTATGCGATAGATGTTTGAATTATAAAATAAGGACATTGATATCTTGATTAAACATTAGAGTCTACTAGAGGCACCTTTACCGCTGCTTCCGATGCAGTCTTCCCTTGATGGTGAATAATTGAAATCGCTTTGCATCCTTAATCATATCACATCGTAACCGTTTACGTATGAAAACGGAATGGGATATCTAAAACATGTCTAGAAGTCAGCTATCGGAAAGTCTTCTCCAGAGGTTATGGTCAGATAAAACTTCAAGAACTGTATCAGAGATATAAATAACATATTAACAACATAATATTTCAAATATCGCAAATAATAACGAATAAAATGTTGCGCTATGCGGGACGGATCCGAATTTAAGAATCCGAAATTATGGCCTCCGAATATGGAATTTGTGTAAAGTAAGTTCCTTATTCGGAAGCCTGTCTTTCGGACGACCACTTTTGGATATTGTAATTTTTAGATGTTGTTTGTGTTATTCAAGCTTGATTGACTGGTGTGACGATGCTTTTGAAGAGAATTGATATAAAAGCATCGATTTTAAGATTATCTACATCACCACAATTGTGTATGTGGGTACGAAAATTTTAAGTTGGACAACAATGGGTACGAAAATTTGGGGTACAAAAATTATGGCCAAAAATGGTTTTGAAAAAAGATTTCGTTACGAAAAAAAAATTGGGTACGAAAAAAAATTGGGGGTACGGGGAAGTAGTACCCGTTGGGATATTGATCCATTCAGCAAAACTGGGAGGCGTGTTACATTCGATCAAATATAACAAGAAATATATTTAAAAAGATATTCGACGTGTATTTTCTGTACCACTTATCTTTAAAAAACGTTCTGTTACAGTGAAACGTTTGTGGGTTATAACATATAAATTCAAAACTTGACATGCTCTTTAAATACACCATGCTCTTTAATTTCACATGTATATCATACCAAACCTTATATTTCGTTGTTTCCTTTCCTACGTTAATGATGCTATGTGTACGGACGTGATTTCACATGCCCATGTGCATGAACATATAATTTTTCTCTTTTGATTTTTTTTTTTTTGGTCAAATTCAATAAGCTTGGGCATGTTTGTTCGTTAATTACGGCAATAAATTCATGATGATTTCCGAAAGTAGGTATGAGCACATAGTCGTAAGAGCACTTGAATACGTGGGTTCGCCGATGAGCACATGGTAAGGATAACTAAATCTCCGCGATATGACCTAATATGAGTTTAAAACAGCAAACAATATCCAACAAACATAGTATGTGTATTGATGTGGCTCTGTAATTTCTGTTTGAAAAGTTTATTAAATATGCAAAATGAGAAAGCACGCATAAGAGCGAGTTTTGCAGCTGTCATACGGCTCTTATGCTGTTCATATACCATAGTCGCTACAACGTTAACAAATGGCAGGTTCGAAATGTTTCGTTTTCTTTACACTCATGATCGCGTTGAAAGTTAATTATACACGTTTTAATTCGCAATTTATTTACAGTTTCACGACAAATGTCAAATACAATACAGAAAATGCATAGTTGTTTCATTTATCTATAAACATATAATAGATTGAATATAACTGATTTTAAATAAACGTTTTCAAACTATTATTAAATATTTTGCCCAGAGTATGTCTGCTCTCTCCCATCCTGAGCAACCTTTTTTCTTAAAAAATAAGTCATGAGACTCGCCATGACCACCACACCTCTATCTCCATCGGTGAAAGACCCATCTCATACTTGTGATTCGCTGATGATATTTGCCTTATGGCTGGCAACAACAGTGAACAGCAGCATGATCTCATCAACAGACTCCATGAAAGAGCAATAGCATTCGGAATGCAGTTCAGCATGGAGAAGTTTAAGATCTTGATGAAAAGCACGACCAACTCCAGTGCACAAATCACCATGAACGTCGAGAAGCTAGAGGAAGTGACCAGCTTCAAGTACTTGTGCGCAACACTGTCCAAGGACGGTATCCGTACCGCTGAGGTCCGAATAAGAATTGTCATGTCGTCGCCCGCAGCGATGTCCAGACTGAGCAGGTTGTGGACAAGAGTTCCATCACCGTCCCCACCAAGTACAGGCTCTACAAGTCTCTCGTAGTCTCCATCCTACTCTGCGGCTGCGAGACCTGGACGCTTCACGCGGACACAGAATGCAGGGTACAGGCATTTGAACATAAAAATAGCCGAAGACTGCTACGCATCTCCTATACGGAGCACAAGACCAAATAGTGCGTCCGGAACATGACTGCAATGCTTGGTCCACAAGAGCCCCTACAAGAGAAGGTGACACGACGTAAGTTGCCTTGGTTTGGACAAGTCACCAGACACGACTCTCTATGAAAGACTTTTCTCCATGGCAAGCTAGAGGGAGGTCGACGTCTAAGCCGCCTTAAGAAAGTCTGAATGGAGAATTTAAATAGTGGGCATCCCTTCCCATGGATGAATCACTCTCTGCAAAACACAACAGACCTGACTGGAGGAGGATTTCTGCATCGTCGTCTTTCCCTTTCCCTTTACGGCCAAACCGGTAAAGGGATTTATGATGATGATGGTGATGATGATAATGGTACTGATGTTGTTGTTGTTGTTCATGATGATGATGATGATGATGATGATGATGATGATGATGATGATGATGATGATGATGATGATGATGATGATGATGATGATGATGATTATGATGATGATTATGATGATGATGATGATTATGATGATGATTATGATGATGATTATGATGATGATGATTATGATGATGATTATGATGATGATGATTATGATGATGATTATGATGATGATTAAGTTCTTCAATTTATTTTGATGCATGTAGCTTACCATGCTGATCTGGGAAAACCTTGTCTCTGTTTTGCAGAAACTGTATAATGACATTGTTACTGTAACCAGAGATCAAGGCAATGTGTTTGAGATTGCAGAATTCTCAATAGAGTAGTCTGAAACTGATTGATTGGAGAATTGCTAACATGCTCGTATATATTACGCAATTATCGTATTGCTATTCATGAAAAGTCGAAACAACGTACTCTTTTACCTTGTTTGACAGAGATTAAGTCCAATAGTCAAATCAACGTGGTACATCATAAGCTTTCTGTATAAACAAAATATGCGGAGTAACAATACATATAAGTTAATATGTATTAACCTCAACACATTATACCATTTATTAACGTACTGGCTCATTTGGGAGTGACCTTACCAAACTCCGAGTTCCTTTGTATGTACAACGTGCAGACATTTGCTTTCTTGTATAAAAAAATATTCTAGCCGAGTTCCAAATAGTACAATGTATCTGTGCATATAAAAGTTTAAAGACAACAACACAAGTCGATGTAACAATATTAATTTCAATATTATGAGGAGAACATTTTCCCAGAAACCCGCAGACTTGTATGAAACGGGTTTCCCGGAAGCAGATTTTTTAAGACACAGATAATTGTGAACCCAGTGTATGATTAGAGCTAATCAAGTAGAGGTAAACTACCGGGTAAACGTTGTGTGTGTGTGTGTGTGCGTGCGTGCGTGCGTGCGTGAGTGCGTGCGTGCGTGCGTGCGTGTGTGTGTGTGTGTGTAAGTCTATGAAGATCATGTGATCCCAGCAATATGGCCAGGTTTGAACCCACGTGTATGATTTGAATTTGTATTGTCGATACAAATAATAGATCTTACAAACCAATCAGACGAAATCACATAAGAAGATTTTTTAATCCACAATCAAACTATTTTAGTAGTAATGACCTACACATGCAGCGGACCGGAAAGATTTGAACAACTTAATTACATGGTCACCTTAAGTTCATTCATGTGAATATGCAAATATGCCAAGTCCTTTCAGAGGACTATATTTAAATACTTGTTGACGATATATCGCATTACATACAACTTAGTAAACAAAATTTACGATTCGTATTATAGATCATATATATATATAGAGAATATTATAACCAGATACACAAGTTACACGAATTTCTGAGTGCCCGCTACAATGAAAAGATAAATGCCTACAGACGCAACTACTCAGAAAATGGATGTAAACATGTTTGGATGAACTCGTTTATAGTGCTTTTTCAATGAATAGTTAATGGACGGTAAAAATCAGAAATGTCGTTTGTACAGGTGTGCCTTGATTTTAACTAAAGAAGAGATGTATATTTATTAAATAGGCCGTAACGTCAATCGCCATTTATGTATCAAGCACGCAAACACATTGAATTTTGATGAAATGCTCTGAACAAGCTAGAAATGTATAAAAACAAGTCTCAATGAAAAGTAAATATTATATCAACATCCATTAGAAAACGAAAGAAGTAAGAACAAAGGCAAACAGAACATTTTTAATACATATACTCTGAAAACGGATTTTGTCTATTCAAAGGTGTTCCGATGAACTTACAAGAGCGCTTTCTCAAAGATAGGTTGAGACGTTAATTATCCTTTAATTCTTTGAAGTCGAGTTCATCGATTGTAACAGAAGTGCCTTCATTGCCTTTATTGAGGCCACCGAATGATATTTTGACTTCAATTGATGCTTTTTTCTAACATAGGCACACTGGAACTAAAATTGCTAAGATGAAAATGATTATCGAGTATCAGGCAATTGCAATGTAAAAATCAATACCGTTCAAGTATTACACCGTTGTTTTTGCTTTTAAATATCACTGTTGTTGCAATACCATTTTCAATAGTTAATGTTTCCAAGTTGTGTATCATTATCTATTTACTGATTTTACACCAACATCTATACCTTCACAGAACTTTTTGTATGGGTACCAATCGTTCAAATATTGAATCTAAATACTTACGCAAATGCGAGGTTTATAACATAGTGCCCGTTTAATTTGCACAGTTGAATGAGCATAAAATATTGTTACAAAGCCAACGTTGTAAAATTATATTGCTAACCACTTCAATCCATCATACATTTTTATACCAGATAATAAATTTTAGTCAACAAAAAACGATTTATACTTTATGAAAAACATATAACAATGACAATGTTCAATAAACAATTACACTGTGTTTAGTTTGTGTAAATGAGCATGTAGTACAACACAGTGCATCTTGAACAGGGAAAGTGAGGTAAAATGTTTACACAACGTTATTATCGTACCGGCTTCAATCTTTTTATATAAATAGATAAATAAATAATATGTGTTCAATATTTTGAGACTCTTATGAGTAACAATTCGTTTTAGAGTTTCTAAACACAACTTTCAAATAGCGTTCTGTAAAAACAGCTAAATATTGTGTACGCGACCAGTTGTTGATAAAATTAAGTAATCAAATACTATGGGCATACCATGCTTTTTCCCTAAAATACTGACATTTTCTACTTCAACTTTAAAAAGAACGCGTGAACTAATCATAAATATTTCCTTCTTCAAACATCGTTTTACTGATCGCCATTCTACAAATAGGTTTGGATTTTGTTGTTGATCATATTGACGACGATACGAACATTAATCGTATCCTAGAACATGGCGAGGTTTAAACCTATCTAAGTTCACGTTTATGAACCGTCGTCATTCTACGGTATTTTAGACTGCTGATAGATGAACTCAACCATTTGATTCGATGAATTCCTGTTAATTAAATACATCAATAAATCACATTATAATCAAACTGTGGTGAACCTATCTGAAAACGTTTATAAAAAATAATGATATTACATAATTTACAAAACTAAATAATGCCATTAACGGCCATATGTTTTGTGTTAATAATATTAACGTTTCTATGTAACTTAATATACCTTTTTGACCCCCACGTTGTATTATTATAAATTATGTATATTTTGATTAAAACGATATTTATGAGAAAGATTTTAGTTGCATCGTTACTTTAATGTGCGCATTGATTACAAAAATCACAAACAGCATTAACGATGATAAAATAATGTAAAAACTTAATTGTTAATTATCTACAAAATCTTTAAAAACTGTTCATTGGTCGAATCTCGTATGATCTTCATCAAACGTATCCTCCATGACGAAGTTTTAGTGATAACAATTGCTTCTAACAAATATTTATAAACAAGAGGCATTAATTGATAAATATACAGTAATATTTGTGCTTTAAGATGGGTGTATGTACTTAAAACAGGCGTTTGTCGAAGCTCAAAGAGCTTTGAATCCAATACGTATTACTATTAATGCTTGAATTCTAAATGCTTGTGTATGGATGGTAGGTTGCAAATCAGTCTGTTTAATTAAATGATAGCAACGGACAAATATTGGTAAACTTGACAGACAAAAACTATCAGGACCGATTAATAATAGTAATAAAACAATGTGTTTGTGAAACACTATGTCCCCCCATATGTTTGACCTTTGACTCTGAAGGATGACCTTGACCTTGACTTTTCACCACTCAAAATGTGCAGCTCTATGAGATACACATGCATGCCAAATATCAAGTTGCTATTTTCAATATTGCAAAAGTTATGGCCAATGTTAAAGTTTGACGCAAACAAACCAACAAACCAACAAACAGACAGGGCAAAAAACAATATGTCACCCAGTGTAGACTGGTAGACTGGGGGACAAAAATCTAATATACCATATGAAATAATAAGTGGTCATTTAGTGGCACACATAATATATTGATCATTGGTAACTCATGTTAACGCCCAAAAAACACCAGTATACATTTAACGGTTTTGCATGAGGTTTTAATTGAAACAATTAAATATACACTTTAACATTTCAGATTTGAAACGAGTAGAATGTGATGTATGGTTGTACATGTATACGATTTTACATTTAGCACGACAAACGTATCACATACATGTGTACGACACAGCAACAAAGAACAACATATATTTTAGACAGCCACCGAACAATAAAATTGTAATGCATTCTAAGAAAACAACTACAACAACATAGTTACTTAAGTGAATTACAATTAGATCATGGAAGTGTTGGCTATAAAAATTGACCATAAGTGTATGTTTTTGTATAAGATAGATATTAAGATTTATGCTATGTTTCAAATAAGACATCATGGTTTCCAGGTTTCCATGGTACATGGTTTATGTTCCATCTATAGGAGAACAACGTAATATTGAGTTTATTTTTGTGTTGAATCTCTAATGCTTGCAGATAATTTGCGGAAAGTAATAATTCACCATTAATGCACGCATATTTTAAACTACACCGTATATATTACTGTTTTTACCGTCGAGAAATGGCAATGGTTTGTTGACGTTCAAACTACTGAGAAAAATGGTATTTAAGCACACATCAATTCATCAAAGGTTTGTTGCGGTTTACCTTTTTCTGTTGTTTTTTATATCCTTTGAGAAGAATTGCTTTCATGGTATAAACTTTTACATAAGTATAAATATGACATATACATGCAGGATACAATATAATAAATTGCGATATACTAATAAAATGCTACTGTTATTGTCTACCAGCATAAAAGAAATCTAATCAAAGAGTAGACATATAGTACATAAAATATGTTGTGAAGAGTATATACATAAACTTGTTAATAATTATATTTTATAAGAATAGATTATCAGGAAGAATAAAATATATTGTCTACAGTCATTTTCAGTTCAAAGCAAGCATTCCATTAGCATGAAATTTTTATAATTGTATACACTTTAATATAAGTATAAAAATTTACACGTGCAATCAGAAATGTATATGATGAAAAAATTTACGTTCTTACATATTGCGAAATACTATTAGAATTCTATTTTAATTGACTACTAACACATACACCTTGTAATACAAGAGGAGATGTAAAGTATAAAACATGTTATTAGGTCATTACTATATACAAAAACATGTTATACAGTGAATGATAAAATATAAGCAATCAGCAAGAACATGTTTGTTTTAAGTAGGTTGGTTCTATCTTACACCACTATTCTGCAGTCTTTATCTGATATACACTTTGCAAATTATGTTAGATTCTTTTTAATGTATTCCCTTTAATAGTTCCGAAATAATTTCGTCGCCATGTTTACTTAGAGTACACATGTTATTATGACTGGTTTGCTCTGGCGACACACAATAAACTGTGCATTACATGGCAGAAATGGGCCTGAATGTTTATTTAATTTGTTGAACAGTGTTTAACGTAGTTTACTTCTTCTTCAAATGTGATAAAATTTATGGCTTTTTCAACTATAGTCTCTATTTGTGTGTTATTACATAAATATCACAATTTAACAAAAATCTTATCCGAATAATACATTTCCTTTTGCTGCATAAATACAATTTTCATACCCAAGTCAACTGAATCTTGTTCAATATGCATACATATTTATCATCGTTTGTCCGTCTTTGTCATACATATGAATATGTTCAACGTTCAATTGTGTATAGTTTGTTATCCCCAACAATATCGAACAACAAGTTATACAATTTATCAAGGGCGTCTCTGGTTGGGTTAGTTATGGCAAAACAACAGTGCGAAAAGATGGTAGATAAAGTGTTTTGTAAAGGTTATTCTGCAAATGGGAGTAAGTTATATTTTATTCCATTGGTTAATAGCAGCAATTGACTAAGCGATATATTCAGAAAAAATAATAAAAAATGAATACAATGATATTAAATCATCGCCGAAAATAATTAATAACAGCTGAAAATCTGGTTGTAACCCATGTTAATAGTTTGTCTATGATTCTACATTCTCAAATCTTTTCTATAAAGAAGGAATGTAGTTGACAATTGTTAATAGTTTTATTTGATCGTTCGTCAAAAAGTTGTAATTCTGTTACTCTTGTATCTTCAATGCAATTGAGTAATTAAATAGTAATTAAATTGAATGCGTTTTAATTCCCTTTTATTATTGTTTAATTTGAGTTACAATGCTATGACGTTAAATTTTATTTACACTTGAATGTATTATGAATATTGCTGGGCCAAGTGTGAGGTTGAGCGCTCTATAACCAGGTTTAAACCCCCAATGCTTTGCATTGACCGTTCCAAGGCGGTGACCCCAGCTTTATTCATATTTTGTGTTTATGTTGGTTTGTATTGTGCTGTATTGTGCTGTTTTGTACTGTTTGGGCAATCGGTCACTTGCCTTAAATAAAGGACCAACTAATTGTTTTTAATGAAAATTCAATACTGCTCCAGCAGCTGGAGTTTCACTTCTTTATATTGATAAAACGACTGATATACGAAAGCATCCACAATGTCATCAATCTTGTCAAAACTTACCTTTAAAGTAACATAACTACTCAAAATCAACGAACATTTCGTACAATATTTCGTATAATAAACTTAACCAATTAAAAATCAGTGTTCCTTATGGCAATTGCCGAAATTTCAACGCCATATGTGGTCTGGTAAAATATATGTTTGTACACACAAAATGCTTGTTTTTTTTTCCATTTTAATTTCCCGCGACGATATCTATTCATACGACACATGAACACTAACATGGTGTTTGTGTGTCGTATGAATAGATATATTCGCGGGAAATTAAAATGGAATTAATTGTGTTACAAATAAATAAAAACGACCATTTTGTATCTACAAAAATCAATGTAATCATACTACATCTAGCGCTGAAATTGTGGCTATTGCTATAAGGAACACCGATTGTTTAGGTGTAAACTTTATTTTACGAAATACTTTACGAAATTTTCGTTGATTTTGAGCGTTATAGAGACTCTAAGCCAGATGCTAATACAAAGTCATGGAGCACATTAATACCAAAATTTAGGGCAAAATTAGAACAATTAGAAACAAAATTGATTATCAGCAAATTGAAATGTATTGTTGTATATTCAATTTTCATAAAGGCATTTTATGTGTCCACAATGCTGTTTCTTTACTGCAAGAAATTCCGCTCATAAAAAATATAGGCGAAACAGCGTCTCGCCGTCTAGAGCCGCGGATATCTGGAGCATTTCAGACAAAAAGATGTTCAATTGAAACAAATTGAATTGTAGTGTTTCAAGAGACAAAACAGAATTGCCTCTTTAAAAGATGCTTCAAAATTATAGTTATTGTATAAGTGTATTTAATACAATCAAAATATTATTTATTTTAGGCTTTCTCCAAGTCAAGCCTCATCAGATTTACAGTTCTTTAGTTTACTTCAGTATAACATATAATAGACATATGTTATGCTATTTAACGGTCTGCACCACATCAATTTGGTCTTTTTATTTCAGTGTTTGCAAATTGCAAGCATGATTTGCGATTGACTAAAATGCTATTTTATTAACAATACTTAGTAGAGTAATAGGCCTTCAATTTGTTAAGTGTTCTGGTGCGGTATAATTTGAAAACAATGTAATTATTCCTGAATTTGTTAAAGTGATAAAGTGGATTAATGTATTAATGTATGAAAAATTGATGCCTCATTACTTTCTTATTTTTTATACTTTAAAAAGCGTGTTGTTAACCCACGCTTTGTCTCGTTTTAATATTTGTTAGGAGATATTATTTCCTAAATTGTAAATACATTTTCGAGTGTTATTTGATTGCGTTTCATTTAGTAATACATACCTTGTACATCTTTTGTGGAATGTTTTGGGTGTATTTCTACTTTTTATAATAATATTTTAAACAAAACTTAAGTTTCTGGAGATGCATGATCAATAACTTCAATCGCTCGTGCTGTATAATATTCTTGGTAAAATATTTCTTACGACCACACAGGCATTTAAAACTCACATGAAATTAGCGTGTATGCATTTCTTCCAGCGGAATCGTGCATCGATTGCTGTTAGAATGCTGGTCATTGTGTACATTGCAAACACGACACTTCTCGTGTGATATAATTGTTCTACAATCGGAAAGCAACAGCAGAGCAATCGGTAAAATGACGCAGAGAATTCCCACCCATCCCATAACGGCTGATGATTTTCTTTCGTCATTGGCGCTGGTCATTTTTCGAACGTATGCCGAGGTCTCTTTTGCGTTAACAGTTAGGATTTCTGAAGTTGCTTTGCTATTTCCGATGCTTCGAATTCGGTGATGTTCATTTCGGGCAATTTGATAGGACACTCGTGAGTTGCTTGAGCTAAATATACGCTAGAAGAGGAGGGGCTTATTTCACGATCTACGGTTGATGTTAAATCGGTCGAACCTGTTACATCTGAGGTAGTGTAATGATTTAGCATTGCTGAAAGCCATGGGTACAACGTCTCAGTATTTTGAGATCCAGAAGCATCCGTGGCGGTAGCTTGGGAATTCGCAACAATTTGGCCTAAAGCTAAAATATTTGTTCATAAAAATGCGTATGTTTTAAGCATAGAAAAACAAAGCACCCACATTCTAAGGAAATACTTGTTTTAATTATTAATGGTTGGTTTGCTATATATTACTCAGTGATGTAGAGGAAATTTATTTCAGATTGAAAGCAAACTTTTGAAATTTTCTAAAATGTCATTTATAAAATGGAACAGCCTTTTTTTATACATGTTAAATGTTTTGTTTTCATTGGACTTATATTATCAACTATTTCTATAAACCATTTTTATAAGCGTCATACATTTTTAACATTTGATTGACATCTTTTATCAGAAATGTACCATAACGATGATATAGTACATGATACGTGTATATATACAAACCTGTTGAACAATCTGAGTTTGGCTCAGATGAAGTGTTGCCAAGGTTTCCGGTCCAAAGGGGCAGGGTCAAATTTACAGAAACTGAAAGAGAATTATCAATGATCAAGACTTCAAACTAAACCTGATATAAACATTAACATCATAAACAACATGCCAATGTTACAGTATATGACACTACTATATATAGATGGATAATTCAGTTATATTATCCAATGATTCCGACAGCATAGGTAATAACATTCGATAACATTGTTACTGCAGTAATATAATATGCACACTGTTAACTAAATGGTTCATGTTTGTGGATGCAGAAAGCTCTTATATGCCCCATGTTTAACATTCGACCTAATTGTGACATGGCTTTGATGAAAAATGTGTTTTTCTTGACCCACAAGACGAGCAGTGCAAAATGTCACAAGAGGTGAAGTTATAATCAGAACAAGCTGTGTTATGAGAATATCTGCCATACGTCATTTTAGTTTGACAATTACTTCTGAGCATAACGATGTCGTTCTCTTTACGACGTCTCAATACGGCCAAATAATATGTTGAAAGTTTTTCTTTAGTTGTTAGATACATGATTAAGTAAAAGCCCTTGCACGATTGGACCCATACACGAAGGGGACTTACTACCGTACAGACGTTGGACAAATACAATGCCATATGCCGCCGTATTTGTAACAAAATGCAATTTATAGGAAAGTGTTTAAAGAGGTCGTTTCTGTCCAAAGTTTCGCAACCAAATTTACGTGTTCAATCTGCATTCATTTTTGGTCTTGCACGTCTAACATGTAGTTTGACATTCAATAGTTCGTTTTGAGACATTAATACTAACCTTTCAGGCACTGCTTAGCAATATAAAAAAAATCTTGAGACGAGTCATAGCTATTGAAAATGACGCATACAAAGCTTCGAAAGTCGTACACAGCATCTGTAAACAAAACAGTGTGTTTCAATTATACGGCCTCGCGAAAGACGCAGATGCATAGCATTGACAAAACGTGTACTACTTCACCAACGCTTGCACTTGGATAACGCAACGGCGCTAAGGTAATGTCGACAGCCATCCAAAAACTTTTAAATCTGGATTTTCCTCATTGTAGGACGTATTTATTATTCGATATTTCTTAGTGTGTAAGGTACTTCATATGCTCTCACTTTCCAATAGTAATATGCTAAAAGTAAGAAAGTATTAAACTACCAGTTTTAGCGATCATATGTCCCATCAATCAACACTTTATAGATGCTTACTTTGTCAGTTATTTGCTGTGAGTGGTTAGTAAATCAAATAAACATACCTTCACTTATGTGTACAAATTATTTAATGACAGTGCCCTGAAATGATAGACTCCGGACACTACATCAGTAGAGAAATGTCTTCCCTTTACTAAAATAACCTTATATCATCTTTAACACTGAATGGTTAAAACTCTGATCACCGCCTTGGAACTGAAAATGCTCAACAATTCGGGTTTAAACCGGCTGCATAACTGCTTCACGATTTCCAAACTTCACACTTACACACGAATTAATCACAAACTAAACGCACGCCTTAACTATTTTATATTATTTTTCCTATGTAGACATTTAATGAAAACGTCGCATCGCTTTGCTTTATCAGAGCGCATGGGTGTTTACTTTTATGTTTGAACGTTAAAGCAACTATTACCACGAGAACAAGGTTATGATGCTAAGTTGCTTTTAAACTTAATATGTTCATCCGGACAAATTGTGAAGTTTTGGCTATAGAATGCTTGGCGTTGACAGTTTTCAACTGCGAGTCCAGTAAAATGTGTCTTACATTTTCGCTATTTACTTGTGTTATATATATATATATATATATATATATATATATATATATATATATATATATATATATATATATATATATATATATATGGTTGTAGGGTTGTATATTTGGTATGATTAACAGTCACGAGCTGCTAAACATCGAGTTTCAATATTCAGAAATCTTATATAATCTTATATCACTGTATTCTAATGAAACTGAACCCTATATCAAGAATATCCATATTGCATGCCAAATCAAATTTGGACTTATTTATGGAGATAAAGATATTGTTTTTGCAGTTGAAGTTTCGCTTATCATCTGCCATTTCAGTTTTGCTTGAATGCGTTTATTTAAGACATTTAAGACGAACATTTCATTACACCTACCGGTACAGTATATATTATCGTTGCATATATCGATGCATTGCTGTTTGGTTAAAGCATAAACCCAGCCATTTTTTTTTCCACCGTTGGTCAAACCTTTAGGGCACTCTTCACCTGAAATATGAATATGACAAAAATAACTTATTTATGAACTTTGTCGAGTTAAAATATTCAGAAATACCAAACAATTTTGTAAAACTGCATAATTATGAAACTGAACAATAAAGCAGGAATGTACATATGGCAAGCCTATTCAATCTTTGATATATTTGAGATAGGTCTGAAATTTATCTCACAACATATAAATAGTATACATTTGTAATCCTATATAATAAAGGCAATCTCAAAGATTGAACGAAACTGAAATTAATTGACCAGTAGTGTCGGCTTTGAAAAAAGGACCGGTCGTACTATGTCTTTTATATTAATTGTATTTATTTTTAAGAACGGATACGTACGTAAGAATATACATTTAGTTATCGTATGTTCAGTTATATTGTCAATAAATATCTGTTCGTACCTGTATTGTGTATTTATTTCAACAGAACTTAGCGTGCTAAGAGTTTAGGTCGGGTATTATTCCTCAGATAGTTTATTATAAGTTTATTATAGGAACGATCGATTGAGGCGAGTCAATGTTACCAATCGATCATTGGAAATTGTTATCATCGTTGAAACATAATCATTACCTCTTTCCAAACAACAAACACTATCCACTCTTACAATAATGGATTATTGCTTAAAATAATTTGAATAATTCGATCGCTGGTATGAAAAAATAAAACGGACGCGTTTTAAATGCAGATCTTACTCGGCTACTGATGGAACAACTAACTGAAAGCAACGTAGAAATAATATAATCATCGCTTTAACAATAAAGCAGCTTTACTGTCGCTACAATTATTTTACTATTTCTTGGCAATTTCCAATGCAAATGAAATAAAGCTGTTTGTATAAGGTTTATAGTTAAGATTAAATATAATATGCATCAATGCCAGACGCATGTGATTTAGTATAGGGCGATGTTGTGTCCATAATTTTACAAATGTAGCAGAAAATAAGGACCTCGTATAGGAAGCCTAAATCAAGATGCTATACCAAAAGCTAAACATTTTCAAAAATCGGTCAGTTGTCAGATTTATTGTTGTTTTCTAAATTTACCCAAATAACGTTGACACATAAAAGGCATTTGTGTGTCGCAATTTTTTCTCATCCCTCTGTGAAAAAGATTTGCTTGATGGATGAAGCATTTATTTGTTTCAAGAGCATTGCTCGTCGATACAATGTCGTAGTTTTCCAGTGAATGCGGACTTGCTTCCTCACACATGCCAGCCCAGACTGGTTTGTTGTCAAGACCATCACAAAGTCCGATCCAGTAGTTATGGAGTCTGTTGAACAAAATCATATATCAAAATTATGTAAAATCAAAATTATATCAAAATCATATCATCAGTTGGTAGAATAAGCTAGCGTTAGTATTAAAGAAGTATGGGCAATAAATATGTTAGTATAGTCTTATTACAAACATTGGCTGTATGATTGAAGCAACCTTAAATTGAATCAGGTATATTGATGCGTTAATTAATTGACCCATATCTATCGTATGCATGCAATTGTATGGTGGAATATCTAGCAATTATATGTTATGGCCACTCATCGAACAAAAACGAGTTTACGAAACATACCTCTCAAAAAGACATGCCCATTTTTTATGAAAGCGGCTAAAATATTTCAAGTGCAAATCATTATTCTATAGGTTAAACTAGCATACCATTTCAAAAGTCGACATTTACGATGGATAATATTGTTCGGGACATGAAAACATGCGTATCTTTGCAGAACTTCGCTTGGCAACTCATTTAATTTAGCCTATGACACCTACAGAGTGTTGTTGTGTTTGCTGAACATGTTGGTGACAATGTGGACATCCCTCTTGTCCTGGAACATGGCAAGGTCTCCGCCTATCTCTATGCATATGTTCCTTGCATCATTCCATGACCTGCTACTGTTATAATACACGAACTCGACTACTCGGTTTGGGTGATGTTCTGCAAATACAGTATACCAAACAGGCTATTGGAAAGTTCCTGGTAATAATCAACACTTGATTTGACCAATAGTTGTTATTCGAATATACAAAAAAATATCTTTGGAAAATGTATCCGTACAAATGATGCGGCCCATTGAATGTACCAATATTGGTATTTTTATAAAAACAGCTGTGTGATTCTGAAATAGTTTTTAACAATAATCTGAGTTGCAACCCCAGAAAAGTAGGGGATCTGAAACTCGAACAACTTCCAGAGTAAGGTCATTATTTGTTTACTCTTATGTCATGCGTAAATACATAAGAAAGCAGCGTATGCCCCCAATTTCCAAATGTTCTTCAACCCCATTCGACAATCAACCTTAACGGTAGAAGGTTTGATTGCTCTGCGCAAATTTTAACAACGTTGCGTTTAATTCGTCAAAAGCCCGACGACAAACATGTTAAGCGCTAACGGCCAACGATGTGACGTTTAACTAAGATGAAACAAAAGCGTGATACAAGATACTGAATTTCATTTCAAATCGGCATAGCATACACAAAACAACCAACATTAGCTTTACATAGCTATTTACATACGGAAACTTAAAGGGGCCGTTTCAGGTTTGGGTAAATTGACAACATTTAAATAAGTCGTTTCAGATTCGAATATTTTAGTTTTAGTTATGATATTTGTGAGGAAACAGTAATACTTAACATTAACCATGTTTTTAAATATCCATTATATGCATCTTTAGACGATTTAAAAACCTGAAAATTATAAAACGCTGTAACGCGAAACGAATGAATAATTTGGAAAGTTCTGTTGTTGTCGTTATATTTGAAAAAAAAAACTACGAAGATTGCTTACATAAAGAATAAAATACATCCCTCATTGTATGAGAACGGATGGCCGATTCTTCTAACTTGTAGATTTTTACTCTAGGACTCCAGGGGTCAGTGGTTCGAGCCTAGTTGAGGGTTACTTATTTATTTTTTATTGAATTCTATTTTTTTTTACCTGAACATTTTAGATCCAATATTTACATGTATGAATATAAAGCATTTAATTACACACTTCAATACATGTCAAAATATGTGAAAAAGCTTCGAGAGAATTTGTGCGCCAACAGCTAGAAGTCCGTTTAGGATTTATTTGTGTGTATATTTAAGATTATATCAACAGTAGATCTCAGTTATACTTATTGAGTATTCACTGTTTTAAATTTTATCATTGTATAAACAAACTGTCTAGAAAAATTATACCCATTTTTTCATACTTAACCAGATACATAAAAGTGCAATTCTTCCATACAATGTCCACACAAAACCGTAACAATAAATTAGCATCCATGAAATTTGATTCTACTAGTTATGATTTCCCTTATAATTCTTACACCTATTGAGAGCTCGGAGCTACATTCAAAGATGTGATGCACTTACGAAGACAAAAGGAAATTTACTACGAGTATAATTAATAAGAAAAAAGTCAAGAGCACGCCGCAATTTAAAGAAGTTAATTTTAGTTTGTATTATGATATCAGAGACAAAGAATAAAACATCATCACGGAAAGCGACCTCCCTTCACATTTAGTATATTATTCATATTATTTGCCTTTTATCAATACACAATCAACATAATATTAAGCTACTTATTATCAGCAATCGCAATATATGCTATGGACAACTACTATGTTTTACGATAAACTAAATATTTGATTAACTTATAATTATAATGCAAAATACAAGCATAATATTACAGACACGATGAATATGTAACGGCTAGTGTAAAATAAACATGTACCTTGCATAAATCCTATGTGGGTTTCGTCTGGGTAGCATTCCGCCACATTGATAATAAACAAGGTGGACAATACCACCAAACAGACGGAGACACACGTTGTGCTTAAACTATCAAATATCTAAATTCATCAGTGTATGAAGCCCTAAAGGCAGTTTCAGATCAGCTGGCAAATAAGTATTTTCTCAACTCTGACGAGAGAGCTTTCTTGACAATAATGGGCATATATACTTTCCGAACACTTTTTATACGAGGCACGGGGTACGATGTCTGTTACTAAGAATCGATAGGTCACTGAAGTTCGATAAATCGATTCTACGACTTCGTCACCTTCTGTGCTTGGATAAAAAATTATTAAATAAAACAACAATTTTTCATTATTGATGTACATGATAATAACAATAGTAATTTTTCGAGCACCCGATCATTATTTGGTTCCGATTACATTCAATGTGAAAGCAAACATGGTATAGCACTTAAAGTGTGATAAGATTTTATACGTTCTACTTGCTTATCGCTAGGAATTGCATCAATTTCCATATAATTATCACAACAGTTCTCTGTTAACGGTGTGTATTTGTTTGCTACTCCGTGCTGGTCTTGGAACTTGGTATTTGTTATTATTAAAGCCACACACATTGAAATGAAATACATGAAATAGTTAATTAAAGTATAAATAATAAACATATTTCATCTATGCTAATTAGAATATATCTGGTGGTAACAAGGTAGAAATCCGTCTTTCTGCCCTTAAAAACTTAAAAATATTCGCGTTTATCAAAATGGACGTATACGTCTAGAAATCCTACTATCGGTTTTAAAAGTGGTACCGTTTGAAAAATAATAAATAACTTGCTAAAATGGCTAAACATGTAATTTTATCAATGCAAATTAGAATATATCTGGTGGTAACAAGGTCTTCTTGAAACCCGTCTTTTTGCGCTTTAAAACTTAAAAATAATCGCGTTTGTCGAAATGGACGTATACGTATAGAAATCCAACGTTAGGTTTTAAAATTGAAAACAATAATAAATTACTTGCTAAATAGGCTATACATGTAATGACAATTTTGTACATTTTCAAACTGCATCTATATGTATTAATTAACATGTATTTCATTTCAAAGTGTGTGGCTTTAAAGGCAACTTACTGCTTATAGAGATAGCTCCTACTGTTGTTATTGGAATTTCGCTTCTTGACGTATATTTGCGACTGTAATAAAACATGTGATAATACTCTACCGTAATATTCTTTCTTTCGACATTTGATACAATCGATAAAGCACTCTTCCGCTGAAAAAGTGTGCCCATACTTGATGAGATTAACCGAATATACAGGGTGCAGGATCACGTGACTTTGTTGGGTTCCCAATAAAACGTTAATAGACGTATGTAAGTACACCGGTAATTGATGCTTATCATAAGAATTTCAACATAAAGTGCATAAAAGACAGATGTGTATGCTGCTTATGGAAATTTAAAATACATCAGACGCACTTTATTTAATAAGCCATTGTTCTTGTTAAAAAAAAATTAACATGTACTGCACGATTATACTTCATGCAACGTGAAATTTTGTCACCGAACTAAATATTTGTGCAAATGTATTTCATTAACTCGAGATATTTGCAAAAATAAAGTTCTTAACGGTGTGTTTGCATTCATTTCAGCCTGTGGATAACCCCCTGAAAACCCCGATTTTTTTGTACCCTGATATAATAAACAATATTTTTCTCGAGGGTCCAAGGTCGCCTAGTTGAGTTTAATATTCATAAATAATAAAATAGTCTAATTATTTTGAAACGGAAAATGTCATGCCTAGTCAAAGAAAGCAAGGCAACGATAGAAAGGACTTTTTAGTTCAATACATATAGACAATTAAACAACAAACGTGTCCCTTATAAAGTCCGTGTGAAAGAGTGCAAGGATTTTGATAGAAAAACTCAAATTAACTGACTATTGACGGCAATTATAAACATAGAGTTCTCAATAAATTGCATGGTAGCTTAAACGTATGATATGCCTTATAAGACTGTTTCTAGACTGAACTTAGTAACGTATGCGTTTGTCAAAATAAACATTCAGTCATAATTTGTAATTATATATATTCAAGAAATATAAGTCAGAACTTCTATTTTGCCTTATTTAACAGAACAGCGAGTGCAAATAAAGCAAGTGATAGTTGTAGACACCAGCTACTCAGAGTTCATCATAAGTTCAGTATAAAAACGCTAATGCTCCATGGCGATCATTGGAAACACATATTGATTCATTCATCACCATCGAAGGTCTACTGTCATTACTTATTTCCAAATTACGAAAACTAGTGAAGATTACAATTATTGATTTGTCTTTTCAATGACGTTTATAATTTCATCTTTAGTCAAATATTGAGAAAAAGGGACCTTCAAATAAAGGCGTTCAATTTATATTTCAAAATTTAAACGTATATTCCGCATGCGCTTTTGGAACTGCACTTAGCAGAAAAGTCTCAAATAGTGATTGAGTATACAACACTGGTGTCGTCTTATGAAAACAAATGATAAAACAGTCTAAAGCACGATGTTATATAGAATATATATATAAAGTTTATGTATATTAGGTCAAAAATTCAGGTTTCTTCTTTGCGCTTGCATAAATCTTGATTAAACCGATCTGGCATGTTCTACTTCGAATGCTAATTCACATTTACACAATCTTAAGCCTATAACATTATTTTACATGTATGTTATATAAAAATGCAATCTTGTGCATTTCAACATGTTTTTATAATCCTTTTTCTCGGCTGAATAAGAAAAAGGAATCAGTTCCTATCCTTATTCAAGCTTTATATGGAGCTGGCATTTCCTTTCATAAACATCAATGAAATTGATCCAAAGAGTAACACAATTAAATGAACATCATTGTATATATAGGTAAGATATCTTAAATATTTACGGCAACACATTTCTACTTATTTTAACTTCACGATTACCCAGTTTCTTATTCGGTTTGAACAAGGAATTATGAACTGATTTCTTATTTCTTATTCAAATCGAATAAGGAAAACTGGCATTATTTACTAAAACTATATTAAAATGAACCATGCGAGACAAATAAATCAATTAAAATCATTATAAATGTAAGTTGGGTATTAAAACCATTTATTGTAGTACATTCTTTCTTGGTTTTATTTATCGGTTTGAAAAAGGAATATGGAACTGACATTTTATTACTAAAAATAGATTAAAATAACCAAAATCAAAATTGAATGAATGTAAATCATTTTAAATGTAGGTTGGATTAACAAAAATAATTGCAGGATATGTGTACGTAGATTTATTTAATGGTCAGCAAGTTCCTTATTCGGTCTTAATAAGAAATAAGGAGCTGGTTCCTTTTTGCCTTATTCAACTATAATAACGAACTGGCATGTTCATACTTAAAAATTGAAAAAAAATACACCAAAGGACCAATACATCAAAGAAAATCATTATTAATTTACGTTGGGTATCACACTATGTATTGCAGTACATTTCTATGTATGGAAGATTTATTTAATTGATAACCCAGTTCCTTTCTCAGCAGTATACGATTTGTTTTTTAATTGAAAAACATAATACATTGGCACCTCGACGAGACTTTCTAGTCTTCCAACGGAACCTTGACCGTTGCTTCCGGTACAGTCTTGCCTTGATGGTGACGTTAGTGACGTCGCACTGACGACAGCACTGTCCGAAAGTTATATGACATCAGGTACGAAAACAGAGCGCAACTGTTGCAAAAAGATTGACGAAAGATTGTTACCGTCGAGGTAATCGCCGTTTTGTAGATCCCACGGTCAATAATCGTGTGCAGATGTTGACGTTCACGTGATGTACCGTTGGCCTGTATGACCGTGAAAACGCGTATTCGCACATAAACAAATATATTAAGAAAACACACGTTTACAGCCAGTATGCGATAGATGTTTGAATTATAAAATAAGGACATTGATATCTTGATTAAACATTAGAGTCTACTAGAGGCACCTTTACCGCTGCTTCCGATGCAGTCTTCCCTTGATGGTGAATAATTGAAATCGCTTTGCATCCTTAATCATATCACATCGTAACCGTTTACGTATGAAAACGGAATGGGATATCTAAAACATGTCTAGAAGTCAGCTATCGGAAAGTCTTCTCCAGAGGTTATGGTCAGATAAAACTTCAAGAACTGTATCAGAGATATAAATAACATATTAACAACATAATATTTCAAATATCGCAAATAATAACGAATAAAATGTTGCGCTATGCGGGACGGATCCGAATTTAAGAATCCGAAATTATGGCCTCCGAATATGGAATTTGTGTAAAGTAAGTTCCTTATTCGGAAGCCTGTCTTTCGGACGACCACTTTTGGATATTGTATTTTTTAGATGTTGTTTGTGTTATTCAAGCTTGATTGACTGGTGTGACGATGCTTTTGAAGAGAATTGATATAAAAGCATCGATTTTAAGTTTATCTACATCACCACAATTGTGTATGTGGGTACGAAAATTTTAAGTTGGACAACAATGGGTACGAAAATTTGGGGTACAAAAATTATGGCCAAAAATGGTTTTGAAAAAAGATTTCGTTACGAAAAAAAAATTTGGTACGAAAAAAAAAATTGGGGGTACGGGGAAGTAGTACCCGTTGGGATATTGATCCATTCAGCAAAACTGGGAGGCGTGTTACATTCGATCAAATATAACAAGAAATATATTTAAAAAGATATTCGACGTGTATTTTCTGTACCACTTATCTTAAAAAAAACGTTCTGTTACAGTGAAACGTTTGTGGGTTATAACATATAAATTCAAAACTTGACATGCTCTTTAAATACACCATGCTCTTTAATTTCACATGTATATCATACCAAACTTTATATTTCGTTGTTTCCTTTCCTACGTTAATGATGCTATGTGTACGGACGTGATTTCACATGCCCATGTGCATGAACATATAATTTTTCTCTTTTGATTATTGTTTTTTTTTTTGTCAAATTCAATAAGCTTGGGCATGTTTGTTCGTTAATTACGGCAATAAATTCATGATGATTTCCGAAAGTAGGTATGAGCACATAGTCGTAAGAGCACTTGAATACGTGAGTTCGCCGATGAGCACATGGTAAGGATAACTAAATCTCCGCGATATTACCTAATATGAGTTTAAAACAGCAAACAATATCCAACAAACATAGTATGTGTATTGATGTGGCTCTGTAATTTCTGTTTGAAAAGTTTATTAAATATGCAAAATGAGAAAGCACGCATAAGAGCGAGTTTTGCAGCTGTCATACGGCTCTAATGCTGTTCATATACCATAGTCGCTACAACGTTAACAAATGGCAGGTTCGAAATGTTTCGTTTTCTTTACACTCATGATTGCGTTGAAAGTTAATTATACACGTTTTAATTCGCAATTTATTTACAGTTTCACGACAAATGTCAAATACAATACAGAAAATGCATAGTTGTTTCATTGATCTATAAAAATATAATAGATTGAATATAACTGATTTTAAATAAACGTTTTCAAACTATTATTAAATATTTTGCCCAGAGTATGTCTGCTCTCTCCCAACCTCTTAAAAAATAAGTCATGAGACTCGCCATGACCACCACACCTCTATCTCCATCGGTGAAAGACCCATCTCATACTTGTGATTCGCTGATGATATTTGCCTTATGGCTGGCAACAACAGTGAACAGAAGCATGATCTCATCAACAGACTCCATGAAAGAGCAATAGCATTCGGAATGCAGTTCAGCATGGAGAAGTTTAAGATCTTGATGAAAAGCACGACCAACTCCAGTGCACAAATCACCATGAACGTCGAGAAGCTAGAGGAAGTGACCAGCTTCAAGTACTTGTGCGCAACACTGTCCAAGGACGGTATCCGTACCGCTGAGGTCCGAATACGAATTGTCATGTCGTCGCCCGCAGCAATGTCCAGACTGAGCAGGTTGTGGACAAGATTTCCATCACCGTCCCCACCAAGTACAGGCTCTACAAGTCTCTCGTAGTCTCCATCCTACTCTGCGGCTGCGAGACCTGGACGCTTCACGCGGACACAGATTGCAGGGTACAGGCATTTGAACATAAAAATAGCCGAAGACTGCTACGCATCTCCTATACGGAGCACAAGACCAAATAGTGCGTCCGGAACATGACTGAAATGCTTGGTCCACAAGAGCCCCTACAAGAGAAGGTGACACGACGTAAGTTGCCTTGGTTTGGACAAGTCACCAGGCACGACTCTCTATGCAAGACTTTTCTCCAGGGCAAGCTAGAGGGAGGTCGACGTCTAAGCCGCCTTAAGAAAGTCTGAATGGAGAATTTAAATAGTGGGCATCCTTTCCCATGGATGAATCACTCTCTGCAAAACACAACAGACCTGACTGGAGGAGGATTTCTGCATCGTCGTCTTTCCCTTTTCCTTTACGGCCAAACCGGTAAAGGGATTTATGATGACGATGGTGATGATGATAATGGTACTGATGTTGTTGTTGTTGTTGTTGTTGATGATGATGATGATGATGATGATGATGATGATGATGATGATGATGATGATGATGATGATGATGATGATGATGATGATGATGATGATGATGATGATGATGATGATGATGATGATGATGATTATGATGATGATGATGATGATTATGATGATGATTATGATGATGATTATGATGATGATGATTATGATGATAATTATGATGATGATGATTATGATGATGATTATGATGATGATTAAGTTCTTCAATTTATTTTGATGCATGTAGCTTACCATGCTGATCTGGGAAACCTTGTCTCTGTTTTGCAGAAACTGTATAATGACATTGTTACTGTAACCAGAGATAAAGGCAATGTGTTTGAGATTGCAGAATTCTCAATAGAGTAGTCTGAAACTGATTGATTGGAGAATTGCTAACATGCTCGTATATATTACGCAATTATCGTATTGCTATTCATGAAAAGTCGAAACAACGTACTCTTTTACCTTGTTTGACAGAGATTAAGTCCAATAGTCAAATCAACGTGGTACATCATAAGCTTTCTGTATAAACAAAATATGCGGAGTAACAATACATATAAGTTAATATGTATTAACCTCAACACATTATACCATTTATTAACGTACTGGCTCATTTGGGAGTGACCTTACCAAACTCCGAGTTCCTTTGTATGTACAACGTGCAGACATTTGCTTTCTTGTATACAAAAATATTCTAGCCGAGTTCCAAATAGTACAATGTATCTGTGCATATAAAAGTTTAAAGACAACAACAAAAGTCGATGTAACAATATTAATTTCAATATTATGAGGAGAAAATTTTCCCAGAAACCCGCAGACTTGTATAAAACGGGTTTCCCGGAAGCAGATCTTTTAAGACACAGATAATTGTGAACCCAGTGTATGATTAGAGCTAATCAAGTAGAGGTAAACTACCGGGTAAACGTTGTGTGTGTGTGTGTGTGTGTGTGTGTGTGCGTGCGTGCATGCGTGCATGCGTGCGTGGGTGCGTGCGTGCGTGCGTGTGTGTTTGTGTGTGTTTAAGTCTATGAAGATCATGTGATCCCAGCAATATGGCCAGGTTTGAACCCACGTGTATGATTTGAATTTGTATTGTCGATACAAATAATAGATCTTACAAACCAATCAGACGAAATCACATAAGAAGATTTTTTAATCCACAATCAAACTATTTTAGTAGTAAGGACCTACACATGCAGCGGACCGGAAAGATTTGAACAACTTAATTACATGGTCACCTAAAGTTCATTCATGTGAATATGCAAATATGCCAAGTCCTTTCAGAGGACTATATTTAAATACTTGTTGACGATATATATCGCATTACATACAACTTAGTAAACAAAATTTACGATTCGTATTATAGATCATATATATATATATATATAGAATATTATAACCAGATACACAAGTTACACGAATTTCCGAGTGCCCGCTACAATGAAAAGATAAATGCCTACAGACGCAACTACTCAGAAAATGGATGTAAACATGTTTGGATGAACTCGTTTATAGTGCTTTTTCAATGAATAGTTAAGAGACGGTTAAAATCAGAAATGTCGTTTGTACAGGTGTGCCTTGATTTTAACTAAAGAATAGATGTATATTTATTAAATAGGCCGTAACGTCAATCGCCATTTATGTATTAAGCACGCAAACACATTGAATTTTGATGAAATGCTCTGAACAAGCTAGAAATGTATAAAAACAAGTCTCAATGAAAAGTAAATATTATATCAACATCCATTAGAAAACGAAAGAAGTAAGAACAAGGCAAACAAAACATTTTTAATACATATACTCTGAAAACGGATTTTGTCTATTCAAAGGTGTTCCGATGAACTTACAAAAGCGCTTTCTCAAAGATATGTTGAGACGTTAATTATCCTTTAATTCTTTGAAGTCGAGTTCATCGATTGTAACAGAAGTGCCTTCATTGCCTTTATTGAGGCCACCGAATGATATTTTGACTTTCAAGTGATGCTTTTTTCTAACATAGGCACACTGGAAACTAAAATTGCTAAAGATGAAAATGATTATCGAGTATCAGGCAATTGCATTGTAAAAATCAATACCGTTCAAGTATTACACCGTTGCTTTTGCTTTTAAATATCACTGTTGTTGCAATAACATTTTCAATAGTTTAATGTTTCCAAGTTGTGCATCATTATATATTTACTGATTTTACACCAACATCTATACCTTCACAGAACGTTTTGTATGGGTACCAATCGTTCAAATATTGAATCTAAATATTTACGCAAATGCGAGGTTTATAACATAGTGCCCGTTTAATTTGCACAGTTGAATGAGCATAAAATAATGTTACAAAACCAACGTTGTAAATTATATGCTAACCACTTCAATCCATCATACATTTTCATACCAGATAATAAATTTTAGTCAACAAAAAACGATTTATACTTTATGAAAAACATATAACAATGACAATGTTCAATAAACAATTACACTGTGTTTAGTTTGTGTAAATGAGCATGTAGTAGAGATGCAACACAGCGCATCTTGAACAGGGAAAGTGAGGTTAAATGTTTACACAACGTTATTATCGTACCGGCTTCAATCTTTTTTCAATTATGGTTGGTGAATAAAGATCGGATTTCAAATAAATAATATGTGTTCAATATTTTGAGACTTAAGTTTTGAATAACATTTTTTTATAGAGTTTCTAAACACTACTTTCAAATAGTTCTGTAAAAACAGCCTTAATATTGTGTACGCGACCATTGTTGATAAAAAGTATGACCATTGGGCATACCATGCTTTTTCCCTAATATACTGAAATGTTTCTACTCAAACCGAAAAAGAACACGTGAAATAAACATTAATATTTCGTTCTACAAACATCGTTTTACTGATCGCCATTCTACAAAAAGGGTTTTATTTTGTTGCTGATCATGTTGACGACGAAATGGACTATTAATCGTTTCATTGAACATGGCGAGGTTCAACCTATCTAAATGCATGTGTTACTTTCGTCATTCTACGATATTTAAGATTGCTGATAGATGCACTCCACCATTTGATTTCGATGATTGTCTGTAAATAAAATACAACTAATATAATCAAACAGAGGTAAACTTATTTAAAACGCTTATTAAATTATATAATAACATAATTAAAAAAAAAATAATGCTATAAACGGCCCTATGTTTTGTGTTAATAATATTATAATTTCTATGCAACTTATTTGATTCCCACGTTTTTAGTTATAAAGATGTTGCGAACTTTGTTACTTATGAAGATACAAAAAATATGTAACATATCATATTCAATAATAAGTGATAATTTAGTGACACATACAATTTATTGATAATTGAAAAAAACACCAGCATACATTTAACGGTTCCCTTGAAGTGTTAAACGAAACAATTTAATATGCACAATAGCATTTCAGATTTGAAACGAGTAGAATATGATGTATACGGTATTACATTAAGCACGACAACGTATCACATACGACACAGCAACAAAGAACAATATATATAAGACAGCCAACATAACAATACGACTTTGAATACATTATAAGAAAACAACTACAACCACATAGTTACTTAAGTGAGTTACCATCAGTTAATGAAAGTGTTGTCCATGAAAAGTGTCCATAAGTGTATGTCTTTATATACGATAGATATTAAGATTAATGTTATGTTTCAAACAAAACATTATGGTTTCCAAGTTTCCATTGTACATGGTTTTTGTTCCATCTACAAGAGAACAACGTAATATTGAGTATATTGTTTTGTTAAATTCTTATCTTTTTGCATATAAATAACAAAAAGGAACCGTTCACCATAAATGCGCGTTTATGTTCAATTACACCGTCAATATTAATGTATTTTACCGTCGAAGAAATGGCTATTGTTTGGTGACTTTCAAACTACTGAATAAAATGGTTGTAAAGCACATATCAATTCATCAAAGGTTGGTTGCGGTTTAGTTTATTCTGTTATTGTATATTCTTTCAGATGAATTGATTTCATCGTATACACTTTTATGTAAGTATAAACATGACATATACATGCAGGATACAATATTATAAATTGCGAACTACTATTAAAATTCAACTGGAATTGTTCATCAACATATAACAAATCTAATAAACTAGTAGATAAATAGTACATGCAACATGTTATGAAGAGTATATACACAAACATGTTAATAATTATATTGTATAAGAATAGACAATCAGATTGGTACAAAAACTTTCTACAGTCAATTATATTTCAAAGTAAGCATTACAATAGCATGAAACTTTTTGTAATTGTATAAGCTTTAATATAAGTATAAAAATGGCGTATACAAGCAGAATTCTATATTATGAAATAATTGACGTTATTAAATCTTGCGTACTACTATTATAATTCTACTGTAATTTCCTACCAACACAAAAAAGTAAATACAAGAGCAGATATGTGGTATATGGAACATGTTATTAGGTCATTACTATATACACAAACATGTTATACATTGAATGAGAATAGACAGGCAATCAACAAGAACATGTTTTTAGTATGTTGGTTCTATCTTACACCATATTCTGCAGTCTTTATTTGATATACACTTTGCAAGTTATGGTAGATGTTTTATGTCTTTCCTTGTAATAGTTCCGAAATTTAATAATAGCTT
Organism: Dreissena polymorpha; assembly: GCF_020536995.1. Lineage (NCBI taxonomy): Eukaryota > Metazoa > Mollusca > Bivalvia > Myida > Dreissenidae > Dreissena > Dreissena polymorpha. The sequence goes on from NC_068361.1 coordinate 107,649,652, forward strand.
CGTCGTCCATGTTTATTAAGAATACACATGCTATTATCACTTTCTTCGCTCTGGTGACACACCATAGACTTTGCATTACATGAAAAAGATGGACCTAATACATGCACATGAAAATGTTGATTTAATTTGTTGAACAGTGTATTTTATGGAGTTTACTTTTTGTCCATAGAGGATAAACGTTACGGCTTTTTCAACTAGAGTTTCTATTTGTGTGTTATAACACAAAAAAATAACAAAAATTTAATTAGAATAATACATTTCCTTTCGCTGCATTAATACAATGTTCATACCCAAGACATCTAAATCGTGTTCAATATGCATAAATATCTATCATCGTTTGTCCGTCTTTGCCAGACGTTTGAATGTGTGTAATGTTCAATTTGTATGATTTGTAATCCGCAACAATATTGAATAATAATTTATACAATTTATCTAGGACGTCTCTAGTTGGGTTGGTAATAAAAAAACAACAGTGCGAAACAATTTGTGATTAATGTGATTTGTGAAAGTAATTCTGCAGATGGCAAGTAAGTTATATTTTATTACATTGATTAATAGCAGTAAATCACTAAGCAATTTTCTTCAGGAACAAAAATAATATTAATACAATGATTAATAATCACCGCCAAAAATAATTAATAACAACCTAAATCTGGTTGCAGCCCATGGGAATTTATAGTTTGTCTTGATAAAACGACTGATCTTCGAAAGCATACGTAATGCCATCAATCTTGTCAAAATTTACCATAAAATCAGATGATAATACAAAGCTATTGAGCACATTAAGACCAAAATTAAGAGCACAATAAGACCAATAAGAAACAAAATTAATTACCAGCAAATTGAAATATGATATTTAATATTCCGTGTACATTAAAGCCTTTTATGTGTTTACAATGCTTGTTCTTTACTGCAATACATTCTGAACATATTTCTTTCGCTCACACAAGCATGCAAACCCCATTTGAAATTAGCGTGTATGCATTTCCTTCAATAGATTCGTGCATCGATTGCTGTTAGTATGCTGGTCATTGTGTACATTGCAAACACGATACTTAACGTGCGATATAATTGCTCTACAATCGGAAAGCAACAGCAGAGCAATCGGTAAAATGACGCAGAGAATTCCCACCCATCCCATAACGGCTGATGATTTTCTTTCGTTAATGGCGCTGGTCAATTATCGAACGTATGCCAAGGTTGTTTTTTTGCGTCAACAGTTATTTTTTTCTGAAGTTGCTTTGCTATTGCCGATGCTTCGAATTCGGTGATGTTCATTCCGGGCATTTTGTAAGGACACTCGTGCGTTGATGGAGTAAAATATTCGCTAGAGGAGGCGGGGCTTATTGCAAGGTCTACCGTTGACGTCAAATAGGTCGAAACTGTTAAATCTGTCGTAGTGTACTGATTTTGCGTTGTTGTAGGACATCGGCACAATGTCTCAGTATTTTGAGATTCAGAAGCATACGAGGTTGTAGTTGGGGAATTAACAACAATTTGGTCTTAAACAAAAATATCACATTATATGAATGCGCATGTTTTAAACATAGAAACAAGCACCCACATTCTAATGAAATACTTGTTAAAATTGTTGATGGTTAGTTTGTGATATATAACTCGGTGATGTAGATGAAATTTATTCCATGTTGAAAGAAAGCTGTTTTTTAAATGTTGTTTATAAAATGGAACATACTTTTTTTAGACGTGTTATATGTTTTGTTTTTATCGGACTTGCATCCGTAATAAATGTGTAACATTTAATGTCGATCTTTTATCAGAAATGTACCATAACGACGATAAAGTACATGATACATGTATACACAAACCTGTTGATATATATGAGTTTGGCTCAGATGAATTGTTTCCAAGGTTCACGGTCGAAAGGGACAGGGTCAAATTTACAGAAACTGAAAGTGAATATTCAATGACTTTAAACGAAAACAGAAACTAACATTAAGATCATGAACAACATTCCAACGTTAAAGTTTATGAGACTACTATATTAAGATGGATAATTCAGTTATATTCCCAAATGAATCCGACATTATATTTAATAACGTGGGGTATGATTCTTACTTAAGTAATATAATATGCACACTGTTAATCAATTGGTTCATGCTTTTGGATGCAGACAGCTCTATAATGCCCTATGTTTGACATGCAACCTTATTGTGGCATGGCTTTGATGCAAATTGTGTTGTTCGTGATACACAAGACGATCAGTTCAAATTGTCACACGAGGTGAGGTTACAATTAGAACAAGCTGTGTTATGAGATTATCTGCAATTTGCTGTTTAGTTTGACACTGACTTCTTAGCAAAGAGTTGTCGTGTTCGATTCGCGTTTCCGTACGGTCAAATAACCTTGTGTTAGTTGTAGTTTTACTTTAGTTTTTCGATAAATGATTAAGTTAAACCCTTGCATGATTTGATCCATACACGAAGGGGACTAACTTCCGTACAGACGTTGGACAAATGCAATGCCTTATGCCACCGTATTTGTAACAAAATGCAATTCATAGGAAAGCTTCATGTGCAACCAAATTTACGTGTTTAATCTGTATTCTGTTGTGGTCTTGCACGCCCAACATGTAGTTTTACATTTAATATTTAGGTTTGAGATATAGATACTTACTTTTCAGACACCTCTTAGAGATATGAAGAACATCTGGAGGTGGGTCATAGATATTGTTAATGACGCATATATTGTTTCCAAAGGCGTACAAAGCGTCTGTAAAAAAAACACACATTTGTTTCAATTATACGGCCTCGCGATAGACGCAGATGCATAACATTGACAAAACGTGTACCACTTCATCACTGCTTGCACTTTGATAAAGCTATGGCGCTATTAGTAATGTCGACAGTCATCCAAATACTGAAGGCTTAAACTTAACAATTACTTTTAAATCTAGATTTTTCTCATTGTAGAACGTTTCATTATTCGGTATTTCTTAGTGTGTAAGATTTTTTATATGTTCTGATTTCCCGATATTCTTATGCTTAAAGTAAGAAAATAATAAACTACCAGTTTTAGCGATCATATGTGCCATCAATGAACGCTTTATAGATGCTTGCTATATAGGTTATTTGCTGAAGGTGGTTAGTAAATCAAATAATTATGCCTTCACTTATATGTACAAATGATTTAATGAAAATTCCCTCAATTAATAGAGCAAACAACGACACTCCAGAAACTTTATCAGTAGAGAAATGTTTGTACATTGCTTTGATAACAGAAAATCATCTTTAACACTTAAAGATTAAAACTCTGATCACCGCCTTGAAACTGAAAATGCTTAACATTTCGGGTTAAACCGGTTGGATAACTGATCCACGATTACAGAACTTCACACTTACACAACAATAAAACACAAACCAAACGCACGCCTAAACGATTTTATGTAAAATTTCCTATGCAGACTTTTAATGAAAGCGTCGTACCGCTTTGGTTTATCTGAGAACATGGGGGTTAACCTTTATGTTTGAACGTCAAAGCAACAATTACCACGAGTGCAAGGTTATGATGCTAAGGATACTAAGTTGCTTCTAAACTAAATATGTTTATCCGGGCTATTTGTAAAGTTTTAGCGAAACAATTGGACTATAGAATGCTTGGCATTGACATTTTTTATCTGCGAGTCCAGTAAAAAGTGTCTGTCTTACGTTTGCGCTATTTACTGGTTTTATATTCTGTGGATGGCTGTAGGGCTTGATATTTGGTATGATTAAAAGTCACGAGCTGCTAAACATCGAGTTTAGATATTCAGAAATCTTATATAATCTTATATCACTGTATTATAATGAAAGTGGACACTCTATCAGGAATATCCATAGTGCATGCCAAATCAAAGTTGGACTTATTTATAGAGATAAAGATATTGTTTTTGCAGATGACGTTTCGCTTATCATCTGCCGTTGCAGTTTTGCTTAAATGCGTATATTTAAGACATTTGAGACAAACAAATTTATAATACACCTACCGATGCAATTTTTTATAGTGTTGCACTTATCGATGCATTCCTGTGTGGTAAACACAAAAAGCAACGTCGCAATTGTTGTTCGACCGTGGGTCCAACCAATAGAGCACTCTTCACCTGAAATAGTAATATGACAACGCGAACTTTTTTAATGACCTTTGTTGAGTTAAACTATTAAGAAATACCAATCAATCTTATATAACTGCATACGTATGAAACTTAACATTATAGTAGGAATATACATATGTCAAGCATAATCAAGCTTTGAATTATTTGAGATATTATGTATGAAATTTATTTCACAACATATACGCATTTATAATCCTAAATAATTAAGACCATCCCAAAGATTTAACGAAACTGAAATTAATGAACCAGTGATGTCGCTGCTAACAAAAGGACCGGTCATACTATGTCTTTTAAGACAGGTTCCTTATTAGTTTTTAAGAACAGATAAGTATGCATGAATGCATTAAGTTATCGTTTGATCAGGTAAACTTTCAATCAATATATGTTCGCACCTGTATTGTGGCTTTATTTCAACAGAACAAAGCGCGCTAAGAAGTAAGGTTGGGTCTTATTCATCAGATAGTTAATTATAAGTCTATAATAAGAACGATCGGTTGGGGGTAGTCAATGCTTCCAATCGATCATTGGAAATTTTAATAACTGTTGACAAAAATCATTACCTCTTTCCAAACCACAATTTCTATTCACTTATATAATTTGATTATTTTTTAATTGATTATTGTTCAATATAGTTTGAATAATTTGATCGCTGGTAAAATATTAATTAAAAAAAACACTGTAAAAGAATGGCTTTCAAATGCATGTCTTACTCGGCTGCTGATGGAACTACTAACTAAAATCAAGGTAGAAAAAAATATAATCATCACTGTAACAATAAAGCAGCTTTACTGGCGCTAAAATTAGTTTACTATTTCTTGGCAATTTCCAATGCAAATGAAACTAGAAATGGCGCGGCAGAGGCCGACGCGTATCCCCACGCCGCATGTTTGACCCAGGGGGCACCCCAGGGTTGGTAATGGGGCCATGCATAGTTGAGTATGACCGTATTGTCATAAGAGATGTTTAGTATCAATTTGAAGTAAATCGGTGTAGAAATGAAGAAGTTAATGTAAAATTACATAAAATAATGAGTGAAAATCTCTGACGAGGCCCCAACCCAACCCCCATAACTTTTGACCCAGGGGTCAGATCAAAATTGCAATAGTGCAGGGTCGCACATATGCTCATAGCTACCATGTGTGTAAGTTTCAATGTCCTAGTGCTAATAGTGTAGGAGGAGATAGTGGCCAGGACGGACGGACTGATGGACGGACGGACGGCGGAGATAAGCGTGGGGATAATAAAGCTGTTTGTATAAGGTATATATTTAAGAACAGTAACAGAACAGAACAATACTTTATTACTCCCAGGTAATACATAGATACAACATGGGGAACATATAATATACACAGTACAAAATACATTGTTTGTTTCCGGTTCAAGTGCGGGACATTTTGGTATAGGGGGAAGTCATATTGATATAAGCAGTTTGAATCACTTAACAGTTTTAACAGTTACATTGATTGTTTGTTAGTTTTAAATTAAGTTCGCAAAATGGGAGAGATAAAAATTAACATTGGTTTTCAAGAATAGCATTTGTGCTTTAACAATAATTTAGTAATAATAATAGTAATTAAATAATAATAATAATAATAATAATAATAATAATGATAATAATAGTAATAATAATAATAATAATAGTAATAATAATAATAATTATTATTATTATGATAAAAAAATAATAATAATGATATTGATAATAATACGCATAAGAATCATGCATGCACAGAATAACCCTATACATTATCATCATTTACATGAAACGATTTCATAATCAAGATATTCATATTCACAATCTCGTGTATTTTAAGCAGTGTCATAGTCATTGGTAATATACATCAACATAATGTTAGGAATAATTTAACAATAGATAATGTAAGTATACATACATAAATGCTATTCATTGTTCATCAGAGAAGAAACATCACACAATTATTAACGTGATAAATAACAGTGTTTTATTTACTGGTGTATGGTACGTCTACATAGATTATAATTTAAGTGTTTATAGAGTCGATGCGGATCATTCCGTATAATAGCCTCATTAGCGGACTATAGTAAATCACAGGTGACGTCACTGCACTACTGCAGTATTTAACATACGGGTCTTTGCGACCTAGTTTGAGACCGTGTACAATTAAAAGTTATGGATCACCTCGTGTGGTTATTATCGGTTTAGACAGACGCGTGTTTTTAACAGATGTCGGTGCAAAATTAATTGGATATCACCCGCGAATTGAGGTAAGCCATTTAATAGTTTGAGAGTAAGTAATATATCATGCTTTAAAGTTATACAGTAGGCGTTCGATAAACTTGCATCGTGAATAATTAAGGTTCATGTAAAGTCCCAAAATGACCCCACATAGAAGAAATTTTAAAATATAAAAATGATCAGTAATACCCAAAATAAGTTAATGAAATTTACATATGGTTGTAATAATCAAATTTTTATTCCATATATGTATACAATTAAAAAACAAACACTCACAAATGTTAGTAATAATGTAATTATTAGCAAAAATATTGCAATCTATGGCAAATTCTCAATTTCAATAAAAAAAAACACAAATGCACCAAATAAAAACACCAACAGTATATGCAAGTTATATGTAAGGTACTCCGAGCATTGAATTGCGTCAATACAGCCCCACAACGACACTATGCGTATTTCAAAATGAACATGTCAATGCCATGAGTCGCTATTTATAGATTTTGGAAAAATACTAACTTTCCACGCGCATAGCATGCGATCAATAAGAGTTATGATCTTATAAAATAAAATTAATGAAAAAATATCATTTTCATAATATCTCCATAACAATGACACTTACTTCAAACACACTATTTTCAAAGAATCTTGATACAATTGACTCTCCTCCCGATTTAATTTCATCGGTCGTCCATCTTGGTCAGAGATGTGTATTGATTCGTATATGCGAATTTGTTAAATATTGCTTATATTAAATATTTACTTTATGACATGACATGAAATTACCTCATAAACAAATTATACAAATTTTAGAACAAACGGATCGTGAATAATTTATAAATGATCGATTTTGAAACGAAATATTTTTCGAATATACTTCCGGCAAATAACGGCTAGCTGAACCAGACATCATGGCCAGACAATAACAAATGCATTTTTGAACGCTCTCAAGGTTTTTATAAAAAGGTAAGTGTTTACTTTTTTGTATATGTACGTTTGCAATACATTTGTATTATTCATTTTTCCGATCACACATATATTATGTCTAGATCTTTAATTGAAATAGTGGTCGGTCGACTTCCTTGAAACCGGATGTTTTAATGTCCACCAATAAATCGAAAAAATCGTGTATGGTGTTCGAGGAGTGACATGCACATGGTCGTCATATGTTTGAAAGTTGTCATAAAGTCGTCTTTTAAAGTACTTTTAATTTTAAATGAACATTTAAAGTGTTTCCTTTTGTTAGTATAGTTCATATTTTTGTAATTGTGTCATTTTGTGACTATACTTATTACTCTATTGTGAGTAAATATTTGATTTTGAAAATGAAGTGTCACTGGAAAGTAGGTAAGCGTTTTGGGCTGGCTACTGGAATACATTCTAAGAAGAGGAAAGTGCGGAATCAATCATTACATGTATGTCGCCAGATATCTCCTTTGAAATTGAAAGTATCAAAACAAAAAGCATGTTCAAAATCATTCAAAAGGAAATTGCCTACTGTATTACCATTCATAAACACTCTGTATCGATGTAAGAAATTTGATTCGTTGAAGGTTGTATTGCGTCGTATAAGAAACATCAATATTAATGGATATAGACTGATAAATCTAGGATGTCTAGAAACGCACATGAATGAGGTAATGAAACATGTTGTATTGTGTGAGGCAGCGAAACAAGTTGTTATTACAGACAATCCAGTCGTACGAATTACTTCTGAACTTAGGACACATGGTTTAGCGTCCATCCTGTCTGTTTGTTGCTGTGGATGCAATCAAAGTTTAAAATTTGAAACAAGCCCAAAACTAAAAACCATGGACACAATTACAGGTCATTATGATATAAATGTTCGAGCTGTGTGGGGATCCATCGTCACTGGTAATGGAGCTTCACATCTGAAGGAAGTGATGGCTACTATGGATGCCCCAAGTTTGTCCCAGCCTGCTTTCACGAGAATTGAATCTCAAATTGGTGCTTCGGTGAGAATGTATTTCTCAAGATGAATTACTAGCAGCAGGTATTATAATACATATATATATATATATATATATATATATATATAGACATATATATATATATATATATAATCATAGTATACAGACCATAAATTACTTTGCATGATAATATTGTTTTATCACAATTGCGCAACAATTTTTAACAAATTACATAAATAGCTTTAAATTTCTTTTCCTGGTCTCCTACTGCTGAGCCTGGTGGATATGGCTGAGATTTGAACAGACAACTCAACATAAATCATATGATCGCTAGTCTGACGTCGTTACCACTGGGCCATAAATGTCATAAATTATTCACCTATATATTTAATTTAATTTGCTATTAAAATTATAGAGGAATATGCAATTAAAAATTTACATTGTGAGTATCTTTAACCCTTACAATGCGGCAACAGATTTTGTAAGGCCTTTGCAAACAGTTTGGATCCAAATGAGACGCCATCATAACGTGGCGTCTCATCCGGATCCAAACTGTTTGCTATTGTGCTAGTATTATTTGAAAAAAGCGAAGAAAATGGTTATTTTCGAAATTCAGCATACAACATTTTATCAGAACAAAAATTTCAAAGCATGCAAATGGTAATGAGTTGAAATTATATATGTTAGACATAAAAAAAATAATAAAAATCATTATTTCATAACAGTCATTATATTAATATGATCCCATTTTTCCTCCATTCATTGGCAAGAGGCCCTAGCCTATGGATTTGGTGAAGAATTTGCTCATTTAGGGAAGAATTGTCTCTAAAATTATTGCTTCGGGAAATGAAAAAATTAGTGTAAGTTAGGATTATTGTGAAAACTGCATGATTTTCAATAAATGTTCAATTGAAAAGGGGCCTTTAATAGGCCCATGTTATAAAAGGCTGAAAAATACTGCATTCATATATATTACAGCATGTCAACATACATGCAAGTTACCACTTACACAGATCATAAGTAAATAGGTTATCCAAGTACAATATTTTTAAATAAATAATTTCAAATACAATTACATTTTATTTGTTATTTAAAAATCATATTGGCAAATACTGGGGGTTGTTGTTGTACATAACATTAAAACATGAATTTAATGTGGAACCAATAATTATTAATTACAGGTGCTGAAGAACGAAGGCTGGCCATAGAAGACAACTGTTTCCACCAAGGTGTTCCTGCGATTACAGTGGTAGCAGATGGAGGTTGGAGCAAGAGAACACACAAACACTCATATAATGCTTTAGGTAATACAATTATATTTTTCTATCTGCCATAATTTTATATGTTTATTTATTTATAAATGCATTTCATTGCGTTAATGGATAATTTATTCTCATTCCAGTTTAGTTTAAATTTTTATTTGACTCTATAATATTATTTTTTTAATGTCTTATTTTTTAAGTAATATAAATCATGTAGAAATGCAATCATGAATATCTTTCTGTGATTGAATATGTGTATGCCCCCTTTCGAAGAAAAGGGTGCATATAGTGATCGGACTGTCCGTCCGTCTGTCTGTCTTTCTTTCCGTCACACTTTGTGTTGAGGTTTTGAAAAATGCTCATACATTCTATTTCCCTTGAGATATAACCTTAATATTTTGTATGGATGTGCATATGGACATACACTCAAAACTTTGACACCTGTGACCTTGACCTTGAAATTAGGGTTCACGTTAAGGTTTCAAAATATGCGTTTAGGTTTCAAAAATGCTATAACTTCTATCAAAGCGTTTATAGGGGGCATATGTCATCCTATGGTGCCAGCTCTTGTTTATAAATATAATTTATTAGTATGCCTTACAATACATAACCCCAAGGACCACAATGGAAATAATTTGTTATTCCCTTAGAGGAGGGCATATAGTGATCAGACCGTCCGTCTGTCTGTCCGTATGTCATTCTGTCACACTTTGCGTTTAGGTTTCGTGTTTATGTTTCAAATAATGATCATAACTTCTATGTATCTTCACATAGGAACTTAATACTTGGCATTCATGTGTATCTCATGCAGCTGCACATTTTGAGTGGTGAAAGGTCATTTTCATCCTTCGAGGTAAAAGTTTTAAAAAATGTATCATAGTAGTGTAGTAATGGCATTGTGTTTCTGACAAACACCCATTGTGTTTTTGACAAACACATATATATTTTTTCCATCTTTATGTCAAGGTTTAACTGCATATAGTGATTGCACTGTCTGTCCGTTTGTTTGTCTGTGCAGACATTTGTCCGTCACACGTTTGTTTAGCTTTTGAAAAATACTAATAACTTCTATCAAAGCGTTTATATGGACATATGTCATCCTAGGATGACATCTCTTGTTTCCCTACAACTTTTTATGTACCAGGATAAATAGATTGGGGGCATATTGTTTTTGGCCTGTCTGTCTGTTTGTAATTAATTCCCAAAACTGTCAATTTGCTTAAATTTTGTTTATAACTTTTAAAATACTGAACATAGGAATGTTTTTTTGGGCATGCATGTGTATATCATGGAGCTACACATTTCTAAAGGTGGAAGGTCAAGTTGATCCTTCAAGGTAAAAGGAACAACAAATGCATTAGGGGGCATTGTGTTTGTCAAAAACACATCTGTTGTTGAACTTTATTTTCAATATTTATTTTTAGTTCATTGTTTGTGTAGAACTGTTTCATATAGCTGACCCGCTTAGTTCAGTGGGTAGAGCACAAGACATGTAATATCGAGGTTGTATTTTTGATCCCCAGGGCCAGCATCTACTATTTAAGAACAGGCATTCATATGAGACTATAATATTGATCAGGTGTTAATGAAATTAAATAATAATATATATTTTGTACATGTACTTGAATATTGTATGTTTTATTATACCCCCACAAACAACGTTTAGGGGGGTATATAGGATTGACATTGTCTGTATGTCGGTCTGTCTGTGTGTCGGTCTGTATTAAGAGTACACTATCTAAATCGATTTGTTTTCATCCGATCTTCACCAAACTTGCTCATATGTTGTATCTGCATGATGTCTTGGTAAACTTTAATTATATGTAATGCCAGGCCAAAAAATATGTCACTTAGTGCATTCTTTAACCCTTTGCATACTGGAATATTTGTCGTCTGCAAAAATGTCGTCTGCATAATTTATAAAATTAGCAATTTCTTATCTTTTTTTTCAAACAATATCATCAGAATAGCAAACAGTTTAGATCCTGATGAGACGCCACGTTCTGTGGCGTCTCATCTAGATCCAAACTTGTTTGAAAGGCATTAAAAATTCGGTTCCCTTAAGGTTAACATTCAGCATGGTGTCCGCTATGTAATTTAATTGTTGTTCATCTGTTCACAAAACTTGCTCATAACTTTTATGGAGATGATTTTAAGGACAAGTTAGAACATGGGCCATGACAGATAAAAAAGAAGGTCATGGTGTCACTTAGTGCGTATTGAACATTGAGCATGGTGTATGCTGTTTTTTGTGAAGACAATAAGAAAATATTTATGTGTCAATGCGTCATGTTGGTTACGTCAGTTACAAATAAGTTCTTTGTATAATAATTCTGGATAATCTGACAATGTATATTTAAATACATATATATATTTTTAGGTGGTGTTGCCATTATTATTGGACAAAGAACGGGGAGAATTTTGTACATTGGCATAAGAAACAAATACTGTTACGTATGCTCTCATGCGGAAAATACTCATCAAACAGTACCACATCACCAATGCTTCAAAAACTGGAACTCGAATTCTCAAGCCATGGAAGCTGACATCATCCTTGATGGATTCCGTTTGGCAGAGAAAATGCATGGGTTAAGGTATATGTGGTTAGTTGGTGATGGGGATTCATCAGTTTATGCCAAAATACATGAAGAAATTCCAGTTTGGGGAATTCATGTTCAAAAATTAGAATGTTCAAATCATGTTTGTAAGTGCCTTCGTTCCAATTTGGAAAAGCTAGTGGACGCTAATCCTCATTACAAAGGTAGGAACAACCTTACAAAAGCAGTTCGCATTCGCTTAGTAAGTGCTGTCCGATGTGCTATCCGGATACGATCCAAAGAAGAAAATGTACATAATGCAATAATCAAGTTAGAAAAAGACATTCGAAACTCCGTTCACCACATTTTTGGCAACCACAACAACTGTTCAGATTTCTGTAAAGCTAAATCAATTCCACCTATTAACCAAACAACATCCTACACTAATGATTCCACTGAAGTAGACGAACCATCTGATTTATGTATTCAAAATAATTTACTTTGGGAAGAAGGAACATCTTTAAAAAATCAGGAACTTTCACGATATTCAATCAACACTTTCATATTCCGATCTTAAATCAGATATGTTGAGTTACATTTCAGTATTGCTGGACAGAGTTGCTAATAAAAATAAAAGACTCATCAATAATACAACAACTAATTTGGCTGAGTGTTGGATGCACATGCGCACCAAATTTGACGGAGGCAAAGTCTACAACTTGTGTAATCGTGGGTCATGGCATACTAGGTGTTATGGTGGATGTTTACGAATGAATGTCGGACCACAGTGGTCTCCCACTGTTTGGAAACAGGTGACAGACTCCTCACCAGGATACCACTTCATCAAACTATATGAGGAAAGGTACAAGCAATTGACACTTTCTAATCAGTCTAAATCCAAGCCACAAGCTCAATCTAATAGGTGGAAAAGAAAAGTGTCTACTGCTAATGAGAGTACATCAAAGTCTGCCAAGTCATCATATGGAAATGAGGCTATTCAGTGTGAAGATGATGTTGATACATCTGTTTTGAATACCAAATGTGACCAGTACATGTCTCATCACATTAACATTTCAAATGATAAAATTAATGCTATTACAACTCTTACTGAAGATCAATCTAATTCTCAAGTTTGGCATCAAGAAAGAAGAAAAAGAATAACAGCATCAAATTTGGGACTAATTTTGAAAAGAAAAACATCAATATCTGTGAAAAACATTGTGGAACAACTTCTATACAAAACTTTTAAAGGGAATGAATTCACACTTTTTGGATTACAACAAGAAAGAAATACCATTCATGAATATATTTTTAAAAAAGCTGAACAAGGAATTAATGTTAATGTTAACAGATGTGGATTATTTATTCATCCTGAACATAAATTTTTAGGTGGAAGTCCGGATGGAATCGTTTTTATCAACAACAATAGGGAAGGACTTATTGAAGTTAAAAATGTTTTAAAAAATAAAAAAATGAACTTATTTCAAGCTGCCAATACAAACAGAAATTTCTTCTTAGGAATAGAAAAGGACAAATTAAAATTAAAATTGAACCACAATTACTATTATCAGTGTCAAGGTTTATTGCATATATGCAATTTACCGTGGATAGACTTTATAGTAAGGACCACAGACCCATACCAACTCCACGTGGAAACAATTTATAAAGACAATACCCTTTGGGAATCATGGATTCCAAAGCTTAAAGCATTTTATTGCAAGGTTTTATTGCCAGAGTTAGCTTGTCCGAGACACAGAAAAATTCCTGGAATAAGAGAGCCTGGAGTATGGGTAGGTTACAATATGTTATGATTTCTTAAATGGAAAGATCTTTCACAGCATATAACACCCTAAATAAGATTTTTTCAATTTAAATACTATATATTAAATCAAATTAATATGAATAATAGGTATATCTACCTTGAAATTATGGTACGTTTTTCCTCTCAATATATCCAGTTTTTTTTCAAATCTATATTGAATTGATTTGCACAAACACATTAAGTTTGATACATGTTAATATATACAAACAATTAAGATATTGAATAGTATTTTCATATAAAATTATATTCATACGTCAATAACTATATGTGTAAATATTTGCCTTTGTAGTTTATATTGTAGAAGTATTTGCTAAAAATTAAACATTAAAACGTGATTTCTTGTTTCAGTTTGAAGATACAACCAAGCCTTCTGTAAGTAAAAGGACGGTTACATGTCGTAAGAAAACTACTTCAAGGACCAAATCAACTTCCACACTGACGCAGAAGATTAGTACATTAACATCAGATAGGAATACTGCAAGGTAATAACATAGCAATAAATACAATTGATAAATCATTACAAAGATGTTCATTCCTTCAAGGGTAAATTTGTTGTAGTAATAAGTATTATATTAAATTTTATGATATTTTTTAAACAAAAGTCTATAAAGTTCACAAGAGGCTGTAGTTAAATATAGTATAAAGTATAAAATAGTTAAATTACATTGTGTGTTTGGTGACAACAAATCCAATATATACCTATTTATGTTTCAATATAATCATCAATGTATAAACCGGCACTAGTTCTTAATGTAACTGTCTTCACGCTAACTATAAGCCTGAAATGTTATTCGGGCTACTAGTAATTAATAATTTATATAGTCTGGCTATTGGATTTTTTAGCTGTTTCAAATAAAGCATAATAATTCGGGCTAGTGGTTTAAATAGATTACCGTGAAGACTGAATTGTAAGAACTGTTATTCCCCACCATAGGGGGAGGGATATTGTTATGACAATTGCCGTCCGTCCTTTCCCCCTTACTTCAATATTTTGTTCACACCCATATTTTGTACTTTTTAGCTCAGCTGTTTTTGGAGAAAAACTGAGGTATTGTCATAGTCAGCTCGTCCACTGTCCGCCGTAGGTGTCGTGCTCAAACATTGACATTGACTCTTAAAGATAAGTTTTTTGGTCACTATGTCAAAATTCAACGTTGCTGTGACCTCTAATATGAAAATCAAACATAGCATTTACACCTACAATTTTTAAATTTCATATGTACATTCACCATCCTCATTTTTAAAGGAGACACCCACTAGGTCAAAGGTCAAGGTCAATGTTACCTCTTTAAAAAATAAACAATGAATAAAAATACAAGCTTCCGCAGCCGAGTGTGGCACCCCTTATGCGGTGCTCTTGTTTTGGATAATTTCAGTGAAGCTTGGTACACTGTATTTATATATATATGGATAATAGTATGTTGCACGCCAAATGGCATTGTACACCATCTGTTAATAACATATTTATTACCATTTGTTTATTGACCATTTTTTTAAATATAAGATTACAGCATTTTGTCCATTAACACATGAGACACATCCATGAAAATTGCTATAGTTTGTGTCAATCCTCTGGGGTGCTTCACAGTAAACAACCATAATAATTTGGTTTAAGGTCAAAGTCACACATTCAGGTCAAAGGTCAACATTTTTAAAAATTATAATGTAGTATTTTGTTTAATATGCATCAAGGCACTATTAAATAACTGTGCACAATTGTTTGTCATTTAGGTGATTGTCAAATATAATATCCAGTTTGCTAGTGTTTATTTGGCGTGTAATATAAATCAACGAAATTGATTATTCATTTTATTTATTGTTCTTTGTTCATTTGTAGACGAGCAGCATCTTCAAAAACAAAGTTTGTTGGTAGACAAATTAAACATAAATGGAAGTTGTGCATTGATTCTGAAAATACCGAGTGGTATACTGGCTATGTTACATCCCTTTTGTCTGGAGTCGATGGCAATTCTAATGCAGTGTATGAAGTGTATGAAGTGCTATATGACAATGATGACGAACCTTACATGATTGACCATCTTGTAGAAGACTTCAAGGAAGGATCAGTACAGTTTTTGGATTTATAGGGTATAATCTCACATACATATATGTTTTTAAATACTGTGCATAACATTGCATGATATTTTTAAAACAATTAATGTTGCAATGTGATGAATAATATTCCCCATATATCAATTGCATATTGTGTAATAACCCTCCTTATTAGCTCACCTAAGCACAATGTGCTCATGGTTATTTTTATGTCCCCCACTATAGTAGTGGGGAACATATTGTTTTTGCCCTGTCTGTTGGTTGGTTGGTTGGTCAGTTATTTGGTTGGTCTGTTGGTTGGTTTGCGCCAACTTTAACATTTTGCAATAACTTTTCCTATATTGAAGATAGCAACTTCATATTTGGCATGTATGTGTATCTCATGAAGCTGCACATTTTGAGTGGTGAAAGGTCAAGGTCATCCTTCAAGGTCAGAGGTCAAATATATGTGGCCCAAATTGCTTATTTTATGAATACTTTTGCAATATTGAAGATGGCAACTTGATATTTGGCATGCATGTGTATCTCATGGAGCTGCACATTTTGAGTGGTGAAAGATCAAGTTCAAAGTCATCCTTCAAGGTCAAATATATGGGTCAAAATTGCTCATGTAATGTCACTTCTGCAATATTGAAGCTAGCAATTTAATATTTGAAATGCATGTGTATCTCAAGGAGCTGCACATTTTGAGTGGTGAAGGGTCAAGTTCATCGTTCAAGGTCAAACGTCATATAGGGGGACATTGTGTTTCACAAACACATCTTGTTGTATTCCGTTTTGTCCGTCGTGCGTCATACGTTATGCATCATGCTGCATCATCATTTAAATTGTTTACCCTATAGAGGCCACATTTATTGTTTATGTTTAATGAAATTTTGTCTGAAGATTATTATGTCTCATTTATATTTTGAATGAGTAAAGTAATTATTATGTGTGGTTGAAAAACATCAGTGACAAGGGGCGTGGCATTTTTCCTTATTTGACTATATATGGCTGTACTTAAACCTTGTAAACACTTTAGTGGTCACATTTATTGTACAATGTTAATGAAACTTGTACAGAAAAATCATACCAATAATATATTGGATTAGTTAGAAAATGATGATGGTTGAAAAACATGTATGCCAAGTAGGCGGGGCATTTTTCATTACATGGCTATATATGGCTATAGTAAAACATTGTTAACACAATTTATGCCACATTTATTGTCTGATGTTCATGTAAATTGATCAGAACATTTGTACCAGTGATGCATTGAATGAATTTTTAAATGTTTGTGTCTGTTTGAAAAGAATTGCCGCAAATAGGGCGGGGCACTTGTCCTTCTACACATATAGTGAACCCTTGTTAACACTATAAAGGCCACATTTATAGTGTGATTTGAATGAAATTTGTTCATAAAACTAGTGTAAATTATATGTTTGATGAGTTGGAAAATTGTTACTTTTGTTTAAAAAACATGGCTGCCAAGGAGTGTGACATTTTTCCTTATACGGCTATAGTAAAACATTTTAAACAGTATAGTATTATGAAATGTCACATGCAGACATAATATACATTTATTTACTATTTTTGTTATCATTAACATTAAAATATAGTAACTTTTCCAACAAGTGTAAAATAGTAAATATAGTTGAATGTCCCAATTGGTACACCATACTTAAAGTAGTTCCTAATTTTGTTTGTTACTTTTTGACATTTGTTGATGTTTTTCTTTTGCATATTTTAGGATTGTTGGTGTGTGTTGTGTGGAATTTTCATTTGTAGTACCTACAATTAAGTATATACAATCTTTTCACCAAAGGAATTTGTTAAATTTAACTCTGTTAGTTAATTTGATAGTTTCATGCATGCAATGTATAAGTCTTCAAAAGCAACATTTTGCATATTTATTTTTTTCATTTTCATTTACTGATATGTTCTACAAGTATTTACGAGCATATTAACATATAAATTGAATTAAATGACATAATATTTATTGAACTATTCCTATTTGAAGAATACACCTTTTGACACTTTACATGAACCTTAAAGCAAGTGAGTTCGGAGGCATTGGCGTTTTGTTGTTGTTGTTTTTCGAAGATATAAAACTCAATGCAATAGTCTAATGCCTGATAAATTTCTTCATTATAATTCTGCTAAATTTCGAAAGCTCTTTCATTTCTAATATTGATGACGGCGTCATGATTTCGTTAAATGTTGCATGCCTTTCTATTTGGTTTCCTAAATATCGATGCCGTTCGTTATCAAAATAAGGGCATGTCATTAAATAGTGTTTTTCAGTAGCTATTTCGTGTGTGTTACATAGGTTGCAAAGACGATCATGGAATGGGATGCCTTCATAGCGGCCAGTTTCTACACGGAGGAGGTGGTTGGCAGTGCGGAATCTAAAGATACTTTGGGACTCATCGGGATGAATTTTAATCAGGTAAGGCTCAAACTCATGGTTACTTTTAAAACTGCTGTAGATGCGCCCTTTGTTGCTTATTTGTAGTTCAGCGTTCCATGATTGCTTAAATTGATCAATTAGTGTTTGTTTTATTTGTATGTGGATGTTGTTTTGTGTAATTTGTGTTTGGTTTTGCCAGATGTCTGGTCTTCCAACAGATGTAAGGATTTCTTTAATTTTATTTAACCATTTGAAATTTAAATTTGGTTGTGACAACATATGTTGGTAAGTTAGTAAAGATATTTTGCTTTCTTTGCCTGTTATAAGTCTATTCCAAAAGGAGATCACTTTTGTTTTAATATTAATGCTTAAAAGGTAGCGTCCTAGTTCACCATATAAAAAGTTGATTGGTGTTGACCGACGGGCTTTTGTGATTTTTCTCATGAAATCTTTGTGAACCTGTTCTAATATTTCTAAATTTTCATATCCAAATATTTCTGAGCCATAGGTAAGAATGGGTAGAACAGTATGATCAAAGAGTTTAAAAGCTAAGTCGATAGGTAAATTTGCATTGTTAACACGAGTACAAAGAAGGTGCATGGCTTTTGAGGCTTGTTCTTTTACATGTTTGCGGGCGTTTAAGAAGGATCCATTACTAGAGAATGTGACGCCAAGATAGTGATAAGTTTTTGTTATTTCAATTGTGTTATTTCCACATTTAAAATTAAAGTTCCTTGTTTGTCTAGCGCCAAAGATAATAACTTTTGTTTTTGTAATATTAATATTTAGGTACCAGTTTTTGCAATAATTATGAAACGTGTTAAGGCTGTTTTGCAGGTCAGAGGCACTACTTGAGACAATGACGGTGTCATCTGCATACAATAGGACCAGAAGCTTAAGCCACAATATTGCAGTATCTGGGTTGATAAGTTCAACCCCAACAGATCCATTTATATGCAGGTATGAATGAAGGTCATTTAAGAAAAGCGAGAAAAGTACTGGTGATAAATTTTCTCCTTGTCTTACTCCTATTTCTGACAAAAAGTACTGGGAGCATTCTCCATTTAGGGAAACGCATGATTTTATGTTACTGTACATATTTAAAAGGACTCTGATGCCATTAATTTGCGTGCCTAGTACTTTATGCCAGAGGCCAGCTCTCCACACTTTATCGAACGCCTGCGAAAAATCAATGAAGGCGCAGAAAAGTTTTTTTTTTGCGTTTTTTAATTATCTCTATTAATGCATGAAGGATGAAAATATGGTCTGCGCAAGAGTAACCATTACGGAAGCCAGCTTGATTTTCCTCTAAAATGTTATTTAATTCAAGAAAAGTGTTTAGTCTTTGGTTCAAAATTGAGGTAAACAATTTGCCCATACAGCTGAGCAGTGTTATGGGCCTATAATTGCTCGGTTCAGTTGGGCTCCCTTTGTTTTTAAAAATTGGGATTATAGTGCCTTCAAGCCAGCATAGTGGGATGATACCTGTTTGTAGGACACAGTTGAACAATTTAGTGTAAAAAGGGAGCAAGATATCTTTTGTTGATTTGATGTATTCATTTAATATGTGATCGGAAGGACTAGGTGCTTTTGAATTTTTCAGTTTTAGTATACATTTGCAAATTTCATCCTGGCTTATTTCCATATTTAAAAAATCATTTGTGTTGGGTATATCTTCTATATCATTGTTGAAACGGTTATCGTCTATTGAATTTTTATTTATCTCTTTGAAGTGTTCGTGAAAAGATTCAAGTGGTGGAGAGCTGGTTTCTTTTGTTTTTGGTTTGAGACCCCTAATGAACTTCCAGTATTTTTTAGGGTTTTTGTCATTCATTGCACGTAATTTAGCACTGGTGCTTAGTTTTTCTTTATTAACATAAAATTTGATAGTCCTTTTATAATGATTGCTGGCATGTTTCAGACTTAATTTATTATTAACTATTTTTATTAATATTGTATTTGGCTTTTGCTTCATGATATTGATTTCTTGATTGGTGACATTTGGACCCAAACCATGGTTTATTGTTGGGATAATTGTTTCTATAATTTAGATTTTGGTTTATAAATGGTTTTTGAGGAGGCATTTTCAAAGATGTTTTGCAATTTATGTGTGATTATAGTCCAATGTTTGTTGTGATTGAGGGTATGTATTTAGGCTCAGATATAACTCCTCTAGTTGGGGTTTGTTAATGTTAATTATAAATTGGTCTTTTTGGTCTTGTTTCCAGGTAGGGCAGCTAGAATTGTTAGTGTTTACTGGTTTTTTGCTTTGGGGTTGTACGGTAGAGATGTCCCATGATAGCACATTGTGACCATCTGAGAATAAAGGGTCAGTTTCTATAATTTCGAAGTCTGTTATATAATTGAAGCTCTCTGCAGTTGCCAACACATAATCAATGACTGATTTGTCCCTGAAAGTAAACGCGCCAATTGTTTCATCCTTAAATACTCTGCCATTTATGATGAACATATTATTGTTTTTACACATATCAAGCAGTAAGAAACCATGAGTGTTTGTACGTTTGTCCAAAGAGTTTCTATTTAGGGGGACAGAAAGGTTTTCAAGTAAAGTATGTTTGTACAGGTCATTATTTTCGAGGTCAACATCTATTCCGAAAAGTTTATTAGTGTGGGGATCAGGAATAATGAAATCTTTAAGTGTCCCTACTCTACTGTTCGCATCTCCAGCTAGGAATACATATTTATTATTATTACAATATGAGGACAGTTCATCTTCAAGTACATTCAATTCATCGGGAGAGTAAAAACGCGAATTTTCAGGAGGTATATAAATCGATCCTAGTATAAGGTCTTGGTCAAATCCAGTAATTGTATTATCAATTTTTAGCCATAGAACATAATCTGTGGAATTTGGTAAGACATTTACATGTGAAGAAATACTTTCTCTTACATAAACGCCAATGCCTCCGGATTTTCTTTTATATTCTTTAGAACGGTGCTTATGAAAGAAGATAAAATTTTGAATGTCCAGAATGTCGGTTTCATCAGCATGAGTTTCAGAGACACAAAATAAATCATAATTGTTAACAAAGTTTTGAAATAATTCAGGTATAAACAGTCTTTTTCCCAGTCCACTAACGTTTAAGCAACCTAATTTTATGTTACTGTTTTTCAGGATAGAGGCACAGTGTCTTCCCCCGGGGTCCTAGTGAGCTCCGCCCCGGTTTGGTGTGTTCCTGGATCCAGATGTGTCCCATGGGCGCTGTATCGGTGGTTGAGGCTGCGATGAGCCAAGCTGTTGAGCCGTTTCCGGCTGGCGGTTTGGGGAATCCCTGCGAGGTGCATGTTGGGCCGTTTCCGACTGACGGTTTGGGGGATCCCTGCGGGGTGCCTGTTTGGCCGTTTCCGACTGGCAGTTTGGGTGGTCCCTGCTAGGTGCGTGTGGGCGAGGATTCCTCCTCCGGGAAGGCGATTGCGATTGTTGCTTTCGTGGAGTCCTGCGCTCAACCACAGGGGAAGCATCGCGCTGGCTACGCTCCTGCGACACAGTCTTGTTGGAGTCGTTGGACTGGGCACGAGGAGCCTGTGACATGGCTGTCTGTGTGTGGGATCTGTTTACATTTCTAGCTGGAGCATACTGTGTGTTTGTGGAAAAATTGTTGTGCTTTGTAACACGGCTGCCTTGCATGATCGTATCCCAGTTCGGAAAGGCATCAGCGACAACGCGACCATCTTGAATGAGTTTGGCTGGATATATTAAGCTGGCCTTGCTTTTTGGATATTCTTGGCGGAGGCGCTTGAACTGTGGCCACAATTGCTTGCGAGCATCAACAATCTCGCGTGGATATTCTCTATTTATGTGAAAAAGTGTTCCGCGGAGCTTGTTGGCATTCGAGAGGATGTGCTCAGTATCACGGAAATCCAGACAGTATATAATGATGGGTCGTGTGGAGCCGTGCCGGAATTTCCCCAGTCTGTGTATTCGGGGGATAGGAGGACAGGGGTCGATCTCAAGTTTCTCTCTCAAGAAAGTTGATATTTTATGGAGACAATTTTCATCCCTGTCCTCTGGGATACCACTGATTAGAAGGTTATTTCGGCGACACCTAGCTTCGAGATCTATTGACTTGTACTCTAATAGCTTAATTTGCCGATCATGGTTAGACATTGTTGTTTCCATAGTGTTTACTTTGTTTTGCAAGTTCAGACAACTGTCAACTTTATGAGATATGCCTTTCATTTCATGGAACAGCATAGACAGCTTAGCATCAAGTGAGAGACTCTCGTAGTCCGACAATGTTTGAGACCGTTCGTACTCACTGTTACTGCTGCCCGTGTTTACCCGAGGCCGCTTTTTCTCTCTTGTAGCCGTTGACCAAGGTCCGCCATTTTGACTGAAAGTCTCATTGTCCAACACATTAAAATCGTTTCTGGTGAGAAATTGTGATCGAGCGTCCGAGTTTTGATGTTCCATGTTTGTGAAATGCTTGAACTTACACTTGTGCACATTAACATACCCTTATTAAATGTTCACAACATTGTTTTCGTTGTTTATGCTATTTTTTTACTCTGTTAGAAAAAAACCGCGGTTATCCGCGCACTCTACATCAATGCCAGGCCCGTTTGATTTAGTATACGTCGATGCTGTTGCCTTTAGTTTACAAATGATTCAGGAAAAAATAGCTCGTATAACACGCCTAAATCAAGATGCTATACCAAAGTTAATCATTCGCAAAATTCGGCCTGTTGTTAGAATTATTGTTGTTTTATAACTTTACCCAAATAACGTTGACACATAAAGGGCATTTGTTTGTCGCAATTCTCTCTCCTCCCTCTGTGAAGCAAGTTTGCTTGGTTGATAAAGCATCTATTTGTTTCAAGAGCACTGCTCTTCGATCCAATATCGTAGTTTTCCAGTGATAGCGGACTCGCTTCCTCAAAGATGCCAATCCAGACTGGAAAATTGTCCAGATCACGAAGTCCGATCCAGTAGTTATGTTGTCTGTTAAACAAAACAACAATTACATACGCATGTAAGTTGTTGTTTGCTAATTAGGATTAGTTAAAATATTTATACAATTATAAACAAATGTATTATTTGTTGGTATAATAAGCTAGCGTAAATATTAAAGAAGTATGTGCAATACATTTGTTAGTATAGTCATATTTCAAACATTGGCTGTATGATTGCAGTAACCTTAAATTGAATCAGGTAAATTGATGCGTTCATTAATTGGCCCATATCTATTATATGCCTGCAAGTGTATGATGGAATATCTACCAATGATATCTTATGCCTACTTAGATCAAACACTGAACAAACTCGATTTTACAAAATATGCCTCTCAAAAAGACATGCCTAATTTGTATGAAAGCGGCTAACATATTTCCAGTGCAAATCATCACTCTATACTAACATACCATTTTAATAGTCTACATTTACGATGGATAATATTTTTCGGGACATGAAAACATACTTCGCTCGGCAAATCATTTAATCGAGATCATGAAACCTACATAGTGTTGTTATGTTTGCTGAACATGTTGGTTACAATGTGGACATCCCTCTTGTCCTGGAACATGGCAAGGTCTCCGCCTATCTCTCTGCGTGTGTTCCTTGCTTCATTCCATGACCTGTTACTGTTAAAATACACGAACTCGACTACTCGGTTTGGGTGATGAGCTGCAAATAAAGTATACCGAACAGGCTATTGGACAGATCCTGGTAATAATCAACAATGGCTTTGAACAATAGTTGATTTTCGAATATACAATAAAATATCTTTGGACAATGTATTCGTAAACATGATGCAGACCCATTGAATATACACATTTTGGTATTTCTATAAAAAGGTATGTGATTTTGAAATAGTTTTCTGACGGAATCTGAGTTCCGGAGTAAGGGTATTATTTGTTTAATTTTATGTCAGGGGTAAATATAAAGAAAAGCAACATATGCCCTCAATTTCCAAATGTACTTCAAACCCATTCGACAAACAACCATAAGGATAGAAACATGTACTATTATGATTGTTTTGCGCAAATTTTAACGACGTGGCGTTTAATTCGTCAAAAGCCCGATGACATAACTGTCAAGAGCGAATGTTAACAATATGACGTTCAACTAAGAAGAAACCCAGGCGAGGTACAAGATACTCAATTTCATTTTATATCGGCATCGCAAACATAAAACAACCAACATTAGCTATACAAATCTATTTACATACGCAAACATGAAATCATATATAACATTAACATGTTACACATCATGGCAACAATACAATTGTTATAATTATGGTATATAGAGTGTTTTTGTTAATTTCATTTTAAGATTATTATATTTGCAGGAGAGGCTTTGAAAGAATTCGTGCGCCGGCAGCTAGAATTCCGTAAAGGATTTCTTTGTTTAGATTATAGATTATATCAACGGTAAATCTTAGTTTTAATGATTGTGTATTCAGTTTTCTAAATTGCATCATTGTAAAAACTGTCTGGAAAAAATATACCCAATTTTTCACAATTAACAAGAGACATAATAGTTTAAGTCTTCCATTCAATGTCCGAACAAAACTGTAACCAGAAATTAGCATCCATGAAAACTGATTCTCCTAGTTATGATTTCCCTTACAAATCTACACTTAAAGAGAACTCGGAGCTACATTCAAAGATGTGATACTCTTGCGAAGACAAACAAAGAGGAAAAAGCTAAGAGCATGCCGCAATTGCATAAGTTAATTTTAGTTGTATTATAATATTACAGATGAAGAATAAAACATCATCACGGAGAGCGAGCTCCCTTCAAATTTTGTATTATTTATATACGTTGCATTGTATTAATACACAATCAACATAATATTTCAGCTCCTTATTATCAGCCATCGAAATATATGCTATTGACAAATACTATATTTAGCCATCAACTCAATATTTGATTAACTTATAATTATCATACAAAAACAAGCATACAATTACAATACGATTAATATGTAAAAGAAACATGTACCTTGCTGCAAAAATCCTATGTGGTTTTCGTCAACGTTTTCTAGTTGACATTCCGCAACATTGATAATGAACAAGGTGAACAATACCACTAAACAGACGGATATAAACATTCTGCGACAATTATCATAAATCAAATGCATCATTGTATGAAGTTTCTTTGATCAGCTATCAAATGAGTATTTCCTAAATTCTTACAGCAGAGCTTTCTGGAAAATTATGGGCATACACACTTTCCAAACACTTGTTATACACGGCAAGGTGCATACGCTGCACGATGTCTGTAACTAAGTACCAAACGTCACTGAAGTTAGATAAATCGCATCTTCGATTTCGCCACCTTCTGGGCGCTGAAAGCAAATTACTAAATTAAACAACAATATATCATTATTAATGCACATGATAAGAACAATAGTATTTTTTCGAGTACCCAATGGTTATTTGGTTCCGATTACATTCAATGTGAAAGCAAACATGGTATTTCACCAAAAGTGTGATTTTATACGTTCCACTTGCTTATCGCTAGGAATTGCATCACTTTGGATATAAGTATCACAATAGTTCAGCGCCCTCAGTGTACTCATAATATCGAGATGTATATAGACATGTATTTCAAATGTAGTGCAAGCATATATAGCTGTAGACCTTGAACCACTGTCGAGCTTATAGCACCGCATTGGCTTAATCCGATAACAAGGAGATTTCATCAACATGTGCACGTTTAAAGTATCACGATTGCAATGTAATAATGCTAATTTGTATTACAACTAAAATCTGTTCATCCGGGCTTTACATGAATAGGTTGAGTTAATGCTTGGCGTTAATTGTTTCCAGTTTGCGACCCAGTTACATGTCTCTGTTAACAGTGTGTATTTGTTTGCTACTCAGTGCTGGTCTTGGAACTTGGTATTTGTTATTCTTAAAGGCAACTTTCTGCTTATAGAGATACTCCTACTGTTGTAATTGGAATTTCGCTTCTTGGCGTATATTTGCGACTGTTATAAAATAATGTGCTAATACTCTACCGTTTTAAAGCCCAAGTTTGCGGAATAGATCGTTGTTTTGCATATAAATCGTATAGCGAGAAATAAACTTTACATAAATTCATTGAAATATATTTTGTATCGATGTTGACATCGAAAACCTGGTCAAAATCGGTTTTGAATCGATAAAATAAGATATAAATGATAATAAATACATGCAATAGGCGAAAATCATTGCAGCGTCGTGAGTTATGCAAATTATAGCTATATTTAGTTTTCGCTAAACTTTATTAGCATATGGAAGATAAAAACATAGATTTAGCAAAAACGTAGCGTTGCAACTCATATTCCGTCTGTAAAAGATATATTTGCATTTGTTCTCTCCTTCTCTCCGCTAAATTTGCCTGTATCCGTAAAATTTTGTTTGTATAGGTTTAAATTCACGTGTCGAATCATGAATATTAAATAAGTCGTTTTCGTACTTTACCGTACTCGACCCCAAAATAAAACTCGCTATATTGTTTTTTAACCGGATTTTCAGTGATGTCCTCAAAAAACACGTTTTCTTACGATTCTGCCCATATATATAGCTATGACCGGGGCTTTAATATTCTTTCTTTCGACATATGATCCAGTCGATAAAGCACTCTTCTGCTGAAATAGGGTGCGCCATTCTTGATGAGATTAACCGAATATACGGGGTGCAGGATCACGTGACTTTGTATCACGTGACTTTGTAGGGTTGCCAATAAAACGTTGATGGATGTCAATACACCGGTAATTGATGCTTATCTTAGGAATTTCAACTAGTGCATAAATGACAGATTTGTATGCTGCTTATGGCAATATGAAATACATCAGACTAACTTTATATGATAAGCAATCGTTCTTTTTTTAAACAATTCATGTGCACTGCAAGATTATGCTTCATGCAAATTGAAATTGTGTCACCGATTTTAGACGTACTCAAATATGTATTCTTATACCTAAAGATATCAGCAAAAACTGCAAGAACAACGGCCTTTTATGCACTAAACATTTTTGCAAATGTATTACAATAACTTGAGATATTTGCAAAAAAATAAAGTTTTTCACGGTGTAGTTACATTCTGTTCAGCCTGTGTGTAACCCCCTGAAAACCCCGTTGATACTGTACCTGATATAGTAAACAATATTTTTATCGATGGTCCAAGGTCGCATAGTTGTGTCTAATATTCATAAATAATAAAATATTCTAATTATTTCGAAACGAAAAATGTCATGCCTAGTCAATTCAGTAATTAAGGCAACGATACGAACGTTTTTTTAGTTCAAAACTTATAAACAATTATGCAACAAATGTGTCCCTTATTAAGTCCCTGTGAAAGAGTGCTAGGATTATGATAGAAGAACTCAAATTAACTGCCTATTGACGGTAATGCTAAAAATAGAGTTCTAAAAAGTCCTTTGTATCGTTGCCTTAATTTCTTTGACTAGGCATGACATTTTCCGTTTCGAAATAATTAGACTATTTTATTATTTATGAATATTAAACTCAACTAAGCGACCTTGGACCCTCGATAAAAATATTGTTTACTATATCAGGGTACAGAAAAATCGGGGTTTTCAGGAGGTTATCCACAGGCTGAAATGAATGCAAACACACCGGTAAGAACTTTATTTTTGCAAATATCTCGACTAAATGAAATACATTTGCACAAATATTTAGTTCGGTGACAAAATTTCACTTTGCGTGAAGTATAATCGTGCAGTACATGTGAATTATTTTTAACAAGAACAATGGTTTATTAAATAAAGTGAGTCTGATGTATTTTATATTTCCATAAGCAGCATACACATCTGTCTTTTATGCATTTAATGTTGAAATTTTTATGATAAGCATCACTTACCGGTGTACTTACATCCATCCATTAACGTTTTATTGGGAACCCAACAAAGTCACGTGATCCTGCACCCTGTATATTCGGTAAATCTCATCAAGTATGGCGCACCCTATTTCAGCAGAAGAGTGCTTTATCGATTGTATCAAATGTCGAAAGAAAGAATATTAAAACGGTAGAGTATTATCACATGTTTTCTAAAAGTCGCAAATAAACGCCAAGAAGCGAAATTCCAATTACAACAGTAGGAGCTATCTCTATAAGCAGAAAGTTGCCTTTAAAGCCACACACTTTCAAATGAAATACATATAAAGTAATACATACAGATGCAGTTTGAAAGTGTGCAAAATTGTCATTACATGTATAGCCTAGTAAGCAAGTAATTTATTATTGTTTTCAAATTTAAAACCTAAAGTATGATTTCTATACGTATACGTCCATTTCGACAAACGCGATTATTTTTAAGTTTTAAAGCGCAAAAAGACGGATTTCTACCTTGTTACCACCAGATATATTCTAATTGGCACAGATTAAATTACATGTATAGCCATTTTAGCAAGTTATTTAATATTTTTCAAACGGTACCACTTTTAAAACCGATAGTAGGATTTCTAGACGTATTCGTTCATTTCGATAAACGCGAATATTTTTAAGTTTTTTAAGGGCAGAAAGACGGATTTCTACCTTGATACCACCAGATATATTCTAATTGGCATAGATGAAAAATGTTTATTATTTATACTTAAATTAACTATTTCATGTATTTCATTTCAATGTGTGTGGCTTTAATAATAACAAATAAAAAGTTCCAAGACCAGCACGGAGTAGCAAACAAATACACACCGTTAACAGAGACATATAACTGGGTCGCGAACTGGAAACAATTAACGCCAAGCATTAACTCGACCTATTCATGCGCCCGAGCTTCATACAAAGCCCGGATTAACAGATTTTAGTTATAATACAAATTAGCATTATAACATTGCAATCGTGATACTCATTGCTTTGAAATTGAAAACGTTGATGAAATCATCTTGTTCTCGGATAAAGCCAAAGCGGTGCTATCAGCTCGACAGTGGTTCACACATTATAGGGAACCTTATACTTATGCAATGGTTAAGGTTACAAAAATGTATTAGATCTTGAACATCTATCATCAATATAACATGTGCTCTTACTTTGTCGCCTTGTTTGTAAAGTTATCCTCATATAAGAACTTGCTATCATGTCCTCATTCGAACAATCGCGGTCATGTAGCTTTGCACATGTAAGGTCTACAACTAAGTATGTTAATGTTTGCACTACATTTGAAATATATGTCTATATAAATCTACAATGAGGGCGCTGAACTGTTGTGATAACTATATGGAAATTGGTGCAATTCCTAGCGATAAGCAAGTGGAACGTATAAAATCACACTTTAAGTGCTATACCATGTTTACTTTCACATTGAATGTAATCGGAACCAAATAACGATAGGGTGCTCGAAAAATTACTATTGTTATTATCATGAACATCAATAATGAAATATTGTTGTTTTTTTTATAATTTTCTATCCGCTCACAGAAGGTGACGAACTTCAGTGACCTTTCGATTCTTAGTAACAGACATCGTACCCCGTGCCTCGTATAGAAAGTGTTCGGAAAGTATATATGCCCATTATTGTCAATAAAGCTCTCCCGTCAGAGTTGAGAAAATAGTTATTTGATTGCCGATCTGAAACTGCCTTTAGGGCTTCATACAATGATGAATTTAGATTTTTGATAATTTAAGCACAATGTGTGTCTCCGTCTGTTTAGTGGTATTGTCCACCTTGTTTATTAACAATGTGGCGGAATGCTACCCAGACGAAACCCACATAGGATTTATGCAAGGTACATGTTTCTTTTACACTAGTCGAAACATATTCATCGTGTTTGTAATATTATGCTTGTATTAGCATTATAATTATAAGTTAATAAAATATTTAGTTTATCGTAAAACATAGTAGTTGTCCATAGCATATATTGCGATTGCTGATAATAAGTAGCTAAATATTATGTTTATTGTGTATTGATAAAAGGCAAAGTATATAAATAATACAAAATGTGAAGGAAGGTCGCTCTCCGTTATGATGTTTTCAAGGAGAGTAAGACTTTTCCTTTTTTCCTTGTTCCGTATTCCTTTTTCGAATAAGGAATAAAGGAACAGTTCCTCATTCCTTATTTAAGCTTTATTTGTTGCAAGCGCAAAGAAAAAACGTGAATTTGTAACGGAAAACATAACGTGTATATATATATATATATATATATATATATATATATATATATATATATATATATATATATATATATATATATATATATATATATAGGCATGAGGTACGAAAACAGAGCGCAACTGTTACACAAAGATCGTCGAAAGACTGTAACCGCCGAGGTCATCGCCGTTTCGTAGACCCACGGTAAATAATCGTGTGCTGAGGTTGAAGTTCATTTGATGTACCGTCGGCCTGTATTATGGCAAGCGGTTCGACGCATAATCCCAAGAAACTAGGTTCTCATGAAAAACCTAGTTTTTTGGGATTATGCGTCGAACCGCTTGCCATACTGTATGACCGTGAACACGCGTATTCGCACAAAAACTATGAAGAAAACATAATTTTACAGCCAGTATGTGATTAATGTTTGAATTATTAAATAAAATAAAATATTGGGGTATCTTGATTAAATTGTATAGTCTACATTGAACGCTGCTTACGATACAGTCTTCCTTTGATGTTGACGAATTAAAATGCTTTGCACCCTTAATCATATTCCCTCGTTACATTTTACGCATGAGAACAGGATGGGATATCTGAAACATGTCTTTTAGTCAGCTTTCGGAAAGTCTTCTCCAGAGGTTATGGTCAGATAAAACTTCAAGAACTGTATCAGAGATACAAATAACATATTAACGACTTATTTTTAAAAATCGCAAATAATAACGAACAAAATGCTGCGCTATGCGAGAATGATCCGAATCTAAGTATCCGAAATTATTACCTCCGAATATGGAATTTGTGTAAAGTAAGTTCCTTATTCGGAAGCCTGTATTCCGGACGACCTTATTTCGGACATTTTATTCTTTAGATGTGTGTGTTATTCAAGCTTGATTATGTTATGTGGAAATGGTCTGTAACATTTCTATTGTATATTAAATTTTAGCGATACACGCTAAAAACAATAATTATGAATACGATAAAAAGAAACTTGCATTTTCTCACTCTAACATACATTTAGAGTAACCAAACATTACTAAATGTCAATAAAAACCATGGTATATTATATTGGATATTTAAAAAAAACTAATTGTGATACATTTTGACCTAGTTTTGAATAATGATAACCCAGTGCCTTATTCGACTTGAAAAATGTATAAGGAACTGGTTCCTTATTCTTATTCAAGTCGAATAAGGAACTGGCATTCATTATTTGCAGTACATCTTGACAAAGTTTTATTTAATTATAAAAAAGTTCATAATTCGGTTCGAAAAGGGAAAAAGGAACTGGTTCCTTTTTATCTTATTCAAATCGTATAAGGAACTGGCATTTTCTTACTAAAAAATAAATTCATATGAACCACAGAGACCAATCAATCCAATAAAAAATGATTGTAAATATAGATTGGGTACCAAACTATTAATTGTAGTAGATATCTACTTAATTTATTAAAATGATAACCTATAACCTAATTCCATGTTTTCCACTGAATAAGGAAAATGTAACCAATTGCTATAACTGCGAAAAATAGGACTTGTTATCAAATAGACCAGCGCGATTTCTTCGCTTTCCGGGACTTTTTATCGTGCGCCATTTTCGAAGGTCGCCGGGCATAACGTTGGCATCCAAGATCGAGAAAACGCGTTTTCAGTAATAGAAAATCAATTTTAATCAATTTTAATTAAAACACTCAATAACAGATTGTTTGTGCATGTTTTTTTGAAATTCACAATCAAAATACAAAGGCATCTCGATGAAACTTTCAAGTCTACTAGCGGCACCCGGACCGCTGCTTACGATGCAGCCTCGTATTAGGGTGACGTCAATAATGTCTTACAAACGACAGCGTTGTCCGAAATATATCTGATGATCTGCTAATATATTGTTGGTCTGTACAAGCGAGAGATATTAATTACATTTCGAAATTATTAATACAATCAAGAACGAATTCTTGTTTAAAGCCAGTTCCTTGTTGTAAGGTAGCATAAAGATTACATTCACTCCTTTTTTTATTTCATTTTTTTAATTTCACAACTCCTTTTTCTATCTCGTCCCATGACATATTAACTCGAAGGAACGACTACTAACTCATGGGAACGAGCTAGCTATGTTGTGGGAACGACTTACTTAGTCGAGGGAACAAGATAGAACAAATAAGAGTGTAAAACTAAATAAAATAGTGCAATCATAACAGAGCGGTGCAGTAAATAAATGAGGGATGCATGACACAAAAGAGCAGACATTTTTAGCTTACTCTAGGGAACGACTAACAGCTCGTGGGAAGTAGGTCGTTCCCACGACATAACTTACTCGTTCTCTCCTCTCGAGTTGTGCTTTTCAAAGCGTTTTTATTTTCTGGATAGATGCGTCGAAGATACCACTTCTGGCTTTTACTTGGCGGTTGAAGGCTCTAGAGTCAGTTTTCTGAGTAGAAACAGTACTTGGTGACTTTGGGTAACCTAAAAAACGCTCCAACACTGGGACGGACACCTATATCCACCAAGCTCAGTTTGACTAAAATAGACAATCCAGATGTCGTTGAGCCACTGACACCCAAGCACACTTTTAATACAAAATCGCATATGCATGTGCCTCCACCTGGCAATTTTGTTAAGGAAGACCTCTTTCTTCACAAAACTTAAAATAAGTGTGCACAACTTTCTCAAAAAGTTCTGAACACGGTAAGAAACCGAATAAATTTCTCAAATTGCTCTTAGACATAAGTGGCCTGAACGACGTCGAAACATACACGTTTATGATCTTGTGTTGGTTAAAGACATCGATTTAAAGCAAAGCCAGTGGTCGCTTGCGATAGTTGTAGAAGTCACTGAAGACGATGACGCTGGTCTTTGCCAACAAATATTGTGTGACGCAGTGGTCATAAACTTGAACTGCTGTTAGAGCAATAAATGCACATTTATCAATTTAATGAATTGAGATTGTGGGCTAAAGTTTGTTTAATGTGTTGAAGCTGTCAACATCGACAATTGAATCTATTGAGTCAAATTTATTTTTTGTGTGTAAGAAATTGGCAGTTCCTTATTCGATTTGAATAAGGAAGTACGAAACTAGTTCCTTATTCCTTTCTTTTTCAAACCAAATACGGAAAAAAAGGTTATCATTAATTAAACTTAGGAGAGATATACTGCAATTAATTATTTTGATATCCTTTCTACATTGACAATGATTTTCATTTATAAATGGGTTCTTGTGGTTCATGTCAATTTATTACTATTATAAAATGTCAGTTCCTTATTCGATTTGAATAAGGAATAAGGAACCACTTATTCCTTATTCAAATCGAATAAGGAACTGAGTTATCATTAAATAAAACTAGGGAGAAATAACTTGCAATGTATGTTTTAATTTGAACCTACATAATCCCTAAAATTTCTTTTGTAATTTTTAATTTAAGTTTGATTAAGACAATACCATTTCCTTATAATCGTTTTCATAATATTTGTTTTCAGCGTTTATCGTCTAATATAATATACCATAAAACGTTTGGCGTACCAAACGTTGCGAAATTCAACGTTTCCATATGTAAGTGGTATATTTGTATATATATGATGTATATGTCCATCTGTGTGTGGTATAATTGCATATATATGTTGTATATTTCCATTTGTGTGTGGTGTAATTGCATATATATGTTGTATAAATTCATATATATGTGGTAAAATCCGATATATATATTGCATAACAAATAAATGTTGTATAATTTCATATTTATGTTTGATATGTTCATATATATGTTCTAAAAGTTCATATATGTATGCAATATTTTGATATATATGTGGTATAATTCTGATATATGTGTTGTATAATTTTCAAAATATGTGTGTGGTATAAATTCCATATATTTATGGTAACATTTTCATATATATGTCCTATAATTTGCATTCTGGGAAATATTTAACGGGTATGACTTAACAGCGGATATGGCTTTTTCGAGTGTTAAGTGCGTCTATCAAACATCATGGCCGACAAAGACATGTGCGTAAAATGATTACGCATTTGATTTCAAATTCTTAGTCTCAAAAGGCAAACAAATATTAAGTTTTGGAGTATTACTACAGTATGAATGTGCACATTTATTATCCTGCAATTATTTATAACATTATGGTGTTCTTTCATTGTGTTTGAGCAGTATATAATAATTCGGATATGCACACTTCGGCTTATGTATTTATCGTGAAAGACGGTGGTTTAACAAATGCAATTTCCTGTAATTTCCTCTTCTTCCAATTCTTTATTGATATAATCTGGAGTATCATAGATTTTAAAGCATGATTTTGCCATTTGTTAAGAAGTCTCTTTAAGCTTAACTGTATTTTCAGTACATTTGTTGTCAGTATTGATGAAGAGGAGCATCGCATAATAGCATCAGCAACCCATGTAGAGGCCCTGAATTCAGTATGCTTTAACTTATAATATTTGTTACTTGAAAAAAGCAACAAAATTATTATGTCAAATTTGGAATAAATAAATGTGATTATTGTCAATCAGTTACCAATACTTCAATTTCCATTTATTCATGTCAAATAAAATTTACCTTACCACCTAACTGACGCTCGATTGGTCATTGTCCGCTCGGTTACTAGTTACATGTACCGGGTACAGTAAATATACTCAAACGTACCCAGCCGATTTTAAACTGTACCCCACTGTCTATTCCCGCCCCAAATCTGATGTCGTAAAAAACGCTACAGATTACCGTAATTACGAAACAAACTGCTATTTAAAAAGATGCATCAACATGCTTGTTGAGTAAAAGTTTCGATAATATAGATGCCATTTTAACAGAAAATTGATATAGATATGAAAATAATTAATTTAAATAATAATTGCTGACAACGATCGATTTATCGCTAAAACTCCCGGGGATGTATGAGTATATTTACCGTACCCGGGGTACATGTAAGTATGCTTAAGTGTACATGGGGTACATGTAACTAGTACCCGAGCCGACAATGACCAATCGAGCCTAACTGACCACCCCATTCCTTATTTACGCTCTTAAAGCCTTTTTAAACACTGAAATGCGTTCATCATTATAATTGATTGAAGATGTGGTGACACTTTGTATTTTAGACCATTCAACCAGGCAACATGCCTATGAGTACATTTTATCTGTGCTGAGACAAAGTTTGTCATTCACATTTTTTCTTATCTTTTTACTTTCAAATGAAACTTGCAAATGTGATTGATTACATGTTTAATGATACTTAGGGATTCAAATTATACAAAAATGTTCAGTTGCTCGTATTTTTTTCCGATTGTGATTGATTTGTTTTAACTTCAAATTAAACATTGGATGAGGTCACTTCTAAGAATACTGAATGTTTTGTAATTGGTAAAATATTGGGTATCCGCACATGCGCATATATCACAAAAACTTTCTTTACTTTTTGAAGAAGCACAAAGGTCAGGAGGCACCTAATGCATTCAATTATTGGCGGACCTATTTTATTACTACCGTGTGTGTAAACAATGTTTACCAATACTGTACATGAATTGATAATAAACTTAGTTCATTTATGGTTGTTCATTTTAAAGACAAGCATCTACATTTAAAATAATTTGAAAATCAAACATCACAATGAAAAATGCCATATTGCAATGTATAAAAAATCCTATAGCTGCTATATTTTATTTATTTTGTATTGCAGGGAAGACAAGTGCTGGTACTCCTAGTAATAGTGGTGGCGGTGGTGGTGGTGGGGGAGGTAAGGCTGTTGGTGATGATGATTGTGATTATTAAAAGGATTGTAATGCTGATACGGATAATTCTGATGATGATAATGGTGACCGTGAGTGGATAATTATACGCCCATAAACGAAGTTAAGGGGGGCATATAGAAGTGAGCTTGTCTGTCTGTCGGTCGGTCTGTCGGTCCGTATTAAGTGTCCGCTCTCTAATTATGTCCCCAACCACTATAGTGGGGGACATATTGTTTTTGCCCTGTGTGTTGGTATGTTGGTCTGTTTGTGCCAACTTTAACATTTTGCAATAGCTTTTGCTATATTGAAAATAGCTTCTTCATATTTGGCATGCATGTGTATCTCATAGAGCTGCACATTTTGAGTGGTAAAAGGTCAAGGTCAAGGTCATCCTTCAAGGTCAAAGGTCAAAAATACTAAGTCAAAGAGGCGCAGAAGGGGACACCTTGTTCAAGTTGTTTTCATTCGATCTTCACCAAACTTGGTCAGATGTTTACTAGGTCAAGTTCGAATATGGGTCATGCCGGGTCAGAAACTAGGTCATGGGGTCATTTAGTGCGTTTTAAACATTCAGCATGGTGTCCGCTCTCTAATTCGAGTTGTTTTCATCCGAGTGCACCACACTTGGTCAGAAGTTGTATCTACATGATGTGCAGGTAAAGTTCGAGCATAGGCCATGCCGGGTCAAAAACTAGGTCATGGGGTCACATAGTTTATTTTTAACATTGAGCATGGTGTCCGCTGTTTTATGTGCAGACAACATGCAAAATATTCTGTGTCAATGCGGCATGTGGGGTGTTTCGTTACGTCTGTGACAAAGCTCTAGTGTATGATAGTTGTGAGGAAGATGATAGTGATGGTAAGGATGGTGAAGATGGTGACAATGATGATGGTGATTGTGGTAATTATGATCATGACAATGATAATTATGCTTTAGATTATGACAATATTAATGATGATGATAAATGAGGATGACAAACATGGGTGGGTAATGATGATGGTGATAATTGATGATGTTGATGAATGTTATGATGATTCATAATCTGGTGGTTGAATTAAGGGTACATGTATTGCTGACAAGGATCATTATAATGGTGAATATGGGTGACCATGAGCGGATGATGATTGATGCTGCTGTTGATGTTGACAAAAATGTGGATTTATGATGGTGATGATGAATTCAATAAGTTAATTTCCTACTTTGTATTTATAACACAAGTACATTTTTAGGAATGATCATTTATCACACATTTAACCTGTATTGTGTTATAAATTAAATCTTATTGTTACAACATAATAAACTCATGCAAAATCTTATGACCAACCTCCAAAAGTGCAGCTTTCTTAAACGCAACATAGAAGTTGGCCTATCATGCTGTGAATGTTACCACAACCTTTCACAATGATTCTTAAAGGAATTTTCACTCATTTTTTATGTTATTTTACATTAACTTCTTCATTTCTACATGCATGGCCCCTTTACCAACCCTGGAGGACCCGCTCACATAGACCACGCCCAGCCAAAATTGCCTTTTACATTAACTTCTTCATTTCTACACCGATTTACTTCAAATTGATACTGAGCATTATGACAATACGGTCAATCTCAACTCAACAACTATTTCTCAACTATATTACCAACCCGTTATCGTTAGATTTTAAAAAGAATAGGTACATTTGTTCACCATCATTGGACGGTTTGGCGCCCAAAAGAATTGTGTCGATATCTCCAAGGTCAAGGTCGCACTTTGAGTTCAAAGGTCAAAAATGGCCATAAATGAGCTAGTCCGGGCCATACCTATGTTGTTTATTGTGAGATTTTAAAATCATTTGGCACATTTGTTTACCATCATTGGACATTGTGTCACACGAAAGAATAACGTCGATATCTCCAAGGTCAAGGTCACACTTTGAGTTCAAAGGTCAAAATGGTCATTAATAAGCGTGTCCGGGCCATTACTATGTCATTCATTGTGAGATTTTAAAATTACTCGGTACATTTGTTCACAATCGTTGGACGGTGTGTCATGTGAATGAATTACGTTGATATCTCCAAGGTCAAGGTCACACTTTGAGTTCAAAGGTCAAAATGGTCATTAATAAGCTTGTCCGGGCCATTACTATGTCATTCATTGTGAGATTTTAAAATTACTCGGTACATTTGTTCACAATCGTTGGACGGTGTGTCATGTGAATGAATTACGTTGATATCTCCAAGGTCAAGGTTGCACTTGGAGTTCAAAAGTAAAAAATGGCCATAAATGAGCTTGTCCGTCCATAACTATGTCATTCATTGTGAGATTTAAAAATATATATGTACATTCATTTTGTTCACAGTCATTGGACGGCGTGTCATGCGAAAGAATTGAAGAGTTCAAAGGTCAAAATGGGCATAAATGATAATGGCACAATAATTCTTAAAAATCGCCATAAATTAGCTTCTCTTTTTTGTGAAGACAGCATGCAAAATATTCTGTGTCAATGCAGCATGTGGGGGTATATGTCACGTCTGTGACAAAGCTCTTGTTGTTTCCTGTACAGACCAGTGTTTTATCTATAGACTATATTAAACATTTGTTTTAATGTTTTTAGAGTCTCTGCCTGAGAACCAAATACCAGATAAAGATACTTCCAGTACTTCATGGACCAGATCACAAACCCTGCTAATCCTTGAACAGTACAAAGCAAATGTAGATGAGTTCATCAACCCCCTGTTGAAAAAACAATTGTGGGAAGAACTGTGCAAATCCCTTAACAGTAAAGGTAACCATTTTAATAGCAAGCAGGTTAAAGGGAGATTGAAGACCATCGTGGCAGCTTATCGTCGAGCTAAAGACAGCAACAGAGCGACGGGAGCAACCTTTGAATTTAAAGCACAATTGGACTATATCCTAGGGGAAAAGCATGATACTTCTCAAGCATTTACTATTTCAAACTTAGAAAGTGCTTCTAGTTCATCAGCATGTACAGGAGACTCGGAGGAAGACACTGACTCAGGTGAAGAACCCAATGTTAAAAATACAGTTGAACCGACAAGAAAAAGAAAAAGCTCTTTAAATCAAATATTGCAAGTTTTGAAACAATATGGTGAAGAAGAGAAGCAGAAAGAACACGCACGTTTAGATGTTGCTAAACAAATGCATAATGAGAAAGTTGATTTATTAAAAAATCTTATTGACATGATGAAACAGAAATAAAAACTTTAAGAATTTCAATACATACATAAAAACTGACCCCCGCAAACAAAGTTTACAATTGGGTATACATGTATTGGAGTCACTCTGTCTGTCAGTTTGCTCGCTGTTTATTTGCTTATGTTTTAAGTAAGTGAAGTAAATCTCTAAATTTTGTTATGCGATTTAAATGAGGTAACTTAAAATTTGAATTTTCTCATAGCACTTCATGAGGAATCAAACCCAGCACGTTAACGAGCAAAAGCTTATGCAATAACACTACTGAAATGGATTCTCAAAATGTCCTGATGTAATTGTTCTCAATTATCAGGCAGTGCAAGACCTAAGTTCTACACCCATCCATTAACAAACGTTATTTGGCGGGGGATATCAATTCAACGAATGTGCTTGTGTTTACATGAGTGGAAGTTATAGACAAAAAAGAGAATGTGGGGGGGGGGGTATCTGTACTCCACTGGCACAGGTTAAGTATTGTTTATTGTTCTTTGCCTAGTTTTACTAGTTTCATTCGATGGATTCCATTTAATTTATAGTTCTAAGCTCACCTGAGGAATGTTCTTCAAGCACCATTTTTTCAACTGTTTTTTTTTCTTCAAAATAAGAGCCGCATTGGGGTGATATGTATAACAGAAAATGCAAGGATTTGTTCAAGTGACACAATTCATAGATTGATAACCTAACACAACAATTCTTCTCAAGTGAGTGCTTTAGTTTCAGTAGCCTCCAGGAATTAAAATGTTCTTTTGCCTGCCCTTTTAATAAAGGTAATACAGATTTCAATTTGTTTGAACATTTACATGTGTATTCTATATATTTGTCTAGAGCAGGGGATCAGAAAAGAGTTACCTGTTCATTTGTTTTGCTTTTACTTTGTTAAATATAATGACACATTTTGCTCTTATATTCTTGAATATGTTGTTTACATTGACAGCTAGTCATTGTGGCAGACAGCCATGTGATACTAAAACAGATTGTGATGGAATTTGAAGCTTAAAGCAAAAATATATCTAACATTCGATCATCAGCTCAAGCATGGAATTATTACTTTGTGAGGATTAGAAGTGATCTATGGATTTCAATAAAAGTAAACCAATAAAAACAAACACAATACCTTTATATTGATATGTAATCATTACTAATGTCATCATCACAGACATTCTGAACATAAATACCCTAAACAAAGGTCAACCATACGATTTTATGTTTCGTATGGTTTTTTTCTAGATACATGCATGTTTAGGCAATTATGCTTTGTGTGCAGTTCTGAATATATTTTAACTACAATTCCAGGTTAAACATTTGCATTCCAATTATAAATTGAATGCATGCAACTTTTTTTTATTTAACTCTGCAGTAAGAAGCTTCCAACACTTTCGCATTTTGCATTCACTCAAAGTTTTTATGAAATAAGTTTCAAATTCCAAATTATGGATGATATTATTATTATTGTTGTTGGTTTTTGTTTAAAGATATTTTATCGTTTGTTATGAAATTTGCTATAAAAGTGGAACAGCAATAGTTTTTAAGTCAATTTATTTAAGTGCAATAGACATATTTTCAAGAACATAGAATTGCATACATGTGAAAACAATTCTGTTGGATACACAAATACCCTATCATTTAACAGACATATGGACACTTTAATTTTTTATTACTTTTAATTAAAAAATATGAAGATAAATGCATGATCAGGACTCAAAACTTACCGATTGATTACAAAATAATGTAAATAACTACTCAGCAGTATAAGTGAAAACCAAGCATTTAAAAAAAATAATGGTCAATGAAATGTTTTTATTAGTATGTTTCATTATTTTTAATATAAAAAGTAAACCAAACTAAATCGTCTCAACAGGTAGAACAGAAAATGAAAGCTTAT
Source organism: Dreissena polymorpha (assembly GCF_020536995.1). Lineage (NCBI taxonomy): Eukaryota > Metazoa > Mollusca > Bivalvia > Myida > Dreissenidae > Dreissena > Dreissena polymorpha. The sequence continues at coordinate 107,690,822 of NC_068361.1, forward strand.
TAATTCAGTTTATCGTAAACTGCCTGGTATAATTGTTCTTTTCATAACGCCTTCGGCATTATTTTGAGGTACAAATACTGCAAAGTTATTAGCATCATTTTCCGGTTCATCATTTTCAAAAAGAATGTCAGTTTCATCTTCATTTAAAATGGAAAAAATTATGCAGTATGCAACCACCATATCAATGAACATAAGTCTGCGAAATCTACTCTTTAACATGCCAAAGCTGTTTTCTATGAGGACACGGGTGCCAGAAAGGGCTTTGTTGAAGTTCACCTGTTCCCTTGAAAGGTGACCATTATCGCTAAATGGTGTCATCAAGTATCTAGAAATCGGATAAGCTCCATCTCCTGTTATGTGATTCATTCCAGTAAACCCGGGAAGTGCAGCAAATAAAGGCGAGTTACCGAAAACGCGTGCATCATGCACCTTTCCAGGCCACCCACAATACACTCTGTGAAACGCCTGTCTTCTCGACAAACAGCTTGCAAGATTATTGAATAGTGTCTATTTCTATTGAAGTAGTCCGGAGACCTTTTCCTTGGTGCAGAAATTTTTATGTGCGTCCCATCTATTGCCTCCAAGACTCCAGGGAAGCCTTTCTTATTTTGAAATTCATCAATCACAGTCTGCTTGTCATTGTTTAATGGCCAACATATTACTGTCTGAAGAAGGCTGTCACATAAAATTGTCAGCATTCTTCGGTTATGGTCTAAGAAAGCTGACTTTGATAAGTTTAAACGGTCTGCAATAGACCTTACTGTCTCTAAATTACCCAAATACCAAAGCGTCATTTATAAGTCCTTATCCAATAGAACTTGTTCACGATCCCCAGTGGCAATCCTTCTACGAAACTGATCATCAGCTGAAATTCTCTCCAGAACTCTTTCAAAAGTACCCCTTATCATGCGAAAAGATGTCTTAAAGTCATCTGGGAGGTACTGAGGTACAGTGACTTCAACGTAGTAGGCCACTTTTGGGACATCATCTCAAGCTGCATCTGAAAAGAAACCAAATTACTAGTTATTAGATGGATTCAGTTAAAAGCCGGTTATATTGCTTGATTACGTCAAGCTTATTAATACTTTAAAACTCAATATGATTTTTGTGCTTAGTAATCTTTATTACTTGGTTCAGAACATTTTCAACCCAGGACCCTAATACAAACCTGTGCCATTAAAATTGCAATAATTATTCAAATATTACTCCAATTTAAGTTTAGATGTTTGTTTTCGTGGCTATGTTAACATCATAGGGCTGAAGCATGGTCCTTAGATGCTAAGGAGTATGGGTACACCCCTTTGGGTGATACACATTATTTAGCATCGTTTTTATAATTAATGAATTCCGACTATTTATCCAATAAATAAAATATATACTTGAATTGGTAATTGTCAATAGTTAATACTCGGTGTATACACTTAAACTATTCACGTCCCGAGGCCAAAATTACTGTTCTTTATATTGTCCGAAATTTAGTTAGCCCAAATAACATTGAATATAACAAGTGAATTCGTTAATAATTGTAGAATAGACATTTCATAATACGTACATTGCTGCACATACAGCAGCGAATCGTGGCATTGTTCCACTAGCCTTATGAGAGAGCAAGTCCATTTAATTTTCTTCAAATCAAAAATCATAAAATCATAATGGTTGAATTAATTGTGATTCCGTCAAATCGGTATGATTGAACAGCGAGAAGTGCCCCTTTCCAAGGACAAGGTTTTCTATAAACGAGAAGGGTCTCATATGTTTTATTTTGAATATTTTCCAATAGATACAAAAGAAATGTACTAATAATCTAAATAAAGAACTCATAAATCATTATTGAAATTTCCGCTTTAATGTTTATGAGGCCTTTTCCTTCAACTTTAAGCGGGATTTAGCCATCTCCGCTTTTTAGCCACGCCTGTTCAAAATATTTCCCATGATGCAAATTATAGGACATATATATATATGAAAATTTTACCCCAAATATATGAAATTTATACCACACACATATTTTGAAAACTTTTAACACATATATCAGAATTATACCACATATATATCAAAATATTGCATACATATGAATTTTTAGAACATATATATGTTAATATCAAACATAAATATGAAATTATAAAACATATATTTGTTATGCAATACATATATCGGATTTTACCATATATATATATATCAATTTATACAACATATATATGCAATTATAACACACACAAATGGAAATATACAACATATATATACAAATATACCACATACATATGGAAACATTGAATTTTACAAAAGTTATCACGCCATAAAAACGTGACAGAATATATCAATATAACATAATCAAGCTTTAATAACACACACAACATTTAAAAAATAAATATCCGGAAGTGATCATCCGAAATAAAGGTTTCTGAATAAGGAATTTACTTATTACCATTTCCTTATTAGAGGCCATAATTTCAGATTCTTAAATTTGAATCAGTTTCGCATAGCACAGCTTTATATTCATTATTATTTGCGAACTTTAAAGTAAGATTTGTTATTATATATCTGATGCAGTTTTTGAAGTCTTTCTGACCCTGGACGTTGGTCAAGAATATGATAGCTAAATACTAAACATGTTTAAGCTCATTCCGTTCTTATACGTAAACAGTTACAAAGGGATATTATTAAGGATTCGAAGCGAGTTCAACACGTCACCATTTAAGCAAGACTGCACCTAAGGCAGCGGTCTAGTAGCCTCAAGTAGATTGCAAAGTTTCATCGAGATGCCTCATTTTTTTTATCGAAACCTGCGCACACACTAGCTGTAAGAGTGTGTTTCTTCATAGATTTGTTTTAGTGCGAAAACGCATTTTCTCGCTCATGCAGGCCAACAGTAAATCCGGCAACCGTTTACCTCGACACACGAGGGATATACAAAATGGCGATGGCCTCGACGGTAAGCAGTCATTCGCCGATCTTCGCGTTATAGTTCCGCTCTGTTTTCGTACAGAAGGCCAATATTTCGGACTGCGGTGTCGTTAGTATGACTTCACTAAAGTCACCATAAAGGCGAGACTGCACCGGAAGCGGCGGACCAGGTGCCTCTAGTAGTCTGGACAGTTTCATAGAGATGGCACTGCTTTTATAATTTTCAATTTAGAAGCAAATGCGAATACTAGCTTTAATTGAGTGTTTATATAAATATTAATTTTCAATCTCCGAAAACGCACCTCTTGATCTTTAATGCCAACTGTACATCCGGCGAACTTTAATATAAGCACATCACTAAAGGTCGTGATAAGCGATAAAATAGCGCTGGTCTCAGTGGTAACCAGTCATACTTCTCCGAAGTTAGTGCAACTGCTAATATTTTCCGCGAAAAAAAATGGTTACCATTACACATAAACTTTTTAGACATGTATTCAAATACATATTTTGATACCCAACTCACATTTACAATGATTGTCATTGATTTATTGGTCTCTTTGGTTCATTATATTTTTGTGTTTGTAAGAAAATAATATTTCTTTATTCGATTTGAATAAGGAATATGGAAGAAGTTCCTTATTCCTTTTGCAAACCGAATAAAAAATAGCTTATCATTAAATCAAACTTAGTAGAGATTGTTTTTTAATATTTATTTTGACCTTGCAGTCAAGGATAAACCATGAAAGTGCCAGCACTTATTCCCAATGGGGTCCTTTGGTTTTGTTGAAGAGACAGCAAGCAGAAGAGACAGTATTGAGATACAAGGAATCCGGATTACTCTAGCATATTGCGAATAGATCCCTTGTTTTGTTTACGTGCTCAGTGTAAAGCACCGATACACGCGAGAATAACGTGGGTAAAAATCAGTTCCACTCTAGTTAGGTGGGAAACACTTAAAGCATTTCTATAATTTCCAGTGCCCCGGCAAGGAATTGAACTGGGGACCTCTGGAATGGTAGACCAGAGTGTTATCACTCGACTACCGCACCACCTTTAGTGCGAAAACGCGTTTTCTCGCTCATGCAGACTAACGGTACATCCGGCGACCTATAACCTCGGCACACGATTATTGACCGTGGGATCTACAAAACGGCCATTTATTAGCGTAACAGTTACGCTCTGTATTCTACCGAAGGCCAAAATGTGGAGCTGCGTTTACATCAATGCGATATCACTGACGTCACCATTAAGCCGAGACTGCACCGGAAGCAGCGGCCAGCTCATTATTTATTATTCAAACCGAATAAGGAACTATGTTATCATTAGATAAAATAAAGTAGAAATGTACTGCAATTAATATTGTTTATAGCCGACCTACATTTACAATATTTTCGTTTATTTATTTCTCTCGGTGGTTTATTTTGATAAATAATTTATAGAAATAACATTCCACTTCCTCATTCGATTTGAATAATATATAATGAAGCTTCTTTTTATGTAGCTCACTTTGGATCGAGTTCATCGATATTTATTATGACAATTCCAGTTCATTATTCGGCTTCAATAAGGAATAAGGAACTCTATATTTCTATTTCACTCGCTACGAAATGTCTTAGCGGGACACAATATTCAAGCTCCTGCTCAGAAAATTCGTAGCGAGTGAGGTCAAGAACTTAAGCGAATATTAGTGAACAATAAAGCCAATCACTTTCTTACAAATATGGCTGAAAAGTGAGCGGCATTTACCATTTAATACACACAATTAATACGGGGTTTAAAAAGGCGAAAAATACCCGTCTCGATATGGACGTCGCCATATTAACTATCAAGTGATTATATATTTATATTTATCCTTCCGTTGACGTGTACTGAGAACCATTACACATAATAAACATTACTTAACTTGACGTTTTTTATAACTTGATTATATTAAATTCGTGGTTCTAGTACGTCGACATTATTTTATGATGTAAGGGGTGTTGTTCTGTAGCGCAGCCTAAGAAAGACATTTATTGAAACATATACAAAATAAAATTCATTTTAGTACAAGTCTGCGTTTCAATGTTGTTTTCTTTTATTCTCCCAATCTTAAACATGCCAAAGTGCACATTATACGGGTAATTCGTTTAAATAAAAATCGCAAGACTGTGCAAGTTCGATATCAAATAATCAATTCAGACGACACTGAAGTATACACAAAAGAAACAGAATGACATCCAGCGACATTGAAAATATAACAGAAGGCATTTTATGTACCAGGCTAAAGCCGTTCATGTTCGTTGATATATCGGAAAATATATGTCTATAAGTATACTGGGTATACATTTAATTCATATAATTGTGTTGTGTTGTTGTTTTTTCACACACAAAATACAGTCATCTATCAAATTATACTTTAATGAAACGAACTTTAAAGATGCCAGAAGGGGTGTGGTGTTGTTGTTTTTTCAGAAGAAGTCCATTTAGAAAAGGAGCGTCATAATCAGCATATCTTAGTCAACTGATGTTGAATAAGAACACAGACAGTAGACGAAATCTAGGTATATACATGGATAATGTAGGAAACCGATAACTACTCAGTAACCGGATGTTTTCTATGAAAAGCCTTTTGATAACTTTAGATTCTGCCATAGTGTTTCCCCAAACATTAATGAAGGGACGGTAAAAATCCAGTTTATAATTAATCATCTTTTTTAATTAACGTTTGTATTGTGAGCATTATTTTAACTCAATCAACGTTATTTCGCCCTTTATAACCAGTATTCTTCAGATTGCATGATGATGATCTGAATATTGAACTATAATATACTTTGTGTCTGAAACGGTTTAACATTGTGTTTGCGTCAAAATCAATAAACACTGTTGTATTATACGTGTCGCGGAAGAGAATGGTTGTGAATGACTAAAATAGTCCACTATCTGCTGCGTCTTTTATTTATGGCAAGTGACCAATTGACAAAACAGTACAAAACAGCACAATACAAAACAGCATGCAAACATAGAAGAATAAACAAGGGTCAAAGCCTTGGAACGGTCAATGCAAAGCATTGCGGGTTTAAACCGGTTTTAGAGCGCTCAACCTCACACCTCGCCCAGCAGTATTTATGATACATATTAGTGTAAATAAAATTTAACCTCGGAGCATTGCAACTCAAATTTAACAATAATAAAAGGGAATTTAAACGCATTCAATTTCATTACCATTTAATTACTCAATGGTAGGAAGAAGACCAGAGCAACAAAGTTACAACTTTTTGAGGAACGATGAAATGAAATTACGAACAAGTGTCAACTATATTCCTTCTTATAAGAAAAATATTTAGCATCATAGCATCATAATACAGCATAGTATGCAGTTTGTGCAATACAATATCGTAAAATTGTATAACCTTTAAAATAATAAACAATGATGTTTTGAACCAGCGTATTATACATTTATCACGGAACAACAAATAACAGCCAAATTATGTATTTCACAATTAACAGGGAATCATATTAATAAATTAATTAAACAAACTTGTTGCTACTGTACACTGTCATACTAAAATTAATCACAACACAGTGGTCTAGGTACTTTGTGCTTTTATATACTTGTCGCAAGTTTTTTATTACTAGTTTAACATTTATTTCAGCCACTGGTCGATATGCACACTATATTTGCATGGGAAAATTCGCTTTTTGTCCTCAACTCGTTAATTTAATAACCCGTTGACAATATTTTATTATCTGATCTTAATAATTCCATAGCTGATTTTGTTTACAGACAGACATATAAGCTCTCTAAAAATCTATTCAAATTCACATATGTTCCATCGAAGTAAACCAACAGAGCCTATAAATAAGATCATCACCATGGCTTATATCTTTATTCCTTGGAAAGTTTGATAATCAGGAATCCCTCTTTTGTTTGTTTATAGAAACCAAATTGGTCGGTTTCGCTAAACAGTCTCAGAATGGCGTGTGTGATGCCCAGCACTATGCAGAGCAACTTCTAAAAAGAAAAACAAACACAAATCCTTAAATTTGATAAATGATGCAGAGGTGTTGTAAATGCCCTGTTGTTGTTGTTTTTTGTTGATTTTGAAATGTCTGGAAGATTTTGGTACGAAAATCCAACAGTATTTAATTCAGAGGTTTTAAAACTTATCCTTTTATAGTGATATGTAACCTATCAGCAAATCGGCAAAAAGCGCGCAGACAAAGTGTGAACAAGTGGAAAATAAGCTAAAATACTGAAAAGTTAATTCGGAATATTGATAAATTTTGTGTTTCTGTTTGATTTAAACGACAACTTACTACGATATCGCTCATTATCACGTGTACATTTCTTCTAAGAGCATATGGAATTTTAGGCGGGTAATATTTACCAACATTGTGTTGACAAAAGTAATCGTTATTGTGATAAACCAGTCTGGGACTATGGCTGTGGCCGAAAGCAGTTTCCAGGCGGTAGTCTTTGCATTATCGTTCCATACAGAAAACACAGCAATAGGCCAACACCGGTTTTTGAACGTCCTGTAACATTACTCAAACTTTAACCTGTAAGTGAGAATTCCTGTCAAGCTAGCAAGATCCAAGGAACTATTGTATTCATGTGGACGTAGTTCTACATTTTGTGATGATTTCTCTGAAGTTCAGAACATACCAAACTGGAGTATGTTTCCTGTCATAACAGTCGCCAAGGGCAAATAGAAGACTATACCAACAATAGCATACAACCATATTTTTATTTCAAAGCCAACCGATCATAGTACGGTCTATAAAAACGCTTCTGCGAGCAAAAAGAAATGGCAAAAGCTCTGAGGCAGTCTCACATTCCTTTGGTTTTTGATATGGGTCTTTTGTATAAGGCCCTAAAATTATTTGGAGTCAGAACGACAATTTGAAAGGGGTATTCATATGGAAGAAGGCATGCATTTGCTAATTCAATTTTGGCTGGAATTGGTTTCTGTACGGTGAAGCTGGTTTTCGACAGCTCCTGTCAGACGCTGCTGTACATGTTCCTGTTATTGCAACCAATATTATCATTGGAAAACACGTTGACAGTGGATTGATGGCGTTCAAGTCGTTTGATGAAGCATTGCACAACTGACTTCTCAGAAACTTGTGTGAAGGAACAATACAGATATGCTGTTAAAGTTCAGACGCATTAATAAAAATGCAAATACAGAATCATCAATGAAACAATTCTGTTAAGTCATTTCAACGCACATATTCCAACTGCTTGATGGATTCCTAGAGGAGTGTCGCAAGATCAATATCAACCAATGTGTGACATGGGCGAGGAATTTTGTTTTGACGGAGCTGTGTGGAGGCAACAACAGATAGACTCTAAACGCACTAAGATGTACCAAGGCTAAAAGTTCTGTACATCCAGGACTCCTTCCACCGACTGAGGACAGTTTAACTCTACATCTAATTAGATGTGTGGTTCATTAATGGATATGGAGACATGCAACATTATTGTCCTGCCTTGTCAGACGTTGTATATGAATATGATGGAACTGAAGCCGGTCTCAGGCCAAAGCTGATGAGCCTACCCGCTGCATCGCCAGAGTTGCTGAATGACCTAGTGTGCGAGTGTTTGGTTTGTAATGAAACGTGTGTTTGTTAAGCAAATCAACAACCATGTACTGAGACCTGTTTTACAGTGGTAACACGTCTACCAATATATCAACAATGACATTAAGCCACGAAATAGATAGCTCTGATGATGAGAAATAAACATTATCAATCTTACTAATTAGACTAAATTTTGAATCAGCTTCATATTTATATTTTTAAAAGTTGTTACTAATATGTTGTATACGGTTGTGTGCATACATGATTCTCGTATATAAAAATCATTATGTTCACTGTTCCGAATTGTGATGTTGAGGAATACATTATTTCATATCAATATGATGTTAAAGAAAATTATGTCACACAAATAGGAAAGGAAGAGATGTATATAAAGTGAAACTCCAGTGAAAGCTTATCTACTTTATGTTGTGAAAATATTGTAGAGAATTAGTTTCTTTTTTATCAGTATTAAAGGTATTTATATAATTTTTGTATATATAATTTTGTTAATGAATGTATAGTTTAACAAACTATATATGATGTAGTTTCATGTCGTGATGTTAAGTTATTTTATGATGATAATTTGATAAAAACACTAATGGTTAAATAAACAATTCATCTTCATATTAAGGGACAAAATATGTAAACGTGTGACTATGTCGTATACTTAAAACAGTGTTAGAATAGTAATCATTTTATAACATAGAATACATATTATAAATAGAATAAACTGGAATTAATGTATATTAATAGGTGACATACTGTTTCATGTGTATACCAGTAATACAATTAGTTTTGTGTTTATATTATGTTGAATATTTTTTGTTGGATAATACTACAACACGTATGATAATTCTTCAGCCATATTGACAGCTCGTTTAGCTGCCATATTGAAATTGTAGTTGTTGCGTATATTTCAGATTGTTCAGATGTTAACACCATAATTATAAATATAAATTTATTTATAAAACGTTTGTTAACAAAATCCTGGATAAAGTGCTGCTAAGAACCTCAGGATATGTCTCACATTGACCCCACCCAATGTTAGTTACTTCTAAAAAAAACTCAAAACATATTAGAACATATTGTTTATCTGAGTTCATTTATTATATCTGACATGTGACAATTATGAAAACTTCATTTCATGTATTTAATTTGAACATATATGTTAACATATATGTTAAATAACTGACACATTAACATTTTTTGTTATTTTTTTTATCAACTATTTTATGAACAAAATATATATTCACTCTTTATAACATGTTCCATTGAATCAAAATGTTAATACTTATCTAAACATTTATAACAGTTTAAACAGATAAAAATAGCAAACATTTTACGCATAAGTCTTTTTTTCATTTTTAGTTGTTTTTTTTTTTTAGTGGCCATCTTAGACGCCATCTTGGATTTCTCAGTCCCCCAGCCCCTTTGAACAAAATGATTTTTTATTTTGAAATCTAAAGAGCTTGACAAAAATGTTGGTTCCTAAATATGAGAGTTATTTGAGACAGTTTGCTCTACCATTTGTCATGCATAATTGGGAGCTTCGATAGGAATGAAATTATTGTAATCGTTTCGACATCCGATTATGTAAATTGAGTTTTTTGCTGACAGTGTTTTAAAAGTTTAACAGGAAGGATTTAAAATCAATATAGATATAAACGGATAGAATAACAAAAAAACGGGATTACACATCTGTGTTATTGTATTATTATTATAAGCACCGGACTTATTTGTCATCGAGGTAATTGTGTCTTTTACAATAAATTTTGCTGTTTGACAAATCCTGTTAAAGCACAAATAGAGGCATCAATTTAATGTACAGATGAATTTCAGATTCAATCGATATTTTTGCTACGTGTCATCATATAGTTTTGTTCGATTCTTTCGTTGAGAGGTGGCTTCATTTCTTTGATCACCGTTGGCTAAGACTGAATGTGGACGTCATTTTGTTCAGTTGAAGCCGCGTGATCCAATTCTTTTTAGATAAGAAAAATTGGCCCGGCTAAGTGGGCTGATATTATTGATATTGGCCCACTAGATACGAATATCGGCCCGCTCGCGACGTCACTTTGTTACTTTTATAGTAACGATATGTAATATTTAGACAATAACACACGGCAGAGCTGGGCCGAACGTCTATTATCGACCCGCTGCTGACATAACGGCCCGAGGGCCTGTTGAGTATATCTATACTCAAATAGATAATTCAGCAGTGCAAATTATATGAATTGATTTGTGATTTGTGATTTAATCACATTTTCACAAGTTATAAATTAATGAATTTATGGCTTTTCTCGTTGGGTGTTTTTATGCTCAAATACATAACAAATCTATTACCAGCTATATTAATTGATTCGTAATTGAATCACAATAACACTTCATATGAGGTTCAAAAATGGTAAACTTTTACTAATTTTTGGAACTGTGATTAATTAATAATTTGACATCACTGTGTTTGTGTGTTTTTCACATGCAATGTCAATTTAAAGTTTAAGGGGCATTTGAATGTGTAATATTCCCTTGTTTGTTTTTCTCTGCTTGCACACTTAAGTAAGTGTGGCATATTTATTTTAATAAGCTATTGCAATTGTTGTGTGGTATTTACCTCTAACATTACAGTTGTAACATGTGTCCGCAATTTCTTTCACGCATTATATTTATTACATAAATTTTAAAATTAATCGTGTCCAACTAATGGATATGGACACGGCGCCTGTATTGGCGCCCGGGTGGCCAAAGCAATTGTAGTGCAACGGGAAATTCACGGTAGCATCACGCCTGAAGCTTTGACCGAAATCCTTGATATACGACCGACCATCTAGTCAAATGTGGAGTATGATTGGATTCAGTAAATCTGAATCTGGGACCATGAATAAGGTGGAAAGTGAGAATGAGGGGAGGGTGAAGAAGAGGGGTTAGAGGCAGTTGTTGGGTCAATCATCGTACCGGACACCTTTTTGGGCTTGGAAGAAATAGAAAGTGAGAATGAGGGGAGGGTAAAGAAGAGGGGTTAGAGGCAGTTGTTGGGTCAATCATCGTACCGGACACCTTTTTTTGGGCTTGGAAGAAATAGAAAGGGTGACGGCAGCTATTGATAGTGCGTCCCTCAGTGGACCTCATGCATCATAAATCAAATCATCTTATGCTAAGGTTGTGGATCAGGGGGCTTGGTCAAAAGTGATACAACAAAGGCCAGAGGTAGTGTGGCATCAGGGGTCAGTGGAGCAGTCTGTACAATATCGGACTATGACATCTGCGCCAATGCCACTGGAGCCCATGTCTGTTCACAACCAAGCTGCCCAGTGGGGTGTCAGCAGGGGTCGTAAGAGCATCCTGTACAGTATAGGTCTGTGACGTCGACACCGTATATACCATTGAATCATTATCTGCAGTCTGGTCCAAATTAGGCTATGGCTCAAATTCACGTGGCACATGGGACGTACCCTATGAAGTTCCATGCCAAGGCGCATGGGGCACAAACTGGTCAGTATCAGATCATGACGCAGGTGCCGGTTCCGCAAGCGGGTCAGCTTCATTACATGTAAATGGGCGGTCAGAGTCAACCGACCACAACTGACATATATGCTCCCTACCGTACAATCGGGGTATGCAACCGCGACACCGGTGGTACCTTCAACGCAGGTGGACAAGGGCCATGCACTAACTCGTCTTGCTTCGCGGTCTGCTGCACATGCGGCGCGTGGTGCTTCACACCTGTTCAGCAGAAGTCTAGACTGCAATCGCTGCCCAAGGCGCTGGTTAATGATGGCCGGATAGGCTGGCAAGTTTTTTCACCAAATTTGAAAAATATGCTGGTATTTTCGAATGGGAGATGCTGAGAAGCAAAATTACTTGTTTCTGTGTGTCACTGATAAGGCTAGAGAGAACTATGCCTAAGTCATGGACCGGGAGGTGGAACTTGGCTACCTAGAGGTAGTTGACAAGCTTGAGAGGAGGTTTGGTTACCGACAAGGGTAAAATTTTCGGGTCCGAGGCAGGGACAAGGGGAGTCAGTAGATGACTGGGCGGACAGGGTGTTGACCTTGGCTGGCAAGGTCTTTAAGGATTTGCAAGAGGAATACACGTCGCAAGAATCTATATTAAGGTTCTTCATGGGAGCAAAAGAAAGAGAGGCTGGGGAGCCGGAAGTGGTTCCGGCGGTGGAATATGTAAACATTAAGACTGCAGAGAGAGGGCTGCAGATGAATGGTTCAATTGTGGGACAAGTAGCCATCCAACTGGGGGACTCGTTTTTTAAGAGAAGGTTTATGTAGCCCCTAATGAAGATTGCATGTTGCTCGAGCTGGATTTCTTGAATAGGCATTGAGCCACTGTCGACATCGTAGTGGCCACCATGTGTTTAAATGGCCAGGTAGTTCTCATGTCTCAAGAAGGAGGATAAGTCGAGACAAGAGTGGCTAATGTGACTGTCGCTCGTACTGTTATCATTCCACCATACTCGCTGACCATGGTTAAGTGCTCTTTGATAAAGCCAATAGTCACTTTTGAAATTCAGTCTGAGTTCGGTGAGCTGATATTACCTATGTCACTCTATGTCAGGGAAGCTGGATTTAGTCTGTCAATTGTGAACATGTCGGGTCACCATGTTAAGCTGTAGACAGGAAAATTGGTTCGAAGGACAGAAGAGGTACGTTTAGTGAGACAATTGCCCGAGGTACTGACCTCAATAAAGTTGGTACGGAGGCGGCAAAATGGGATGAAGTAATCAAGGTGCCGGACAATCTCGGAGACCTTTAAGAACGATCGAAATTAAACTTGAGCGATGGGGAACAGCTAAAGGCGACTGGATTCTAACGTGAACTTGAGGATGTATTCGTTAAAAACGAGTATAATCTGGGCTATTGTACGGCTGTGAAGCATTGCATAGATACGGGGTAAGTCAAACCCATTAGGCAGAAAATGCATAGAACCCCGGTCGCCTTTGTAACGGAGAACTATCTTAAAAAGATGTTAGAGGCGGGGGTGATCCAGCATTCTATCTCAGAATGGTGCTCAGCGCCAGTTTTGGTTAGAAAGTTTGATGGGTCGGTTAGGTGATATGTGGATTACAAGATATTATAAGATCAAGGAGTCAGACAGGAAGAAAACTGCTTTCACAACTAAGTACGGGCTATTTGTGATTGTCCGGATGGCATTCGGTCTATGCAATGCATCGGCGACATGTTCACGGGTCGTAGGCTAAGTACTGCGGGGTTTGAACTGGAACAGTGTTCTTGCCTTTCTTGATGACATCCTTGCTGTGAACAAGACATTCGCTGAACATATGCATTCAATACTGGGGATATTTGCCAGGTAACGGCACTATTACTTAAAACCTGTGTATTGTGAGCTGTTTCAGCATAAGGTGGAGTTTTTGGGATGTACTGTAGGACCAGCGGGTTTTAGGGTTGTCCTCAAATGACGTAAGGGTGGTGTTTGACTGGCAGGTGCCAATCTGCTCTAAAGATGTAGAACGGATTTTTGGGGCTGGTAAAATACCACCGAATGTTCATACCGGATTATGCCGGAAGAACGAGGGCACTGTATGAAGTATCGGTAGTTAAAGAATATAAGTGAGGAATAATCAAGATGCGGCTTTCTTGATTTGAACGAGGACCTGGTATATGCCCCAGTTCTAGGACTTTCTAATCTGAGTGACCCTTTGTACTTGACACCGATGCTTCTGATAAAGCGATTGGTGGGGTTCTCAGTCGAATTCAGGCAGGGGTCCTTAGGGTTATTTGTTTTGGGTCAATGCGCTGACTAAAGAATATTTTTTGTACCTCGAAAAGGAAATGCTAGCGGTAGTGACGTTTACTCCACAGTTTCGCCACTACTTGCGGGGACGCAAAAGGTTGTTCATTTCGGAGCAAAACAGCTTGTAAGACAATGGCCAAGCCTCGTTTAGAAAGTCGCCCCAAGGTTCATGTTTTATATCCCCCACTGTATTCCACGTAGCACTGATAAACTCGCGGGCGCTCCTCTTTTATTGCAGGGTGTTGGCTGCGTGGCTAAGGTTATGCAGCCAAGAGGTAAGAGACAATATTCTGGCGCAAAGGTTTGACTGTCGGTGCGGCGTGGTTCGAGCAGATTGTTGTAAGGCGGTCCAGATGATCAGGTCGACTAAGTCAATTGAGTTGATGCAGAGGCGCGGACCAAATTATTGTATGGCGGTTCAGACAACTTATCAACTAAGTCAATTGAGTTGATGCAGAGTCGCGGATCAGATTGTGGTGTGGCGGTCCCGGCGACCGGGTTGACTCAAGCAACTGAAGCGATTCAGAGGCCCGGACCAGATGTTGTTTCACTCCGGCAACTGAGTTGATACAGGGACCCGCACCAGAGCGGAGTGTGGTTGCTGAGGCTCGGGCGACTGTGTTAAGATCAGGGATGGATTTGATTCAGAGACCCGCGCCATTCAGTTGTGCAATCGAAGGGGCCAATGTGATGGCGTCGGCTCGAATGACAGGGTCGATTCCGGAGCCCGGATCTCTGGCGGACGAGTCTAAATGGGGCGAGGACAAGGAATCCGCACCTGGGGTTCCCGAATGGATTTCGGCTAGGAATGAGGAACTTACCACGTTCGACAGCCATTTCCATTTGGACAGTATTTGTAAGGTTACCAAGGCTAGCTCTATTGATGCGCTGGTGGGGCATTACATGGGGCCAATACCTCAGGTACCGGTGCGGGTAAATGGGTGGATTTCGGTTTTCTGCGATCCACTCAACTACCCAAGGGAATATCCCTGCGTCACTGGTTTCAGGTCGGCTGTTGGGGTACATCATAAGGCGCCTCCAAGGGACGTTAAAGAGGAAGGACAGGTAGATAGGGAATTGAGAAAAGATGTGGTAGTAGCACTGGGAGAGATCGGGTTGGACCTATCTCTGTGCCTGCGAGAGTGGTGTAGGCAGAAGGAGATGTTTGAGGGGATGTTGGAGCTGGCTTGCCCTAGGCGACCAGTGATCTTGCATATTCCGGGACGAGGCAATTACACTTCTAAGGCTCGTGCCCTTGCCCTCCGTCTTATGTGGAAAACGTTAGTCCCACACAGAGAATACATCTGCACTGTTTTACAGTAACTTTCGATCAGGTTCTGAGTTTGTCCGCCGCATTCCCTCGGTGCTACTGTAGCAGCTCAGGTCTGGCCGCGCGCTTTGATGAGGTGCAAATGTCAGCCGTGCGAGGTATTTTGGCCGACCGACTGTTGGTGGAGACCGACTCTCCCTACTTGCGGGTCCAGAGTAAGAGAGATAATACTCCGACGTACGTTGGTGAGGTTGCCCATACTGTGGCTTAGATCCGAAAGGTGACCCTCGGGGAGATATTACGTACTAATGCTGAGAACGGCAGACGTCTTATAACCTGTAGGGGAGTCAGATGCTAGAAATAGTCTGTTTGCGAGTTGAGAGTCGACGTATATGCTACTTTTTGAGGCGCACTTTAACTAGAGCTTGACGCGGTCGGTTGTCCTGTAGACACTGGCCGAAGGGAATGGATATTGGAATGTGCACATTAGGATTTAGACTGGAATATATCCTGGGGTTACTGTTGGTCATTTGTAAGATAAGACTAAGGTCAAACAATGGAAACACGTGTCAGGATCCAGTAAGGTGGTCTATGCTTTAGGAAAATGTTTGGACAAGTATTTGAATGTGTGCTAGGATATACTCAACTGACCCAGGAAGTTATAATAGAAAGTGAAGTGAAGTGTGGGCTGTGCGGTAGGAATGGGTTTGGTAATACATTGCAAGCGTGCCCGGATTCGTTACAATTTATAAGCACGTTAGTGGACGCCATTTAGTTCAGTATAAGCTGCTCATACCCATGCTTTTCACAAATGAAAAAAAGACCCATCTCATAAATCATGAGAAGGATGAACTTGACCTTTCACTACTCAAAATGTGCAAAACGATTTCTCTACTTGGAAGCTCCAGTTGAGTTATATGTAAAAACGTGAGAAGGTCACTTATAATTACATAAAGTGTTTGTTTAATGTTTACCTGTGTTTTTATGCTTCAACTGATAACAGAAGGCAAAACAATAAGTTCTAAGTATACATTAAATAAACTTTTAAAAATGCGATTAACTTATACTGTTATAAATATAGTAAATATAGACATGTATTTTTGTAAATAAAAATAATACATAGCTTTGCATTAACGAAAAATGACTGTATACATGAATTGTTTTTTTATGTTGCTGCATACCATAATATATGTGTTTAAGGTATCCAACTGAAGGAAATCTCTTGACAGTATTACTTTCTTCGACCATACCTTCGTAGAATTCGAAGGCATAATAAAGAGAATCAATCGATCTACGTCAAGACTACCGATCAATCCTTTAGAAATTGTTTATGGACCAGTCAATGGTCACGGCATCAAAAAGCATTGCCTTATTTCCGTATCACAAAGAATCCCCATCATTACATCTTAGCATCGATATTTTTTTAATGAGACTAATACAATCGTCGGTGAACAATTTAATAAAGACGCCGTTCAATGTATTGCTTCGAAAGTTTATCATATTTAGTTTCTGAAAAGCATATTTTAATGTCTTGTTTATGTGTGAATAAATACCTTATCTACAATATATGTCGTTAGGCGGATTTTTTTTACTTTAACTATAATTAAGTTAGTATTTTGCAAGCCATGCCTTATTTATAAGACAAAAGACATACGCATACGATCTTAAGCTTACTGCCTCTGAAGATTGCTATATTACAACATTGACGATATTTACAGAGGTAAGTTCTATTCCATTAACACAGCTAAAAAAAACTTGGGTATTATTTAATGTACCAGTAGTAAGAGAAGTAACTCTAGAAACCTTTATCAAAAGACATGTTTGTTTCATCAACTACGTTTATAACATAACATAAACTATAAGCATCAATGCCTCGGAACGGTGTATGAAAGATATTTGGTATTTCAGCTTCGAACAAATCTTCAGTAAAAACACGGAGCAGGTTCTCGTTAACCGGCTGCCTTAGTTTAAACATATTTATTTCTTATGGCGTGAACAATATATACAGATGTTACACAATATAAGCAGAAAAGGATTGAAACGAAAGAAGCACGTTCTTGTATAGTTTCTCTCCTTAGAATTAATATTTACACATGGAAGTGGCAGTGTTTAAAGACTACACATTTCATGATATATGCCGGTAGTAACAAGACGGGATATAAACATTTAAAAAAGTGAGGTGATCAAGGTAGGATGAAGGATTTTGGTTGTGGGTAAATGTCAAATAAATGCAACGTCGAGTCGGGATCGGACTGTTATGAGAAACGCTTAGATTCGGTGATGTATTGTTGGACACAAAGAAAGATAGTAGAGTTATCATCATCGTTTAGGGATGTATTGCCAAAGAGTAGCGTATCAATGTCTACAGGACTTATTTATAATTCCTACGACATCGTTCATTAACTTTGTCCGTATTACGCTATACTAAGAAGAAGTGGAAGTTAGACTCAATATCTCCACAGCGACAAAGAGGAGAATCAATAATATTGTTAGCGTAAAGGTGCTCATTAAGGGAACTGGATTTGGTCCTTAAACGCGTGTGAATGACTTGAGAATGCCGTTTACCTATGTAATAGTACGATGGTGTTATAACTTTATTCCTGTTATGTTTAGATTTAAATGCATTCAACGATTCACAATTTTTTAACATCATCTGGTAGGTTATTCCATTTTCGAATGACTTCGGGTACGAATGAATTTTAGTAAAGGGTTGTTCTAGATTCGGAAGTACGTAAGTCATTAGCATTGCGAAAATTATACCTAGCAACAGATCCAACATGTTGGGGTACGAGGTCGAATAAATACTGTGGGGTAATCGAAATTTGCATTTTGAAGAATAATGTTAGTTTATGTTTGTCATGGCGGTCATGTAGCGGTTCCCAGATAATTTCCTTATGAAGGTCAGTTAATGAAACTAGTTTAGACGATGCACAAGCGATTCGCGCTGCTTCATTTTGAATTTTATCAATTTCGTTTTTTTCCGCTTGGATGCCATTGTCCCATATCACATCTTAATATTCTATAAGAGGTCGAATAAACGATATATTAATTATTTCAAGAGATTTCCAATCAAGTGTGAACATTTGTTTTCGCATAATATTAATTCGAGTCCATGCTTTTTCTGGTATGTATTTAATATGGATGTTCCATTTACAGTCTTTAGAGAGGAAAACCCCTAGATGTTTGTGGGAACCGACCTCTGGTATTTGTTTAGATTCTATTGGATCATCGATAATAATTTAAAGGGAAGTGTCATCAGCAAAAAGGCATAGATTACTTTTGATGCCGTAAACAATATCATTAATAAAAATTAAAAATAACAGAGGCCTTAATATGGAACCTTGGGAAACACCGGCTTCTAATATTGCCCAGTTAGAGACTGCGCCTGGAAGTACTACGCGTTGTCGTCTTTTATGAAGATAATTAGTTAACCAGGAGAGTAACTTTCCTCAAATGCCAATTGCATTTAGTTTATGGAGAAGACCTTTGTGCCAGACCTTATCAAAGGCTTTACTGATATCAAAAAAGACAGTTTTTACCTCTAAACCATTGTCGATGGCTTTACAAAACGTATCGTATATACATGTATATGTCAGTTGGTTAGTAGTTGAATCACCTGGCAAAAATCCAGACTGAAAAGGCGTAAGTAATTTGTTACTAATGAGGTGATTATATACGTGTTTGAAAATGATTTTTTCGAAAACTTTTTCCATTGTATTTAAGAGTGAAATTGTCTTAGATATAGACCGTACGCCGACTCGCCGGCGTCCTGTTCCAATTATAAAACGATCAAAATAGTAAAACGCATTCAAACAAAGATACCAAAAATTGCGAACTATATGTACTTAATCAAACTCTCAAAGTACAATGATTTCGGTGACCAGTTGTCTTATGTGTATGCTGTACACCGTCTCACCGATGGCCTGCTCTATCTTTAAAACGACTTAGCAAGGCATTAGTGGCCAAACGCCCAGTGACCAATGTCTTGCTTTCAACATTTGTGTATTAACAAATACAAAATTTAAAAGCACCTACCTCCATACCATAACAGCCATCTTAAAAAACTAAAATGACGGAAGGGCAATATTTTCTCAAATACGAATACCAAATAGGCCGTAAACTCTTTACTCTTTCTTTATAAGAAAAACGTTATTTATTACATACCCAGGGCTCTGCGAGACCTTCCTTTTTTCGTCTCACACGGAGCTGTAGATAAATCCCTACGACAATAAGGGAAATCACTAAGTCAATAAACTTCCATTGATCACTGGAAGATGCAATAGTGCAAACTTGGATCGCTCCGGTACGCTTTTGCAACCCCTCTTGATACTGTTAATGTATGTTCTTATAAATCCATGTGTATATATATCCTGTTCTTGAAAATAATCAAATATGTTGGGTAGGGCGTACCAGCGTCCCAGCGGGACGTACGTTACAATTATCTATCCCGTCCGTGCGTCTTGGTCCTGATGACATTACCTACTTAAGATTTCAAAAAGATTGTGTGATCTTTTGCATGTTTTCTATATTCATCGTTTATCCTTTTTGCTTCCGAACCACTTTTTATATGCACTAAAACTTTTTGCTATATTAATAACTGCACGGAATACAAACATTTTGCAGGCACAGTAAAGTGGTTTTCTGTTCCAGCGCAATTAAAACTAGATGGGTCATTGCACATAGACATTTGTTTACACCTTTGTTATTAACTTCTACAAATAAATAAGTCTTCCGCGAGGGACTTTTAACATGGTAGCATTGAATCTGTGCTATAGACCAAGCATTCAAAGAACCATGGGTGCCTCTGGGATCGAGGTGTCACCTGTATCCCGCTAGAACCCCAAGTAACACCTCTCTTGGGCGGAGAGCACATAATCAAGGCTCAAGTACAGTCTTCGAATTATAACATGTATACCAATCAATAAAACATTTATCTAATAATATCTCAATTGGGAAGTATTCATATAGCAATATAACTATATCCCTAACCATTACATTACCACCGAACTCTTTGGATCAAAATTGTAAATGTGGCGAATAGTCGTTTAGCCGGGGTAAAGTTGATCCGCTTTGGCTTGAATTCAAAGTTTTCCCCTGAAATATCACACAAGTCCGCCCTAGAGATGCACTTTACGAAAATAAACTTCGAAATACATACACAAGCCTTCAATGGAATGACAAGATTGGAACACAAGTTTATACATAATTCAAATCAATTACGTTTTTGAAGGTTACGACGAATCAATACGGCTACTCCCTAATAATTTACACGACGAATTATTAATGGCTCCTAAAATATGAACAATATCATAATCATTTAGCTTATTTATAAGGTTTGAGTTGTTGTAAAGCTTTAACAGAATGAATAATTTACGCTGATCCTAATGCACGAATATTGTTAAATTTTCATAAATAAAATATTAAGAAGTTGTAAGTTTTTTTGTGCATCGATGCCGTAGATTATTTTCCAATACCTCTATCTATCTGTCTATATATATACTGTCTAACTCCCCTTTCGGGTATTATCGACAGGTGCGCAGTCAGTGCAGGTAAAAGTGTTAAAAGTGAAAAAGTGAGAATGTTAAAAGTATGTTAAATTTATTATAAGGTGAAGTGATTTAAGGTTAAAAGCTGATAAAAACATGTCTCCCAGAGTTCAAGGTGCAGAAGGGGAAAGCAGGGACTGCTTAAACCCTTCAAGATCATGATGTAAAACTGTAGTGGCGGGGTGGTTGTTCTACATCACAATAGCACTTGGGAAATGAGAAAACTTATAATAATTTGCAGTGGTATTGATCTGTCTGTAGGAGAGGGGATGCATGTTACGAGTGAATCTGGTGGGTCGATCGATATAAGATGGTAGGGGCACAGCCACTAAACCTTGAACAATTTTGAAAAACATTATTAATGTTGTGTTATTTCGTGTATCTTGTAGGTCTGCCAACCAAGTTCCAGTTGCATGGAGGTGACACTGGCATACGGGGTATAGTTGTGTTTGACCCAGCGGATTGCTCGACTCTGTATATTTTCATTTTTTTGTATATTTTTAATGTGTGAGGACTCCATATAAACAGCAGCAGAACACGCGCCGCAAAAGTGAAAGCACAAGAAGAGTACATCGAAGCAAATAGGACCGTCAAGCGAAGTATCAGAGAGAAAAGAGGAACTACATAGAGACGCTTGCAAAGAGGCGGAAGGGGCAGCCTATCAAAACAGAACTAAAGATCTGTACTCCATCACCAAAAGATTAGCAGGAAAGTTTGCTAAGCTAGAGAGGCCAGTAAGGGACAACAATGGAGGAGTTATACCAGATGATGAATGGCAGAAAAAGAGGTGGATTGAGCACTTCCAGGAGCTACTCCACAGGCCTGCCCCTGTGAACCCATCGGAGATTCTGCCAGCTACAAGCGATCTGCCAATCAAATGCTGCACTCCCACAAAGGAAGAGATTAGCAGCGCCATCAAACAATTGAAGAACGGCAAATCTGCAGGACCTGACAGCATACCGGCAGAAGCGCTTTAGGCTGACGTTGAGACCAGTGTGGACCTACTACACCCGCTCTTCAGCAAGATATGGGAAGAAGAAGAAATCCCAACAGAGTGGAAAGAGGGTTACCTCATCAAGCTTCCCAAGAAAGGCGACCTCTGTTCTTGTTCCAACTACCGAGGAATCACGCTGTTATCCATCCCAGAAAAGGTGTTTCATCGCATTCCTACTGCACCGAATGAAAGACGCAGTAGACCCTCATCTCCGTGACCAACAAGCAGGCTTCCGAAAGGAGAGATCGTGCACGGATCAGATCGCAACCCTGCGCATCATTCTGAAACAATCCCTGGAGTGGAATTCGCCGTTGTATTTCAAATTTATTGACTATGAAAAGGCGTTCGACAGCGTTGACCGGGAGTCCCTCTGGAGACTTCTGAGACACTACGGAGTGCCAGACAAGATCACCAACATCATCAGGAAGTCTTATGAGGGAATAACTTGCAGAATTGTTCACGGCAGACAGCTCACGGATGCCTTTGAAGTGAGAACTGGTGTGAGGCAAGGCTGTTTACTCTCACCTTTCCTGTTCCTGCTGGCCATAGATTGGGTAATGAAGACACCAACGGAACAGAAGCGGAATGGAATTCAGTGGACACTCTGGGAACAGTTGGAAGACCTTGACTTTGCCGATGATTTGGCTCTTCTCTCCCACACCCAACAACAGATGCAGGAAAAAGACAAACATGGTAGCGGAAAACTCAGCTAAACTGGGCCTCACCATCAACAAAGCGAAGAGCAAGGTGTTCAGGACCAACGCATCAAACAACACACCCATCACATTCAAAGGCGAGGCGCTGGAGGAGGTGAACAGCTTCACCTATCTCGGCAGCATTCTTGACAACCAGGGATGAACGGATGAAGATGTCAGAACCCGCATCGGTAAAGCACGAACAGCCTTCCTCAGCTGAAGAACATCTGAGGATCCAGCGTAATTGGCATCACCACCAAGATTAGGCTCTTCAATACCATTGTGAAGCCGCTACTCCTCTATGGAGCAGAGACCTGGAGAACCACTGTCACCACCATAAAGAAAATACAGGTCTTCATCAACACCTGCCTCAGGAAAATCCTCAAGATACGCTGGCCAGACAAGATCTCCAACGAATAATTATGGAGAAGAACAAACTAGCAGCCAGTTGAAGAAGACATCCTTCAGAGACGTTGGAGGTGGATAGGCCACACCATTCGCAAGCCTGTATCCAATATGACAAGGTGGATAGGCGCCGTGACCTGGATGCAAGAACATCTGGGGGTCCAGCGTAATTGGCATCAGCACCAAGATTAGGCTCTTCAATACAATTGTGAAGCCGCTACACCTCTATGGAGCAGAGACCTGGAGAACCACTGTCACCACCATAAAGAAAATACAGGTCTTCATCAACACCTGCCTCAGGAAGATCCGCTGGCCAGACAAGATCCCCAACGAAGAATTATGGAGAAGAACAAACCAGCAGCCAGTTAAAGAAGACATCCTTCAGAGACGTTGGAGGAGGATAGGCCACGCCATTCGCAAGCCTGTATCCAATATGACAAGGCAATCCCTCACATGGAACACCCAAGCGAAAAGGAAGAGAGGGCGGCCTAGAAACACCTGGCGCCGGGACCTGGATGCAGATGCTAAGCAGATGGGCCAAACATGGGGGCAGCTTGAGAGACTCGCCCAGAACCGAGACGCCTGGAGGAAGCTGGTTGGCGGCCTTTGTCCCAGATGGGACCACAGGCGAAGATGAGATGAGATGAGATGATATGAGATGAGGACTCCATACGGAGGAAGCATATTCAACTTTAGGTCTAACCATGTCTTGTATGCGAGCTGGCGAATGCTGGAATTTCTCGTCTGTATGTTCCTGTGGAGAAAACCAAGATATTTATTAGCGTTATTTGTAATTCTATTTATATGGGTGTTCCAGGAAAGGTCTTTTGAAATGTCCACACCTAAGTATTTTGCATTGTCAACAGTTTCTAATATTTGTCCATGGAGCTTGTAGTTTAAAGACAATTTTGATTTATTTCTGGTTATGTTTAAAACTTGACATTTACCTGGGTTGAACTCCATGTCCCAAAAATGTTCTCATTTCATTAGTTTATTTAGATCTTCTTGTAGGGTGTGGCAGTCATGCATATTGTTGATTGTTGGGTATACGGCAGTGTCATCTGCAAATAAGCGATCTTGAGAGGTAATAGACTTAGGTAAGTCGTTTTTATAGAGAAAAAACGTAACGGACCAAGCACAGACCCTTGTGGTACCCCGGATGTCACTGGTACCTCGGAGGATAGTTCTCAATCTTGAACAACCCATTGAGTGTGACATATAAGGAATGATTTGATCCATGAGAGAGTATCCACACCATATTCCTGTAATTTGAAAAGCAGTTTAAGATGGTTCGATCACTTTGTCAATCGCTTTGCTTAAATTAAGCAATATTAGATCAGTTTGTTTTCCATATGTCATATTTCGTGCCAGGTCATCAATGAGTTGTAGAAGTTCTTTCTCTGAAACCATGCTGTAAGTCATAAAGTATGTTATATTAATTGAAATGAGCTGAAAGATTAGATGGAACTATATGTTCTAAGGATTTACATAAAATACCTCTGAATGTTCATACGATATGCTTTGCAAGTATGTTACTAATTATGAAGCTTTATGCATTTAACCGAAAATATAACTTATATGTTTATAAACTTAAGAAGACAAAACATAGTATTTGCTATTTTAAACCACACTGTATCTACATCATGTTCAACCTATTCGCGAACTATATAGGTTATATTACACTAATTCAGATTCCCATATGGTCCCATTATAAAACTGACAATTTTCAACGCATTTTTCTTGCCTTTCCTACGGATCAATTTTTCCGAACCTGGTATCATTTTAAAGATGGATCTGTCCTCTTCCAATAATTGCAATCAAAAACAATCTTATCGCAACTTCTAAGAAAGTAAATCGCTGTCGAATGCATCCACTGTAGAAAAACCTGTCTCGGAAGCCTAATTTCGACAAAAGCCCCACCCAATAGAAAAGACACCCCCAAAAGTTCATCTTTTTAGTAAGCTTCCAATCCCAGGCATCAAAGTACTCCAGACACATACAGGATATTACAAATAACCACAAAAGACATGTCTCACATTGTTAAATGGCTTTTATTCAAAAAGAGAAAAGGAACTCTTTAGAAATAGGCACTACTGTCGAATGGTCCACGGAGGGATACAAAATGATTTAGTGTAATGTAACCTTATCATCAACGTACGGAACAGCACGGCGTTTACAACATGTTAACAGAGTGCGAATTTTATAAATCAATGATTTTCTTACTAGACAGTTGGCGGGAAAATGTTAAAGAGTTAAAAGGCATGCATTAAATTATTATTTTTTAACCATGGATGTTCTAGATGAATTGGACAATTCGGAAAATGAAAGCGAAGAAGAAGCGGAGGCGATGACCGCGGCCGACGTACTTCTTAAACTCGAAGAGGTGTCTTTTTTATTATGGTGGACGAACCAGTTATCGAACATCTAAGAAATTACGTTAAATTACCTAAAAATTGAAACACTTAAATGCCAAAACAATTTGTTTTAACAAATGACTTACATTTCAATCATTGAATGATTTATTTGTAAAGTTTTCCAGCTAACTACCTTCAAGAATTCATAACAATGATTCCCTGATTATTGTCACCTCTAGCAGACAAAATAAAATGGCGGCCGATGTAAACATGGTCACAGCGATTTTCCTTGTCCAATTGGGAAAAGTACCTGTACCGGTCCAATTGGGAAAAATCAAGTCATGAAAACCTCAAAATTGGGAAAAATCGAGTCGTGAAAACCTCAACTTGGGAAATTGGTGTATTTGATTTTTTCCTCCCAAATACTTTTAAATTGATAACCAAGTGTTTTCAAGCTGTCAATATTATATAAACCTAGGTTCAAGCTATAGAGTTGCAAAGGGAAACTAACTAAATGTTGCTAAAAAAAAAAAAAAAAATTTTTTTTTTTTTTTTTTTTTTTTTACCTTTAATTGGGAATTTAAGGACAGCAATTGGGAAATTTGTATTTTTTTCGTAATTTGGAAAGTGCTGTTTACCGGTACTTTATAAAGAAGGAGGAAAATCGCTGGGTCATAACACACTAAATAGTTTCCCTATATAATTCAATGTAAAAGCGACAACTTTGAGCGAAAATAAATGCAACATTTTGCACATAGAGACCCCCATAACCATACCTTTTCTTAAAGGCCATTCTAAGCGGAATCGATTTATGCAATAAAAAAGATATGTCATGTACAATGCAAGAAAGAACTTGACACAAATCAAAATCGACTGTTTTTGCAACTTTTTTTTTTCGGCCGTTTCTTAATGGAATGTAACCTTTTCTAGTGCAATGGTTTACTATAGTCTTCACGTGTATCATATTTCAGGGATTCAGTAGTGAACACCTATTCATGCCCTACCATTATCTCCGCAAGATAACACCGGAATAATGGTAAAAAGTGTAAAACATGCCTTCCTGTCAACTATGATATTTTTTTAGAGAGTACAGCCTAATATGAAGCGATCATTTAGTGTATTGTAACCACATGACGTATTACCCGACACTTCATAAACACTACTCCAGTATATACCAAGTCACATGACTATCACGTGACCCGGACTCAACGAAAAAATCTGCGTCTGCTGCAATCAAAATTGCAAACGGAAATATGCTTTTTGGTTTGTAAATGCACGTTTTGATAAATGCATTCATTTTGTAATAGCAAAAAACACACAAAATGGTGTAAATAACAATAAATGCACTCCTTTAACCTGTTTTTGGCGCATTTGTTTCAAGCTAAATAGGCAAGTAGGTCATGGACTTCATGTGCGACCATTTGTTTATCAATGTGACGTCATGCGCACTTTTGCTTATGTGCATACAGAAGCAAAACAAAACGTCCAATAATAGGTGCTGTTCGATAACAGGTACTTACACGATAAAAAGATTAGCCTATTTTGCAACCGCAGTCAAAATCCTAGTCAGATATCCTCCAATTACATTGAATTGAGCGGTTAAGGAAACAACTAAAATAATTTCTGAATTAATTCAAAGAATGCCGCACTAAACGATGTACCTTTAAAGATTTATTTCATTCAAAATTGTTTATTTACAGCATGTTTAACCACGCAAAGCTGATAGTTCCATACACAAATGCAAATGACATAATGATATCCTCCAATTACCTTGTGTCGAGCACAAACGGAAATGACATAATGATATCCTCCAATTACCTTGCGTCAAGCGGTTAAGGAAGCAACTAAAATAATCTGTGAATAAATTCAAACAATGCCACAATAAACGATGTACCTTTAAAGATTTATTTCATTCCCATTCAACCAATGTCAAAATTGTTTATTTACATGGTGTTTTACCATGCAAAGCCGATAGTTCCATACACGCCCGCAAATGACATACATTGTTTACCTTGAGTCCAGAGGTCACATCCAAAAAGCGAGAGTACTCGATTGCAACAGGCAGGAGGTCAACAAAACTTCAAAAAGTCGATTCACTGAACAAATTTAGAGAAACTGAAAGATTAATTTAACTTTTTTCATATCTTCTATTTACCATTTAACAAGTTTCTGTTTTATTGGTCTATCTTCTTTTGAGCAACATGGACACGAAAAAGTGCTCAAGAGTTGAAAAAGAAATAACGTTCGCAATTTGTTGAAATAAAATTTTGGCATATATATGTTACTATTAAAAGATTTGATAAAATTATCCAATCGGGACAGTGCTTACCCACTGAACATGTGTATATCATCATGTAACCTATTTTCTCGATGTGCGTTCACATATTGTTCCGTGCAACATTTTCAGGGAATCGTGAAAAAAAGAGTTTTCATTCAAATAAATGAATTTGGTGTGTTTAAACTAGGGCAGTGGTCTGCAATTTATGTGCAAGTTTAATGAAGAGTACTGAAAAATGCATGAAACAGGCATACACTTGGATTATTTTAGTTGAAGTAAGATTTTTAAATACAATAAAACTGTTTTTTTCCTTATTTTAGTCGTGTCTGTAATTATTTTCAAGCGTAGTAATATGAGTAAAACAAAATACTCCAAGCGCATGCGTGTGACGTCATCACGAGAGCCGCGTTCTTAATGTAAACAAAGTGATCGAAATTAGGTTATGCTCGAAATAAGGAAATCGTACGATATGTACAGGAAAGTAGGTCAACTAAACTGGAAAATACAAGACCTCATCTTTTACAGGACCTACCGTCAACAACATATAGTCGGAAAATAATCAGTTTTTATTGCTGATAGTGATGTGTTTATGATAAAAATTACTCATTGATTTTTGTTGGTTTTATTTTTCAAATTTATATTTTAAAGTGCTGATTTGATTTTTTTTCATAAAATCAAGATAATGCTTTTTCAATATCCTTTCAACAGGTGTTGGGCGCGTAGCCAAGTCACTTTAACACTATCTGTGTTGTAAGTTGATAAACTCGTATTCGTTTATTGTACAAATGTTGATTATGTTCGGTAGCAAGGATATTTCGATAGTTTACTCTTGTAAAATTCGGCACTGAACGTTCGGTCAGACAAGAGCAAACCTAGCATTTCTATGAGTTCGAGAAGTGTTTTCTTCTAGTTTATGTTGGCAAGTAGCCGTTTGTGTCATTTTTTGTCAAGAGGCAACCTTTCCCAACAAAATTGTACATAGTGAACGAAAATTGACTGCCAGTAAAGCAATGAATGGCTTAAAAATGTTGATGTTGTTGATATTCCTGTGACATGTTATTTATATTTTAAAAAAGCTTGCTTCACTTTTAGAAAAACATTCAAAATGAAGTGATCATTTTAATGTATGAAAAAAGTTGTTTACAAATGAGCATTTATGTGATTGAAATATACTGAAAAAAAGTATTTTCTCAGGTTTGCATAAAAGAAGTAATTCGGCAATATCTGGTGAGGTCCTGTACATTTTGTAAGTAACATGTACCCAACCTCATTTCCTGTAAGATTTTTTGTCCTTTTTGCATGTGTTGGTAAGAGCAATATGACGGCTTAATGCTCCTCCCTTTATGGGAGTATAAAAAAAATAGTCAAAGTTCATATCCTTATTTACAACTAAGATTATTGTTAATAAACAAATTCATCCCTTTTTCAGGCATGGCTGAATGAGAAGTTTGCCCCAGAGCTACTTGAATCAAAGACTGAGCTTGTGGAATGTCTGCTCGAGCAGATTTCAGAAATGGAGGAAAACTTCAAACGAGCAAAAAAAGGCGACTTCAAAGTCAACATACACAGCATGGAGGTAATTTGTTTTCTCTGCTTTGACAAGAGGGTCTTTATGTTCCAGCGATGTGTTGGGAAATTTCAATTTTATAACATACATTTTACAAATTTGGCAATAAAAATAGTGTTCAAGTTGCTATTTGTGTCGCGTCCAAAACTTCTATTGAATTAGAAATTTTGTGATATCATATCTTGTTGAGAGAAGCTTCTTAAAGGGACCTTTTCACAGATTCTGGCATGTATTGAAGTTTGTCATTAAATGCTTTATATTGATGAACGTAAACATTGGTTCTAAAATGCTTCAGTAAAAAACAAAAATAAAATTAAAGAAAAAATAATGACCCTCATCTGGGCTCGAACCAATGAGTAAAAGTCTAACCCTTAGACCACTCGGCCATCAATGCTCATACTAGCTCAGCTGATTAAGTCTATATATCAAGATATCTTTCAGTTTGTGATGCAAGCACCAAATTTGGCACATATACTTTTCAGTCACTATAGATTTGATAAAGCACGTTAGCCAATACAAAATTTCAAAATGGCGTCCGTTTTCAAGATGGCCGCCGTCAGGATTGAAAAATGAAAAAAAAAGGAACAAACTCTCTGAATGGTGTTACTGCTGTGAATATTACTTGATTTTGATTTTGTACACAACAATTTGACTAGTTTGAATTTAAATTAAGACATTGTTTAAGTATATAGTACACACAAATCCAACATGGCTTCAAAAAAGGCCACCAAGATGGCCGCAAAAGCTATTTATGATCATAGCTATGTTACTATCCAATTAAATTTGATGAATTTGGTGTCTATTCCCAGGTTTCAGGGAGCAAAGAGCACATTTATTTCGTCAGACAAAGTCATACATGCCATAATTTTTCAGACCAATTCCGGGACATTAAGTTAAATTGTCCGGGACTTTTGCCGATTTTCCGGGACATGTATCAAATGTAGCGATATTTATAGACATATGCAGGGGTTTTTTTTAGAAAAAGGGGAAGACGCTGGACGCTGGGTAAAAGGGGAAAATCGAACGCGAAAGAGACATATTTGGGGAAAAAATAAAAACGGTTCATTTCAATGTCTATTACCTGCCTACATACTTCAGGGTTTGTTTTTTTAGAAAAAGAGGCATGTCTCTGACCTTTTTGTTCTTAAACACATGAACAAGTATGATATTAAAGTCAAAGTCCTAAATAAAGTTGCAGGGGTAGATCTAATAATGGGAAATGTTTTCAACTGGGGCCGGGGAACGATGTCAATATTGTGATTTCAATTTCATGATGAATGGGTTGACGATCTAGATCTGCTACAGTATTGAAAGGGAAAGGTGCGACAGTATAAATCGATGTTGATTACATTTACCTCCGACTCCTGCTGGGTTTCAACGGTTTTTGGTGATTCATCCTTAAAAAATGCGTCAACGCAATTAATATTTCCCGAGTCCGAACGTTTTATTTTGTTTGTGTATGAACGCCAATTGTGAGACTTTTTTCTGTTTTAACGTTTATATCTTGGCTTTCACATAACCCGGATGAAAATTCGACTGGTTTCTGGTAATTAATTGACGAAACACCCTTCTGGCGCAAGACCGGAATCCAGTAAAATAGTCACATGATTAATACGATTAGTTGCCCGGTTTCCATGACGTAATTAAAGAGCTATATATAGAATCACTGGGATTCCCAGATTTTAGTGTTCGTAGGGAGAGAGAGAGAGAGAGAGAGAGAGAGAGAGAGAGAGCGAGATCGTTGTACATGGTACAAATTGGATAAGTGTCGACTTCCCAAAAGAAAAAAACATTTCTTTGAGGGTAAAATATTATATTTTGGTGAAAAATTATATTTTTGAAGGGGAAATGGTAGTTTTAGGGGAAAAATTCTTGTAGGGGAAGACGCCGAATATCGGCGTTACTTTCTTAGTAAAAAAAACCCCTGATATGCATTTTTGGTACGTTTTTTTTTGTGTTTCGCATCGTTAATTGCAAAAGTTTGAAAGCCTATCCGAAATACACTTGATCTATTAACGTCAAATTAAACATTACTACTTCCGTTACTAGATACAAGCCACGTGTTTTCAGTGTAAGCGTTCTAAACATAGATGGTGATGTCACTGCGTTATTGTTATTAAGACCGGTGTGTAACGCGTAGTTGTTGATACGCCTTTATTCATTTATAACATTTATATTTTATATGTTTAGAACAAGACAATAATAAACCTAGTGAGGATGACGTTTTTATATGCTTACTTTTTTACTCAACTTCTTTGTTGGTTAAATGTGCGAACATAAACTGCTTTTAATTTTTTACTCGGCGATGTTGGACTTCAGATGTGTGAACAACTATCCTTTGCCCTTACCCAGCGGGAAATAATGACGTAGTAGATTAAAGTCAATTAACAACCACATTTAACTAGAAATGGCGCGGCAGAGGCCGACGCGTATCCCCACGCCGAATGTTTGACCTAGGTGTGCCCCAGGGTTGGTAATGGGGCCATGCATAGCTGAGATTGACCGTATTGTCATAAGAGAAGTTCATCATCAATTAGAAGTGAATTGGTGTAGAAATGAAGAAGTTATAGTAAAAGGCAATTTTGGGTGGGTGTGACATATGTGGGCAGGGCGCCCCAGGGTTGGTAATGGGGCCATGCATAGTTGAGATTGACCGTATTGTCATAAGAGAGGTTCAGTATCAATTTGAAGTGAATCGGTGTAGAAATGAAGAAATTATAGTAAAAGGCAATTTTGGGTGGGTGTGGTCTATGTGGGCGGGGCGCCCCAGGGTTGGTAATGGGGCCATGCATAGTTGAGATTGACTGTATTGTCATAAGAGAAGTTCAATATCAATTTGAAGTGAATCGGTGTAGAAATGAAGAAATTATAGTAAAGGCAATTTTGGGTGGGTGTGGTCTATGTGGGCGGGGCCCCAGGGTTGGTTATGGGAACATGCATAGTTGAGATTGACCCTAATGTCATAAGAGAAGTTCAGTATCAATTTGAAGTGAATCCGTGTAGAAATGAAAAAATTATAGTAAATGGAATTTTTTGGTGGGTGTGGCCTATGTGGGCGGGCGCCCCAGGGTTGGGATTGGGGCCATGCATAGTTGAGATTGACCCTAATGTCATAACAAAAGTTCAGTATCAATTTGAAGTGAATCCGTGTAGAAATGAAAAAATTATAGTAAATGGAAATTTTTGGTGGGTGTGGCCTATGTGGGCGGGGCGCCCCAGGGTTGGGAATGGGGCCATGCATGGTTGAGATTGACCGTATTGTCATAGGTGAGGTCCAGTATCAATTTGAAGTGAATCGGTGTAGAAATAAAGAAGTAAATGTAAAATAACCTAAAAAAATGAGTGATAATTTCTGACGCGGCCCCACCCCAACCCCTATAACTTTTGACCCAGGGGTCAGATCAAAATTCCAAATAGTGCAGGGTCGCACATATGCTCATAGCTACCATGTGTGTAAATTTCAAGGTTCTAGTGCTTTTAGTGTAGGAGGAGATAGTGGCCAGGACGGACGGACAGACGGACGGACGGCGGAGATCACCACAATATCCCCACCTTTTTTTCAAAAAGCGTGGGGATAACAATGCCGCCTTTTCGGTTTGACCGAGAACGTGAGACAATCGATATGATAACAGGACACCTGTTAATTGATCGACTTTGACACGTAGCGTAGTCTGCCTATTCGGGTAGGCATTGTCATGGCGACGCTGCAGATATACACAGATTCGAGGTGCAGTTAAGCCTAAGATAAGGTACATGTATATATGGATTTTGTAAATTCCGGGACATTTGACAGATTTCCGGGACAGCAGGACAAGTTCTTCATTTCCCGGACTGTCCCGGACAATCCGGGACGTATGGCATGTATGCAAAGTGTAAGTTAATAATGTCACACAGAAATCCAACATGGTGTCCAAAATGGCTGCCAAGATGGCCGCCAATACATATTAATGACCATAACTATGTTACTTTCCACTCAATTTTAGATCTAGATTTTGGTGTCTATAGATAGGTTTCAGGGGTCAAAGAACACATTTACGTCATCAGACACTTTTAAAGTTTATTTTGTATCACACAAATCCAAAATGGCCGCCAAGATGGCCGTCAAAACCTATTTATGATAATAAAATATGACTTTGTAACTGTCCACTCAAATTTGATTAATTTGGTGTCTATACCCAGGTTTCGAGAAAAGAACACATAAATATCACATTTATATCTTCAGACAAAATGTAAGCTAATTATGTTGCACACACATCCAACACAGCGACAAAATGGCTATTAACACAATCTGAAGGACCACAGGTCCATAACTTGTTACTCAAAAGTTATGGTTGTTATGTAAGACGCCATAGTTTAGGAGACAAAGAACACTTTTATGGAGTTGAGGTTATATTTAAGCAGTTGAATTATCATAAACCAGGGGTTTTTTTTACTAAGAAAGTGACGCCGATATTCGGCGTCTTCCCCTACCAGAATTTTTCCCCTCAAAATACAATTTCCCCACCAAAAATATCATTTTTCACCAAGATATAATATTTTCTCTCAAAGAAATGTTTATTTTTCCTTTGGGCATTCGACAATTATCCAATTTGCACCATGTACAACGATCTTTCTCTCTCTCTCCAGATGAACACAAAAAATCTGGGAATCCCAGTTATTCTAAATATAGCTCTTAAATAACGTTATGTAAACTGGGCAACTAATCGTAATAATCATGTGACTATTTAACTGGATACCGGTCTTGCGCGAGAAGGGTGTTTCGTCAATAAATTACCAGAAACCAGTCGAATTTTCATCCGGGCTATGTGCAAGCCAAGATATAAACGTGAAAACAGAAAAAAATGTCTCACAATTGGCGTTCTTACACAAACAAAATAAAACATTCGGACTCGGAAGATACTGAACGCATCGAGGCATTTTTTAAGAAAGAATCATCGAAAACCGTTATAACCCATCAGGATTCTGAGGTAATCAACATCAAACATTGTGAAAGTGAAAGAAGACAATCGGCAGCTGCTGCTCCTTTCCCTTCCAATACTGTAGCAGATCAAGATCGTCAACCCATTCATCATGAAATTGAAATTACAAAATTGACATCGTCCCCCGGCCCCAGTACAGAAATATAGTTGAAAACATTTCCCATAATTAGATCTACACCTGCAACTTAATTAAGGACTTTGACTTTAATACGTGTTAAATGTGTTTTAGAACAAAAAGGACGGAGACAAGCCTCTTTTGATGAGTTATAGACATTGAAATGAACAGTTTGTTTTTTTTTCCCTAATATGTCTCTTTCGCACTCTTTTTTCCCCTTTCACCCAGCGTCCAGCGTCTTCCCCTTTCTCTAAAAAAAAACCCTGTAAACTCCAATTTATGACATTTGGAAGAGAGAAAGAACTAGCACATGACTTCAAAATAGGATCAGGTTTTACTAACTTCTGTATACATCATTTTTTACCATTGCTGAAAATCATTGAATATTAATTACAGCCTGAATAAGCATGAGTTCTTCCAAAAGGTTAATATTATACACTTTTTTTCTTATTTTTGGTCTTATTTTCCCTTTCGGAGTAATGCAGGATCTAGATGAGCAAATCTGTATCCTTTTCCACCAACTGTGTGGTGCTATGACAGGATCGTTATGATGTTTCTTTAACAATTTTAACATCTGCATCCACGGAAGACAGAACAACATAGCATCCCATTTAAGGCAGGGTTGTGCTGATCTAAGCAATCATGCCGGCCATGTTTCTGTCACGAGACAAAAATTCTTCCATTTTTACATGAGCATTCTGTTTCTTTGCTTAAACACACAATATGATTCACGTTTGTTTCATCGTCTCCGGTGTGTGTTGTCTTTGTTATAATGACCGTCTTGTAGCCATTGAACCCCACTGTCGCTTGTACGTAATGCATTTTCTATGAATCTACATAAGACTCGGCTATTGCGTTATATAAGTCGCCTTCTCCATGGTCAAGGATTCAGGAAAGTGCCACCATCATGCATCTGTTTCATGAATACAGTTCATCACAGCCTCACATGATGTGTCTATAGCATACTCTCAAAATTGCCTGAGCGATCTTAGGCTTAACTGCTTAGGGGTTGAAGAATACACTCAACCACTCGCATATGCGAGTGAAGTTGACGGTCGGGCGAGTAAAATCTGTTAAATACTCGACTGACCTGGCGAGTGCTGTTTTTCAAGTTAAGAAATATAAATTCAGTTCCAGAACTCCTTCCACATCGATACAAATTTCGAACAATTTTTTGAACGAACAAAAATACGTTAAGTACACAAAGAAACTTCACTTTCGTTTTGACAATGAAAAATGACGTCACGGGCACATTAAAAATAATTCTCGAAATCGGCTGCGCTCTTTTCGTTGTTGTCAGTGCTCTTAGCTAATCGATTAAAAGTGATTAAAACTTAAAAATGTATTGGTCATTCCGTGAATTTTAATGTAGATATCAATAAAACAATAATACATCACTGGTCAATTATAAAACTTCTTATATTTAATTAAAAATAAACAGAAAAAATAATTATTAATAAACAGAATAATTCCGAATTTCGTGATCAGAAGCCTTAGGCAAAATTTACCATATTGTAACCGTTTGTCAATCAAGCGTGTCTTTCAGTAAAAGTTCGTCTGAAATATTAAAATGGAAAAGGGTTCTATTCTAAAATATCTGCAAGGTGGTGGCGACAGGGAACAGAAAGAAGTAGAATGGTCGTCAAAACGAGAAGCGGAAAGAATTGAGAAAAGGAAAGAGGTGCAGAAAACGTAAGGAAAGCAAATATAATCCATCAGATAATGTAGTTAATTCGTTCGCAGTTTAGTGTCACTATGTTACGTAGGTTTAAAAGGTTCTGGTTGATCATAACTATAAATATAGATATCTATTTTTTTAATGCAGGGCGAGTAGATTAAAGTGAAGGGCGAGTGGATTGTCAGGCCTACTCACCCTGCAGGGCGAGTGGCTCTGGAAAAATTCTTCAACCCCTGCTGCTGTACACAGTATGTTCTTGGTTTCAAAGAAGGCAGCAGGAAGGGAGCTCAGTTCAAAAGACAATATGACTGCAAGGGAAGGATATCCAGATTTTTACACCACCAGAAAACGCTGGAACAGAAGAGCAGGATAAAAAGCACGTTCAGAAGCGATCTTAACAGCCAAGCTATTCCCAAGAGCTTTGTCTCTGTATTTTCTCGTGAATTTATAAGCAAAGACCAACTTTCCTATGATATTTCTTATGATCGTTTTCCCAAATGCCTCAACTGCATGAACATTTACATCTGACCCAGCCACTGCATTGTTTCTTATTGACCATGTTTTTAGAGTAGGGTTAGCTGTGTATGGAGAGCAGGTTTGTGATCTGTGTCTGCATTTTCTATAGATCAAAAGAATCCCCTTTGATGCACGCCTTAGTTGAATCTTTGTGTTGCGAAATTGAAGTATAGGTCAGATCTGTTAAATCCTGCATCCCACTGTTGTGCTAGGATGATGCAGATAGGGTCCAAGGGGTTTGCATTTCCTCGGCTATTTCACTGCCGTGAGTTAGACCACATGTGCTCTATAAACACATCATCAATGTGTGCTCAATGACAAGATCACGTCCTAGCCCAGCATAGCATTGATGGCTCCTACGAACAACTTGAAAACCAATACCGAACTTTCGATAAACGTCTGGGTGCGTTTTCTCTAGATCGCTTATTTGCAGCAAAGATGGATAGCAAATCGGGAACTGCCTTCTAATGCATCAGCCAACACCCAGTACGATATGCTTTAATCAACACCCTTGAATTGTTAATTGTAAGCTGATAATTTAGCAATAATATGCTTGTCTTTGAGGTCTGGGCAAGTTCATGTTTCTTCTTCTCTGTGGCCCTCTCGGGTTTGATATAAATTGCATAACATATCATCTGCTAGCGTCATTTTGCCACTAATAACAGGCTGTCAAGCGGTCATGCTTTTTCCTACTTTTTCCTACTATTTCCTACTTTTTCATCAGGATCCTACTTTTTCCTATTTTTTTACCAAATCTTCCTACTATTCCTACTTTTTCATTTTCAATGGAGAATTTATTTTTTTTAAAGAGTTTATTTAGTAAACTTGCAGGATGAATGAATCTATGGTATGACTGTATCCCTGTTAATGTGCATTCATCTAGATGAGACCTGACAACCCATGCTAACTGTCTGCTAGCACCTCTTCAGGAGCATAAATATTTATTTCTTATGTAACTTTTAAAATTATTGACAAGTTTTTTTTGAAGTAACAATAGTGCTGTGTTTACTTCCTTAGCATTTGTACACTGCAGACTTCACTACCTTACACAGTTCCCAGTGATGCAAGAGCTGAGGGAACCCATTGTTTATTCCAGTTTTATTTTGTTTCCATTGACAACAATTTGACCAAACCTTATGCATGTTTACATGATATTGCTGTTTGGAATGTAGAGATATAGAGATACATGTATTGTATGAGTGGTTATGTAATATGGAATTTATTACACAAGTTATTGGAAAAAAGATAAAACTGATGCTTTGCCGAGTTTTCATCATTTACAAATATAATGTAATAAATTCTGTATTACATGACAACGGATATGATGTTCTATTGATATCATAGGTACATCATGTTTAGTAATTAAAGATAAATGCACAGAGCCTAAATGCCCTGATACATTTTTATGCTCCCGGTAGGGTGGCATGTTGCAGTTGTACTGTCAGTCCGTTTGTCTGTCTGTCTGTGTGTGTGTGTCCGTCCGAAAACTTTAATATGGGCCATAACTTTTGCAATATTGAAGATAGCAACTTGATATTTGGCATGCATGTGTATCTCATGAAGCTGCACATTTTGAGTGGTGAAAGGTGAAGGTCATCCTTCAAGGTCAAAAGTTAAAAAATACAATCCAAGGGAAGTAATAAGCTTTAAAAGGGAGATAATTTCTAAACCTGCCAAATGATATATTGAAATTTTATTTCAAAGCTGCGCAATAGTGGGCATTGTGTTTCGGACAAACACAATTCTTGTCTAATGATGCCATAGCTAGTGAGGTAACTTCAAGGTGTTAAAGCGAAGTATTAAAATTATTAAACAGCATTATTACACTCCCGCAAAGTCATCAATAATGTAAAAGCCATTATTTGAAACTGGAATAAACAATGTAGTGCAACTGTTTCATTGCCCAATCAATGCTGTCATAAAAGATGTCAGGTGATAAGGTCCTATCTCCGCTTGCATAATCTGCTCTGCAATGACCAGTCATTTTGAATGTAACTTAAGTCATTATAACTGCACCCTATTGTCAATTTAAAGGTTTCACAATGTAGCTGTAGCAGAGCATTTACACTGCTTTATATACTAGTATTAATCTTGTACAACAAGTTGGTGTATCACTAAATAAATT
This sequence comes from Dreissena polymorpha, assembly GCF_020536995.1. Lineage (NCBI taxonomy): Eukaryota > Metazoa > Mollusca > Bivalvia > Myida > Dreissenidae > Dreissena > Dreissena polymorpha. Next base: position 107,729,570 of record NC_068361.1, read on the forward strand.
TGGTCTTCTGCTTAAGGATATAACATGCACAATATAATTACCATTTTTATATCGATACACAGAAGACCTCTAACCACTTATTTGATGATACACCAAAATGAACAGCATCTAATTACATGTATACTTCTTTATCAGGGTAGCTTTGCTTGAAACTTAATTATCATAGATACACTATAAGTGCTAAAATTTCTAGTGGGAAAACAAAGTTTAACCCTTCATGGATGGAGAAGTTGGACAACAATGGAAAAACACTGGGAGTTGCATGAGATACTGGCAATGAGTTTGCAAGATATTGTACTGTCTGAATGAAGTCCATCTTGTAGTAATTCTGGTGCTAATCAACTTATAAGTCATGCAGATGGATAAAAACACAAGGAAAACATGAAATACATGCATGATAATTCACAAAAGCGTTTGTTTGGAAGTGCCCAAAAGCCAAGCAGCTCTCAGGGTTGGGATAAATCTATCTGTATGCAAGTACATCCATCACACAAGGAACAGGTACAAAAGGCTGAAATCTTCTGGGCCCTTAAGGTAGCTTCAAGTGGGTATCCATACAGAACATGTGATGGCACTCCTGCTCTGTTTCAAGCTATGTTTCCTGGACCTGTGTCTAAAAAATAAGTATTATGTATTCCTACTTTTGAGGGAAAAGTTCCTACTTTTTCCTACTTTTTTCCTACTTTTCTTGCAAAAGTAGTTCCTATTTTTGCCTACTTTTTGAAAAAAGGTCACTTGACAGCCTGTAATAAGGGAAGAGTACAAATCCTTTGCATGATCCAGCAGTATCTGAATGTCTGGATCTTCCTGGGTCATTTCGGCTGTAGGCTGGCTGTGTATGCCCTTTTCAACAAGAAGATGGTCCTGTGAAGCCATCTGTACAAATTTTTGTGTCACAATGTGCACAATTTGCACATGTTCTCTATAGACTGCCTCAAGTATGTTTTTGAGAACGGTTTCTGCCATGAGGGATCCTTTGCCCCCCCTCCCCCCAAGTTCATACGTTTATGATTTCGGCAGCCTTCCAATACAAGGGTTGGTCAAACGTTACAATGGTGTGAAGGTTGTGGCAAGGTTGCAAACTAAGGCTTATGTAGACATACCCCATTGTACATATTAATCATAGGCAAGAATTTGAATGACAAATGCAGCCCCGGGTACTGTATTTTCTGGTGCAAGATACGCATCATTCCCTGCAAATTCAGTGTTGCCTGAAGCTGAAAAATATCTACTCTCTTGTCAAAATCCAAACCTCACGGCAGGTCCAAACTATAGCGTTTCACATAACAAGCATCACGTCAAAAGAAATGAACTTGTGGTCCTTCGTACACTGTAACTCCAATATAACGCTGTCAGTGGGGTCCAAGCCGCGAAACAGCGTTATAACGGATCCGCATTATAAGTTTTGAGCTCATTTTCTGCAGGGCGCTATAAAAAAAACAGGTATAGAATAGCCTATAATATAGGTCATGTATATTGCCATTCTGTGTTGACCAATATACATGCATATAAACCGCATTGTATCGATAACAGTATACATACCGCTTTTCTTATGTGCACATTTATCCGATAATCCAATAAAATTGCAACATCACTTAAAAATAATAATCTTGAACATTAATGACGATATATGTTTAAGAAATTCGTAAACACAACCGTATATATATATATATGTATATATATATATGCCATTTTCAGAAGTGTTAAGAGTACAGTGCATTATGGGGCAGAGCTTTCATTGGACGAGCGAATTTAAATTTAGATTGAATGCAATAAGATTCATGTACAAAAATTGTTTTATTGGGTCATACGCATAAAAACGTGTTTCCCGGGGACTTTCTGATACCGCGTGAAAATGAAAGTGAAACTCTGTTAAAAATTACTGGTACACTGCGTTCGCATGTAAATAAATCGTCTGCATTATTTAATTTCTTATACACGAACTAAAAGATTAAATGACATAATACTAGAATATAATGAAATGAAAGAAAAAGTTGTTTTATACAGTGGGCAGTATATTTCACAGCCGCTCATTTAATATAGTCAAACTGCAACCATATCAAAGTAAGAATGTTTTAATCGTTTTGAAACTTATGGAAATTATCGCACTGAACCGCTCTGATGAGGAATACATGTAATAAACACTGACACGCGAGTTTTTCACACCTTTATTGACATTACACAACAGATTAACACCAATTAGCTGTTGGTGTTGTTTAACCTCGAGGCGATTATAATTGGTTCAACGGTTCAATCGGTTGAATAAAGCTATCAACACGTGATTGCCGCCATCTTTGAATTGTCTGAAAATACATGAAGTTGCATAATACGGATTTGAATCAGAAATCAAATGGAAGGTTGGAGAAAAAATGGGATCCAAGCACCCCCCGCGTTATATTGGATTCAGCGTTATAACGGAGCGCATTATATTGGAGTTACAGTGTATTGTGTTTGACGCCATGTGAGATTTCTGTGTAACATTATACACTTAAATTATGTCTGACAATCGTAATGTGTTCTTTGCCCCTAGAAACCTTGATATAGACACCAAAATCATCAATTGTGAGTGGAAAGTTACAAAGTTATGATCATTAATAGATTCTGGTGGACATATTTGAGGCCATTTTGGACGCCATGTTGGATTTGTGTTTAATATAATAAACTTATACTATGTCTGATGATTGTAATGTGTTCTTTGCACCTTGAAACCTATGTATAGCCACCAAAATAATCAAATTTGAGTGGATATTCACAAAGTTATGATCATTAATAGGGTTTGGCGGCCATCTTTGCGGCTATTTTAGACGCCATGTTGGATTTGTGAGTACCGGTACATATTGTAAACTTAAACAATGTCTGATGATCTTTATGTGTTCTTTGTCCCTTGAAACCTAGGTATAGACACCAAATTCTTCAAATTTGAGTGGATAGTTGCATAGTTATGATCATTAATACATGTATGTTTTGGTAGCCATATTGGCGGCAATTTTCGACGCCATGTTGGATTTGTGTGTAATATATTAAATTTAAATAATGTATGATGATCTTAATGTGTTTTTGCCACTTTAAACCTTTGTATAGTCACCAAAATTATCAAATTTGAATGGATATTTACATAGTCATGATCATTTATAGGTTTTGGTGGCCATCTTGATGGCCGCCATGTTGGATTTGTGTGAACTATTTTAAACTTAAACAATGTCTGATGATCATTATGTGTTCTTTGCCCCTTGAAACTTAGTTATAGACAACACATTCATCAAATTTGATTGTATAGTTACATAGTTATGATCATTAATAGGTAATTGTCGGCCATCTTGGCGGCCATCTTGAAAAAAAACAACTTTCCGGAGGTCCGATTGTGGTAAACTTTTGATATGTGTTAAAGGACCTTCTACCCTACCAGGATCAGTTTAAATACCCTTTGTAGCAATCTTTTGGTGGTTGAAGGTATTTTTTCATATATTGACCGTACCAGTACTTCTTGCTCAAAACAGAGTATTGACGGCCATCTTGAAAAAAAATGCAGCCATTTTGAATTTTCAAGTGGCTAACCTGCTTTTTGAAGAAAGGGGTACCTTAAGGTAATGTATGTCAAGTTTCATGCTTGCATCACTAAGTGAACGATTTTTTCAATAACCAGGGCAGCTATACAATGAGTGATGTATTTAGCCGGATTTTTTTCGAAAAAATCTCGGCTTATAGATTGATGTTGTCGGGCGGGCGGGGTGGCGGCGTGCTCGAAAATGTTAAAGTTCTTATTTCATGGTATAACTTTGGTATGCTTGGACCTAGAGTCTTCAAACTTGACATGAAGGTTGGCCAGGATTAACAGATGACCACTGGTCATTTCAAGGTCATTCATTTGAAGGTCAAGGTCACTGTGACCTTCAATATAAAAAATGTTAAAGTTGTTATAACTTTGGTATGCTTGGACCTAGAGTCTTGAAACTTGACATGAAGGTTGGCCATAACTAGTTAGTAACCACTGGTCATTTCAAGGTCATTCATTTGAAGGTCAAGGTCACTGTGACCTTGAATGTAAAAATGTTAAAGTTCTTATTTCATGGTATAACTTTGGTATGCTTGGACCTAGAGTCTTCAAACTTGACATGAAGGTTGGCCAGGATTAACAGATGACCACTGGTCATTTCAAGGTCATTCATTTGAAGGTGATGGTCACTGTGACCTTCAATATAAAAATGTTAAAGTTGTTATAACTTTGGTATGCTTGGACCTAGAGTCTTCAAACTTGAAATAAAGATTGGCCAGTACTAGAAGATGACCACTGGTCATTTCAATGTCATTCATTTGAAGGTCAAGGTCACTGTGACCTTAAATGTTAAAATGTTAAAATTGTTATAACTTTGGTATGCTTTTACTAATTTGCTAATAAAAAAATTGAGATCAAACTTTCCTAATTGTCAATTCAAGTTCATATTTGTGACCTTAAATGTTATTGTTGTTCATGTATATGCATGCATTCAAAACATAACACAAGGTTTGCTCATGCCTTGAAAAGTACTTACATTTCATTTTGACCTTTCAACAATATTTCAGTAATTTAAGTATTGCATTGACAAAAACACGAAAGGTACTTTCCTGTCATTTAAATCAAAAATCCGGCTTCAATGCGGTCATCTCCGACCGCGGAACTCTTGTTTATTCTTTATATAAGCCATCTCGTAGTGTCACAAAATATAACGACAACAACAGAACTCTCCAAATTATTAAATTGTTTGCCATTGCAATGCTTTATAATTTTCAGGTTTTTAACTCGTTAAAAGATGCTTATAATGGCAGTGATTTTTTGCTTAAAATTACCACCGATTTTTGGCTGCTTCCCAATCGCAAAATTCCATGTATTTTCCCAAAAGTCTGACCAAAAGTTCCCCCAAAAAAGCCCAATTTCAAAAAAAATAAATATATATATTGTTTTTTTTAAAGAAAGAAGTCTCTTATGACTTAATTATGGTTTCTTAACTCTAGATCTCAACTTTATTTTATTTTTACAACCTTCAAAATATGTAACTTTAATTTAGTCCTTTTTGTTGATAAAAATTTTCCAAATGTGCCACTTTTATTGATTAAAAAAATCCCAATTTGACTCCTTTTCCCAAAATGGCTAGAAATGCCCCTGAACATACACTTAAAAACAATATTAATTCTGTTACTTATAATCATATCTATTATGCTTAATTTTTCCCAATTTCGTGGTTTATTGCGCTATTTTTCCCAATATCACGGTTTATCGCGCTAATTTTCCCAATTCAAATGGCACAGGTTGAAACAAATAAAAGCAAAAAAATCACTGAATGGATATTTTAGAGCATGGTTAATGTTCAGAATTACTGTTTCCTCACAAATATCATAACTTCTATGAAAATTTGCGAATCTGAACCAATTTTGTTTTATTTTGTCAATTTACCAAAAAGTGAAAAAGTCCCTTTAAAATCTATTAATTTTAGTATTAACCAGGCTTTCCGAAGGAAAAAACTGGTTATTAGATTGGCGAATGCGGGCGGGCTGGCTGGCTGGTTGGCTGACGGGCGGGCGGAACAAGCTTGTCCGGGCCATAACTATGTCGTTCATTGTCAGATTTTAAAATCATTTGGCACATTTGTTCACCATCATTGGACGGTGTGTCGCGCGAAATAATTACGTCGATATCTCCAAGGTCAAGGTCACACTTTGAGTTCAAAGGTCAAAAATGGCCATAAATGAGCTTGTCCTGGCCATAACTATGTCATTCATTGTGAGATTTTAAAAACATTTGGCACATTTGTTCACCATCATGGGACGGTGTGTCGCACGAAAGAATCACGTCAATATTTCCAATGTCAAGGTGGCCACGACTAAAAATAGATTTTTTTTTAAAACAAACTTACAAAGGGGGTTAATTTTGTTTGTTCATTTCAAAAGTTCAGTTTGAGTTTTCTCCCTTTATCAGATTTTTTTTCACAATGAAAACCTGGTTTTGTGACAATTTTGTCCCTTGTTTGTTGTTTGTTTTAGTATTTGATATCTGTTGTATTTGTTAAAATTGATATTTTTATTTTTGTTGCCACATAAATACATTGGTTTTTATTATCTACTACTGTCATTCATACTTTCATGTTATTGAGTATTTTAAAATGCCTAGTTTGGAAATAGTTTGTTGTAGTGATGGGTTCTTTATCTAGGCTTCAAATAGGGAGAAATTCAGTAAACCTTCTGGATGAAATCTATTTATTGCCTTGTTCTGTTTACAGATTGATCGCATTCGATATATAGTCAGCAGTTATTTGAGATGTCGACTGAAGAAGGTATGCAAAGTGCTCAAGTTTGCCTAAGACTGATTTATTAACTGTTTTAAATTGTTCTATTATTCTGTAAGAGTATGAAGTTCACAAATACTGCCGGAGATTATGATCCGTACAATGCAAATTTGGAAAAAATTAATTGGGAAAAACCCTGACATTGGGAAAATTTGCATCATGAAATTAATACTTACATTGGGAGTTATGGGTCATTTGAATTTCTTGGTACTCATTTCTCAAATCCTTCTTATAATAATTTGATATGCCTTTTTGCTGAAATGTTCAGTTTCATTGCTCTTTTTTTTAGCTCACCTGATTGCTCAGGTGAGCTTTTGTGATCGATCTTTGTTGGTTGTCTGTCCGTCCGTCGTCCACATTTGGTTTGTAAACACTCTAGAGGTCACATTTCTTGTTCGATCTTTATGAAACTTGGTCAGGAGATTTGTCCCAATGATACCTCGATCGAGTACGAAACTGGGTCATGCTGGGTCAAAAACTAGGTCACTATGTCAAAAAAAAGAAAAACCTTGTTAACACTGTAGAAGTCACATTTCATCCCAAATCTTAATGTAACTTTGTAAAAATGTTTGTCTTAATGATATGTTGGTCGAGTTCAAAAGTGGTTCCGTTTTGTTGAAAAACATGGCCACTAGTGGGCGAGGCAGTTTTCCTTATTTGGCTATAGAAAAACCTTGTAAACATTCTAGAGGCCACATTTCTTGTCCGATCTTCATGAAACTTGGTCAGAAGATTTGTCCCAATGATACCTCGATCGAGTTCGAAACTGGGTCAAAAACTAGGTCATGCTGGGTCAAAAACTAGGTCACTAGGTCAAAACAAAGAAAAACCTTGTAGTAAACGCTGTAGAAGTCACATTTTATGCCAAATCTTTATGTAACTTTGTCAATTGTTTGTCTTAATGATATGTTGGTTGAGTTCAAAAGTGGTTCTGGTACATTGAAAAACATGGCCGCCAATGGACGAGCAGTTTTTTTTGCTCCCCCCCCCCCCCCCCCCCCCCCCCCCCCCCCCCTAAAAATTGAGGGGAGCATAAAGTCGCCGCCTCGCCTGTCCGTCCGTGCACAATTTTTGTCCGGGCTATTTCTCAGCAACTAATGACCGTAATTAAATGAAACTTTATTGGAAGCTTCTCTACCAAGAGGAGATGTGCATATTATTAGCGGGTTCTGGTTGGATGATTTTTCACAGAGTTAAGGCCCTTTAAAATTTTCCATTAACTGTACATATAGTGCAATTCTTGTCCGGGCTATTTCTCAGCAACTAATGACCGGAATTCAATAAAACTTTATGGGAAGCTTCACTACCAAGAGGAGATGTGCATATTATCAGCGGGTTCTGGTCGTATGATTTTTCACAGAGTTATGGCCCTTTGAAATTTTATATAAAAAAATTATTGTCCCCCCAACTACATGTACTGTGTCCCCAAGACGTTTCCTTTTATCTGAATATATAGTGCAATACAATAATAATGTATTGTGACAAAAAATAACCTTTGGGGAGCATCATTCGTCTCCGACGGTTTCTTGACCTTATTTGGCTATAGAGAAACCTTGTAAACACTCTAGAGGCCACATTTCCAGTCCGATCTTCGTTAAACTTGGTCAGAAGATTTGTCCCATTGATACCTCGATTAGGTGTGAAACTGGGTCATGCTGGGTCAAATACTAGGTCATTAGGTCAAAAAAAAGAAAAAACCTTGTAAACACTGTAGAAGTAACATTTCATGCCCAATCTTCATGAAACTTTGTCAAAATGTTTGTCTTGATGATATGTTGGTTGAGTTCTAAAGTGGTTCCAGTCTGTTCAAAAACATGGCTGCCAGTGGGCAGGGCAGATTTCCTTTTTTGGCTATAGAAAAACCTTGTAAACACTCTTATAGAGGCCACATTTGTAGGTCCAAATCTTACTAAAACCTTGTAAACACATGTAGAATTAGCATTACTTGCAAATGTTTGCATTCCAAAAAAAAATAATGCAAATGGACAGAACTCAATCAGAATTAATAATATGCTCACACTGCAAAAGTAAACAGAAAAGAACCAATCTAATATGCTATAGAGTAATGAATTTTTAACTACCGGAAAGCAACGAACAAGGCCTTGTAAAAAAAGGTGAGCAAACTAGGGCCATCTTGGCAATCTTGTTGTTCACTTGCAGTGAATGCACTTCAGGAACGAAATTGATGTAACTGTCCTCCATTTTGGACATTTTTTGGACTGCAAATTTTGTAATTGATTGGGGAAGTGCCTTTACATGGTACGTCATTAAGAAATCCAATTTTTAGCTCCACTGGCCAAAGGCCAGCGGGGCTTATGTCATGGTCCTGTGTCCGTCCTGTGTGCGTCCGTGCGTGCGTTAACTTTTTCTTTAAACATCTTCTTCTCCTAAACTACTGGTCCAATTCTGATGAAATTTCTCAGGAATGTTCATGTGGTGAACCTCTTTCAAATTTGTTCAAATTATGCCCCTGGGGTCAAATTTGACCCTGCCCCAGGGGGTCAAAAAATTGAAAATTTGCTTATATAAGGCCTATTTTGTGCAAACTTTAAAAATCTTCTTGTCCATAACCATTGGGACTAGGGCTACCAAATTTAGTATGTAGTGACATCTTATAGTCCTCTACCAAGTTTGTTCAAATTATGCCCCTGGGGTCAAATTTGACCCTGCCCCAGGGGGTCAAAAAATTGAAAATTTGCTCATATAAGGCCTATTTTGTGCAAACCTTAAAAATCTTCTTTTCCATAACCATTGGGCCTAGGGCTACCAAATTTGCTATGTAGTGACATCTTATGGTCCTCTACCAAGTTTGTTCAAATTATGCCCCTGGGGTTAAATTTGACCCTGCCCCGGGGGGTCAAAAATTGAAAATTTGCTGATATAAGGACTATTTTGTGCAAACTTTAAAATCTTCTTGTCCATAACCATTGGGCGTAGGGCTACCAAATTTAGTATGTAGTGACATCTTATAGTCCTCTACCAAGTTTGTTCAAATAATGCCCTTGGGGTTAAATTTGACCCTGCCCCGGGGAGGAAAACATTGAAAATTTGCTTATATAAGGCCTATTTTGTGCAAACTTTAAAAATCTTCTTGTCCATAACCATTGGGACTAGGGCTACCAAATTTGCTATGTAATGACATCTTATAGTCCTCTGCCAAGTTTGTTCAAATTATGCCTCTGGGGTTAAATTTGACCCTGCCCCGGGGGGTCAAAAAATTGAAAATTTGCTTATATAAAGCCTATTTTGTGCAAACTTTAAAAAATCTTATTGTCCATAACCATTGGGCGTAGGGCTACCAAATTTAGTATGTAGTGACATCTTATAGTCCTCTACCAAGTTTGTTCAAATTATGCCCCTGGGGTCAAATTTGACCCTGCCCTGGGGTTAAAAAATTGAAAATTTGCTTATATAAGGCCTATTTTGTGCAAACTTTTAAAATCTTCTTGTCCATAACCATTGGGCCTAGGGCTACCAAATTTGCTATGTAGTGACATCTTATAGTCCTCTACCAAGTTTGTTCAAATTATGCCCCTGGGGTCAAATTTGACCCTGCCCCGGGGTTAAAAATTGAAAATTTGCTTATATAAGGCCTATTTTGTGCAAACTTTTAAAATCTTCTTGTCCATAACCATTGGGCCTAGGGCTACCAAATTTGCTATGTAGTGACATCTTATAGTCCTCTACCAAGTGTGTTCAAATAATGCCCCTGGGGTCAAATTTGACTCTGCCCCGGGGGGTTAAAAAATTGAAAATTTGCTTATATAAGGCCTATTTTGTGCAAACTTTAAAAATCTTCTTGTCCATTACCATTGGTCCTAGGGCTACCAAATTTGCTATGTAGTGACTTCTTATAGTCCTCTACCAAGTTTGTTCAAATTATGCCCCTGGGGTCAGATTTGACCCTGCCCCGGGGGGTCAAAAAATTGAACATTTGCTTATATAAGGCCTATTTTTTGAAAACTTAAAAAATCTAACTGTCCATAACCATTGGGCAAAGGGCTACCAAATTTGGTATGTAGTGACATCTTATAGTCCTCTACCAAGTTGGTTCAAATTATGCCCCTAGGGTCAAATTTGACCCTGCCTTGGGGGGTCAAAAAATTGCAAATTTGCTTATATAAGGCCTATTTTGCAAAAACTTTAAAAATCTTCTTGTCCATAACCATTGGGCCTAATGCTACCAAATTTGGTATGTAATGACATCTAATAGTCCTCTACAAAGTTTGTTCAAATTATGCCTCTGGGGTCAAATTTGACCCTGCCATGAGGGGTCAAAAAATCGAAAATTTGCTTATATATGGCCTATTTTGTGCAAACTTTAAAAATCTTCTTGTCCATAACCGTATGGCATAGGGCTACCAAATTTGGTATGTAATGACATCTTATAGTCCTCTACCAAGTTTGTTCAAATTAAGCCCCTGGGATCAAATTTGATTGTTCCCCAGGGGTCACAAAATTGAACATATGCTTATATTGGGCCCATTTTGTGCAAACTATACAAATCTTCTTGTCCATAACCATTGGGCCTATTTCTATCAAATTCGGTAGGTAGTGACATATAATAGTTCTCTACTTAGTTTGTTCAAATTATGCCCCTGAGAACAAATTTGACCTTGCCCCAGGGGTCACAAAAATGAACATATGCTTAAATAAGGCTTATTGTGTGCAAACTTTAAAAATCTTCTTGTTCTTAATTATAGAGCCTAGGGCTACTAAATTTGGTATGTAGTGATGTCTAATAGTCCTCTACCAAATTTGTTCAAATTATTTCCCTGGGCTCAAATTTGACCCGGCCCCGCCCCGGGGCTCACAAAACTGAACATATGACGTTTACCAGTGGAGATTACTGCGGCCGTTTGGCTGTGACCAACAACAACATCAACATCTTGAAAACATGAGATAAAACCCTGTCATTTAGTGCCATTTTAGGTCAGATGGTGACTGCTTACAAAGGCGTTGAAGTAAGAACATGTGTTATGAATGTTTTTCTTACAAATTGAAAAAAGTCGGGTTTTATTTAAATATGTCGAAAGTGACCATATATCCGGATGAATATATTTTGTATGACATGTTAACTTCATGTCTTTTTTGTAGTGTTTAAACCAGTTTAATAATATATTATTGATTTTAAAAACACAACTTCCATGAACATAATTATTTCAAGAAAAGTCAATATATGATACTGCACGGTAAGCTCAAACTTTGTATCCAAGAGAAGGTTTTGAAATTAATGAAGTGCAATGTTCTTAACTATCGTATATGCTGCTTTTTAATAACTAATGATTCATTGTTCCATTTGTGAATCGTGACTCATGAATTGTGGATATGATTGTAAATTGCTCAACAATCCATATATATTTCTGACCATTTTATAATTTTCTTAATATAAGTTATGAATTGACCTTGGAAGTCAAATGTATTACTTAATAAAATACATTTATAAATATAAAGAAATAATCTTTAGATTATCATAATATTCTCAGGCCTTTTGGTCTTTGGGATGTGTGGGTTGATGAGCAATTTCTCCTTATATCACAATGATTTCTACCCTACCTGATCATTTCCTTCATATTCCATTTTAATTTAATTGACGTCTGCAACCTCTTTCAAATTGGGAAAGTCCAAAATGTGTCGTTAGGTAAAGGGTTAAGGCATTTTGATTCCTATGGGTCTTGTGAATCTGTTTCAAATCAAATGTGTAGAATTGATCTTCAGCATCTAAAAATATGTGACATAGAAAGAACGCCAATATCTTTTGGAGAGATAAATGTACCTACGTTATAAGCAAAGGACCTGTGCAACAATTCCCGGACTTTTAAGTCTGTTTAGTTAACACGGTAGTAACTTTTTCCATATATAAAAATGCTCACCCTTCCAAATTTTAACCCCCAGTGGGTCGAGGGATAGAAAGAGAAAGTCACATGCTTGAGTACATTTCAACCCATGCGCATTGAACGTTTTTTTGCAAAGAAAAAACAGTGGAGCGATAAAGGGCCATCATGGCCCTCTTGTTTTAAATGCTGCCTTCTCTGTTTAGATAGAGAAGTTCACAGCCCAGGTGTTGGAGGAGGAAGCCAACAGGAAGGATGACGACCCCTCTAGGCTGTCCCCGGAGGAGTTTGCCTTCGCCAGGGAGTAAGCTGCCTTTTTGTTCAGTGTTCAGGGCTCAGTACTGAAAATTGTTATATGATATGATTTATTATCAAATTAATTCTCATTGTTTGACGATGAAGCATCTTAATTTTCTGTACAAAGGAACAATATTTCAGAGTAGTGATTTCTCCATGGATCCAATTGACTAAGGGATCATTTCCGAGAGTTGTGTAATTTCTGTGCAAAAATGTGGGAGGTGCAGCTGGTTCCTGTGCGTATTTTTATAAGCAGCCAATAAAATATCATGTTGAAAGCTCTCTGCCTTTTAAGCTGGCAGTTTTAGTTGCTCGCATAAGATTTTCTTTTGTAATTAGAGAAAATATTTTAAAAAATATTTCAAAATGTTTTGGTTTTCAGCTGATTTTTAGCTCACCTGTCACACCGTGACATGGAGAGCTTATGTGATCGTGTGATGTCCGGTGTCCGTATGTGCATGTGTGCGTGTGTGCGTCCGTCAACAATTTGCTTGTAGACAGTAGAGGTCACAGTTTTCATCCAATCTTTATGAAATTTGGTCAGAATGTTTATCTTGATAAAAACTGGGTTTGGATTGTATTTGGGTCATCTGGGGTCAAATACTGGGTCACTAGGTCAAAAACTAGGTCACTAGGTCAAATAATAGAAAAACCTTGTATAGACAATAGAGGTCGCAGTTTTCATCCAATCTTTATGACATTTGGTCAGAATGTTTATCTTGATGAAATCTGGTTAGGGATTGTATTTGGGTCATCTTGGGTCAAAAACTAGGTCACTAGGTCAAATAATAAAAAACCTTGTGTAGGTCCCTGTCTGCAAGTGTTCAACATTGAGCCACATACTAAACTTGTACTCATTATTTTTTTTTAACAACTCAATACTCAATTGCAATATTAATATATAAATGAGAGTTATACTCCCTATGTGTTATTATATATTGTCTTTTTTCCTTTCCTACTCATATAATTGCATTTACACATGCAACTTCACTCTACATTTGAGAGCTGTTAAATCAGGCTCTGGCATCCCTATTAATTAATGTTCATAGATATAAACATATCTCTCCAATGATTAGATCTTGTTGTGTGGCATTTAGTTTAAACTTTAAATATACACATAAAAATGGTACTTGACTATGTATGTAAACATATTGTGGCAATGTTCAACCACTTTGTGATCTGGAAAATCCTCAAGTATTATTATTGTATTACTCAAACATATTACACATCTGTGTATTCCTTTTTCTATAAGACTTATATTAAAATAGTCCTATTTGGACTCTAACATTTAAAACACAGATCACAAAGTCTAAAGACTCAAACAAACCCTTTGCAGTATATACTGAACAGTGGGTCTGGTAATGATGATGCCACATACAACAGTATGTGTGTTTTCACCATCTTTACTTATAAAAATTGGGCTATTCTTTCTCTCTCTCCTCCTTAAAAAACAAAACAAACAATAACATACAATAACAACATCATATTAATGATAATAATTAATAATAAGTACAGTAACATAACATAAACATAGTAATCTAATACTATAGAACAACTCCAAGTTCTTTTGGATTAATTCATCCTTTTCTTTCATTTATATTTTTGCATATAAACTATTATTGTTTACTTTTTCTGGTCCTTTATTATCTCAGCAACCAGATCTTCTTGATGAAATCTGGGTTGGGATTGTATATGGGTCATCTTGGGTGAAAAACTAGGTCACTAGGTCAAATAAGAGAAAAACCTTGTGTAGACAATGGAGGTCACAGTTTTCATCCAATCTTCATGAAATTTGGTCAGAATGTTTGTCTTGAAGAAATCAAGAAGAAATCTGGGTTTGGTTTGTATTTGAGTCATCTGGGGTCAAAAACTATGTCACTAGGACAAATAACAGGAAAACCTTGTGTATGCAATAGAGGTCACAGTTTTTATCCAATCTTTATAAAATTTTATCAGAATGTTTATCATGGTAAAATCTGGGTTGGGATTGTATTTAGGTCACCTGGGGTCAAAAACTAGGTCAATAGGTCGAATATTAGAAAAACCTTGTGTACACAATAGAGGTCACAGTTTTCATCCAATCTTTATGAAATTTGGTCAGAACGTTTATCTTGATGAAATCTGGTTTGGGATTGTATTTGGTTAGTCAGGTGAGCGATTCAGGGCCATCATTGCCCTATTGTTTGCATATGGAGTTGTGTTTTTTTTAAGAATGAATATTACCAAAAGAATTAACGACTCGTCAAATCTCAATGATTGACAAATAAGTACAAAAACACTGGGAATGGCTTGACGTTGTGAAACGGTGGCTATAAATCAGAAAGCAATCCCAGTTTCAAAATGTTTGATGGAGATCAATAGTCCTGATAAGGCTAGCTAAAAAATCTGTCACAAATGATCCCTAGGCAAAGTGTCATTAATTTTAGTTCAGTTTACAACATTTCAAAGGACAAAATTTTGCAACATTAAAACATATATAAACAATGAAAGACTGCAAGCATTGGCTACAGAGCTCGGGATACAGAATGAAGACTATTGCAGAATTAACATGGGCAAGTCACGTATAATAGACAAAATTGTCACCCTTTTCCTCTGCAATCTGGAGAAAACTGGCATCAACTTCAGGACTGCACTGTATCTGATAACAAACATTGTCTTGGTCTTTGTTTAAGGTACTCCTCCAACCTAGAGGGACACATACAGCACCTTGCACTGCGACATATGCCACAGAACCTGCAGGCTCTCAACAACAAACAGACAGGTTAGAGTGACATACCGTGAAACCATTATTATCAGACAATACCAATATTTGTCCAGGGTTCGCACAGGGCTTGAAAAGTGCTTGAAAACGAGTCCAAGGCTTGAAAAGCCCTTGAACAAAGGGTGGCCTTGAAAAAGTGCTTGAAAAGTGCTTATTTCATGTAAAAAAGCCTTGAAAATGTGTATTTCTGCTCAAAATTACTTTAACCATCATTTTAATTATAAATTTTAATCGTTCTTAAGGGAAATATTACGAAAATTTATCATAAATTCCTTCGCGCAAAAAGAGTACGAAATATAATGTTCGTATACTATTGAGTACAAAACGTTATGTGTACATGTCACAGATTATGTGTACTACGTCAGACGCTCTCCATTGTGTTCTGTTTTCGCGAGTGAAAACGCAGCGATGGGGAAGTGTCATTTTAAACCAGGGTGGTTAAGTGAATATTCCTGGGTACAGAAAACAAATGACATTCGTAAAGCACATTGTCGGGTCTGTATGAAGACCATTGATGTCGGGGGAATGGGGGAAAGCGCTTTGAAAAGCCACGAGAAAGGGGAAACCCATAAAGAAAACATGAAATTGCGAAGCAAACAGGGTTCCTGCGATGTGTTTTTTGTGAAACAGGAAGGTGCTATAGTTAAAACCGACATAAACAACAACAGCCCATCTGTGTCAAACCAGGAAGGTACATCCGCAGAGAGTGTGCAGATAGAAGATAATCAAATTCCAGGATCTTCGCAATCATCAGCAGCAGTATCAAACTCCCAGACATCAATAGACAAATTCGTTTCAAAAAATGATATGTTGAAAGCGGAAATATTGTGGGTATTGCATACAGTTTGCACACATCAATCATTCAATTCCAATAAAAACATTACAAAGTTATTTCAGGTTATGTTCCCTGACAGTACCATAGCAAAGAAATTTTCTTGCGGAGACCGCAAGACAGCATATGTTGCTGTTTTTGGGCTAGCTGAACATTTTAAAACTTTACTTGATAGTTCCATAAGTGGACCATACTCGGTGTCTTTTGATGAAAGTCTAAACAAGAAAGACCAATCCAAGCAAATGGACATCCATGTTTGGTTCTGGGACGGAAGTCAAGTCGTTACAAGATACTACACTTCCGAGTTTCTTGGTATGCTTTTGTGCAATTAATACTGTTCTCTATAATATGGTTGATAAGCATGATAAATTCTTGAAATCTAAGTTATTTATATTATATTGTGTTGTCTATTCAGTATGGCCATTTAGATGCATAAAATTCATCATGTGTCATGATTATTATTTATCAATGATTGCCTTAATGGTATAATTATTTTGATAACAAAGAAGAATTGTATTCTTGAGCAATGAAAATACCAAACTGATGTCCCAGAAGAAGAGAATAGTCATTTTCTGGTCGCACAATCGTTTTGATTATTTTTTGTTCCATTTTATGTGTGAGCTAAATGTTTAAAATTCAAACAAAAAATATTGCAAAAATAAATGAGTATGTCCTGTGTTATACGCTTAGGCAAAATGTCAATTATTTCCTGGATTTATTTTCTTTAAAATTTGTGTACATATTTTTTAGGTCATGCCACAGCCACTGATATGTTAGACCATTTCTGCAAGGCTGTGTTGTATTCCCTCAAGCCGGCTGATATGATTCAGGTTTCCATGGATGGTCCAAATGTAAATTGGAAGTTCTATGATCTGCTTACGGAAAAATTAACCCATGAACATCAAACAAAGCTAGTGAATGTCGGGTCATGCGGACTACATACGGTCCATAATAGCTTTAAGGCGGGAGCTGATGCAACAGGTTTGCAACTTAATGCAATAAAAATAATTAAAATAAAATGCTTTATCTTTTTCTAAATATATATGTTTATATAGTATGCAGCTTTAATTTAAAAATATGATTAATAAGTTAATTTTTCAAACTATTATTTCCATGGTTGATGTGCATTCAAATTTCTGCTCAGCTGCAAGTTGTTGTTCCAGTATTTTTTTAAAACTTCACTATTATCATTTGATCTTTGAATATCTTGTGTATTTAAGGGTGGAAAATTGGTGATATCCTTACGAGCTTGTACTACCTCTTCAAAAAACACACCAGCCAGGAGAGAGGACTTTACTAATATAAATATAGGCAGATTACAGTATATTCACTGTCTTCGGAGACTTTGCTTCTTTATCATGTGAAGGAATATTTAGATAACTGATGTTGAGACACAATGACATAGTTTCTTAGATTATATCTGGGGAAAAAATTACGATAACAAAGTACCACAACTGTCAAAATAATGAGGTTGCCCTCGCAACACAACGAAATGTGGCCAGAACGGTTTGATTGCTCTTGGTCAAACATTAGCAAACCTTAGGCCCTTCAAGCTCTAGGTTCAAGTTTAGTTCAGGGTAATTTGACCAGAACAACTTAAAACTTTATAAGTCATTATTCAATACAAGAGCTAACAAACTCTGGCTTTGCCTTTTTTATGATTTTCATGTTTAACTTTTGTACAAATTATTTCCAGATAACTGGAAGCACACAGTTTCCCTTGAAGTTTGCAAATCATCGGTGGTTGGAAAATGTTCCGGTGACTGAACGGGCCATATCACTGTGGGACAACATGCAGCAGTATATTCAGGAGACAGAGAAGTCAAAAGCACCAACCTGCAAGTCGTACGAAGTCATTAGGACAGCAGTGAAAGATCCACTGATTATCGCTAAATTGCATGTTTTCAAGTCTGTGGCTAAGTTGTTGGACCCATTCCTCTCTGACTTTCAAACTGAAGCTCCTATGGCCATCTTCTTGGGTACTAGCTTAGCAGAAACTATCATCAGCATTTTGAGACGGTTCATCAAACCTGACATTATGGAGACAATTACCTCATCCAATTTGGGTAATGAAATAGACCCATCTGATAAGACACTGCATGTTATATACAGTAAAGTTGAAATTGGCTTTCAGGCAGAAAAAGCTTTGAAGGATGCTCAGCCTAAAACCTCTGAAAAGCAAAGAATGGAGTTTCGTATGAGTGCGAAAGACTTCCTGGAAAAAACTTCTCAGAAAATTCTGGAGAAATCTCCAGTTAAGTACTCTCTGGTGAGAAACCTTTCCTCACTGGACCCAAGAATGATGGCTGGAAAACCTGAAAAGTGTAGGAAACAGTTCAAAAGGTTAGTTCACCATTTGAACAGTCTGCATAAGGTTAATGATGATGATTGTGACAAAGTGTATGAGGAATACAATAAACTTATTGATAGAATTCCATTGATAGGTGTGAAAACATTCTCTGAATTTGATCTTAAAAAGGATCGGTTGGATGCATTCTATGCAAAGATACTGACAAATGACTTTGGACATCTGAAAAATGTGGTATGTCTTATACTTGTACTCTGCCATGGTCAGTCCGATGTTGAAAGGGGATTTTCTGTAAATAAAGAGTTGGTGGTAGAAAATCTTGCGAAGGAAACTTTAATTGGACAAAGAATCATATGCGATTATGTTAAAACTGTTGGGGGTGTTTTGAATGTTCCCATAACTAAGGATTTGCTGAAATCAGTTCAGTCTTCGAATGCTAAGTACAATGCACATTTGTCTGTAGAAAAAGAGAAAAAGTTGTCTGAAGAAAAGAAATTAAAAAGGAAACTAGAAACTGAAGAACTTAACAAACTGAAAGACAAAAAAGCAAAACTTGAAAATGATGTGGTCATGTTGGAGGAGAAAACTGAAAAACTTATGGAGAAAGCTGAAGCAACTAGACATTTTGCTTTTGTCACAGAAAGCAATATTTTAAGGATCGGTTGTAAGGATAAGAGGAGACAGCTGGAAGAACTGGAAAAGGAAATCAAACCTGTGAAAAACAAAATGTTAGAGTAACTAATTTCTATTTAGATGAAATGAACTAGTCAGTTTGATGTGAGCATAGAGAGAGACAATGTGTTTGTTCGTAAGAACTTAAAAAAGTAAATACATATGTGAGACTCATTGAGTTAAGGATGGATCATGTATGTGTATAATTATAAGTAGAAATAATATGTATGAGTTATTGTTAAATAAGTTTTATTTGTGTTTGAGCAAATAAATGATATTTACTGTGACAATCTGGCTTGAAAATGCATTTTTTTAAGGAAACTAACGTACGGTTCTCGGCCTTGAAAATGGAAATTTGGCCTTGAAAAGTCCTTGAAAAGTGCTTGAATTTAAGTTTGAGATTTCTGTTTGAACCCTGTTGTCGGACCGACGGACATATCTGACAGATTATGACAAGGTTGGATCGATTTTGCAATTCCTTCGGACCAAAATGTCAGACTCCAAAAATATAATTAATATGTTATTAATCATCGTCGGATGCTCCGTGGGATTCCAATATATGCCATCAAAACATGTTGAACTAAATACGTTAATACCAGTGTTGTTTTTATGCCCCCTTTCGAAGAAAAGGGGTCATTTAGTGATCGGACTGTCCGTCTGTCATTCCGTCTGTCTGTCCTTCTTTCCGTCACTCTTTGCGTTTAGGTTTCGAAAAATGCTCTTAACTTCTATGTCCCTTGAGATATAACCTTCATATTTGGTATGCATGTGTATATGGATAAGGCCTTTCCATATGCACACAAGTTTTGACCCCTGTGACCTTGACCTTGAACTTAGTGTCCGCATTTAATTTTTGAAATCTGCGTTTAGGTTTCAAAAAAAGCTCATAACTTCTATCAAGCGTTTATAGGGGGCATAAGTCATCCTATGGTGACAGCTCTTGTTATGTTTCCGATCTATTTCTGTCCACATGGAGGGCAAGTTTTCTCAATATCTCGGGCATGTTTAAGTGACATTTTGGTCATGGTTCTGAGGGCTTTTGTACCGGCAGTTTACATTTTTGGGATACTAATAATAAGAATATAAAACATTTATTGTCATGAAAAATATATTTTATTGTTCAGACTCATAATAACATTTCATTCATTATTAAGAACATATATATTTATTTAACAAATAAAAATGAAACTACCGGTACAATTACATAATCACTTACTTTTCACTGTTCACTTCATTACTCTCATCATCACTGTTGAACAGTTTCTTAATAATCACTTACTTTTCTCATTTCACTTAAAATCCCTCAAAAGTCACTCATATCATCACTGTTGAACAGTTCCTTACAATAACGCGTTAAAAACTTAAAATCTATTTCGCAGAATTTCAGTTTTGCTTTCAAGATGAGAAAACAATCATTACTAAAATAGTATAGTGTCACGATAAGAAGAAAATCGTTTAATAATCCAACCACAATGATTGCCGTTCTCCTTCAGCACGTCTGGAAATCGTTCCTGAACACCTGGATAGGCTGCCCTTATTTAAAAGTTTGCTATTTTAAATTCAATTTTGTATCGAAAAACCTTGTGCTAAAATGTGCCATTTACAATTCGCAATGAGATTTTTAATGACCCTCGTCATGCGAAAGTGGGTCTTATTCCATATGCGCCCATCATATATATAACCCACTCAGCCTGCTTATCTCTCAGTCTGGTCAGGTGATACATTATGAGGCCATAACACATTGATTGATTTTATAGCGAACAGCATAGCCTCTGACCAGACTGCGCAAATGCACATGTTAAGTTTAAGAAACGCTGGTTGAAACGCATAAGACCCATTTTCACATGACGCGGCTATGAAAGTGTGATTTAAATGTGTCGAAAGAAAACTGCGTTTATATCAAACATTAACATACAATATATTTAGATAGTAAAGAAATATACTTATAATAAGGCATGTGAAGACACATATGATGTGCAGTCCCGTAGTATATTTTTTATCTTCTTACACTAATGTGTGGTTTGACACTGACAACACACATTTCATGCGGTGAATATGCAACTTATAAGTGAAAAAAAACACAATAGTTAAACTTTTTTTTACATTTTATTTATTTATTTATTTAGAAAAATAAATTGCAAACTATATTTCAAAGTCAGCGTTTATGCCAACTACATTTAAAAAAAATATTTCTTGTTTTATTTAGTCGTTTTGGTTTTAGCGATTATGAAGCATTTTTGAGGTTTACTATAGTGTAACTGTAGTAATTGGTGAACTCATGTCCAACGTTTTATAAATTGAGAACTGTGAATATAAACAGGCTTAACCTTCTACTATTTCGTTGTTAGCTTCCGTATATACAAAAGATTGCCGCTATCTGTTTAGAGCAAAGGAACGTTTACCAGAAATACCTGCTGTAGAAGCATGAACGAGGTTACGAAACAGATCATTCGTGTTTTATTTAATTGTTTGTTAAATTCGGTTTTAGCAATTATGAAGCATTTTTGTTGTTGTCTATCGTATCCCTGATGTTATTGTTGAACTCGTGTTCAACGTTTTATAAATTGAGAATATAAACAAGCGTAACCTTATACTTAATAATTGCGTAGTTTTCCCGAATCTATTAATAGCCTCAGATTAACAAGCGTAACCTGATGCTATTGCGTTGGTATCACCCGTGCAATTGGACTCTCCCTTGTTTATCAGCAGCTGCATCTATTAATAGCCTCAGATTATGAATGGGCTGCGCAAAAATACTACGTCATGAAGACGCAGCAGAAAGTGGACTATTTGAATCATTCATAAACAATCTATTCAGCGACATGTATAATACAATCATTGCTTATTTTCTATATAAGCTCTGTTCGAAACTATTTCATTTAACACGATATTCATATGATGTTTCCATTTGTGAATGAATATAGTTGGAGAACTCAAACCTGTTGCATAAATTACCGGTATACAACTCTTTCTGGCGTGGATGTGGCATGTAGTAGGCTTCCGTAGATAAGCCGTACAGACTTAACATTTTGAGTAGCAACATTAGCTGGTCGCTACACGACCAACTAAATATGGCCCAGAAATATCGATTTTTTATTAAGTACCTCACCAATAATTCGTGATGACTTTAAAGGCCAATTTTGGGAGCGTTTTTAGGTCAACTTATGGCTGCCAATGTACGGTACACATGTCAGCGCAGTGAAGTCTCTTTTTGATCTGTAAATATCCGCAGATTTTATGAAAGCCATTTTTTGTGGTTGTCCTTGCAATAAATTTATATTATATTGACTGCAAGTGTTCTAACATCACTTGGCAGAGATGTTTACTTCAACAAAAACTGTTTATTAATATTACTATGCCCATAATTGAAGGTAAAGCACCTTTGGGATGTAAACTATCATTCTTGTTTTCATTGACTTCTACTATGTTCTTCAAAGTACTTTAATTCCATTGTAATTTGTGTTTTCCTTAAAACATGACAATGTAAACTAGAAATGGCGCGGCAGAGGCCGACGCGTATCCCCACGCCGCATGTTTGACCCAAGGGCGCCCCAGGGTTGATCATGGGGCCATGCATAGTTGAGATTGACTGTATTGTCATAAGAGAAGTTCAGTATCAATTAGAAGTGAATGGGTGTAAAAATAAAGAAGTTATAGTAAAAGGCAATTTTGGGAGGGTGTGGCCTATGTGGGCGGGGTGCCCCAGGGTTGGTAATGGGGCCATGCATAGTTGAGATTGACCGTATTGTCATAAGAGAGGTTCAGTATCAATTTGAAGTGAATCAGTGTATTAATGAAGAAATTATAGTAAAAGGCAATTTTGGGCGGGTGTGGTCTATGTGGGCGTGGCGCCCCAGGGTTGGCAACGGGGCCATGCATAGTTGAGTTTGACCGTTTTGTCATAAGAGAGGTTCAGTATCAATTTGAAGTGAATCAGTGTAGAAATGAAGAAGTTAATGTAAAATAACCTAAATTTTTTTTATAGTAAATGGATTTTTTTGGTGGGTGTGGCCTATGTGGGCGGGCGCCCCAGGGTTGGGATTGGGGCCATGCATAGTTGAGATTGACCCTAATGTCATAACAAAAGTTCAGTATCAATTTGAAGTGAATCCGTGTAGAAATGAAAAAATTATAGTAAATGGAAATTTTTGGTGGGTGTGGCCTATGTGGGCGGGGCGCCCCAGGGTTGGGAATGGGGCCATGCATGGTTGAGATTGACCGTATTGTCATAGGTGAGGTCCAGTATCAATTTGAAGTGAATCGGTGTAGAAATAAAGAAGTAAATGTAAAATAACCTAAAAAAATGAGTGATAATTTCTGACGCGGCCCCACCCCAACCCCTATAACTTTTGACCCAGGGGTCAGATCAAAATTCCAAATAGTGCACCGTCGCACATATGCTCATAGCTACCATGTGTGTAAATTTCAAGGTTCTAGTGCTTTTAGTGTAGGAGGAGATAGTGGCCAGGACGGACGGACGGACAGACGGACGGACGGACGGCGGAGATCACCACAATATCCCCACCTTTTTTTCAAAAAGCGTGGGGATAACAAAAAGAGAGCAAGAATCTTATTTATTCATGTTATAAGTAGGGATGGCAACGAATACCGATATTGGTATTCGGATATTCGGTCATCCTTCCGAACGAATATTCGGATATTCGGTCAACATCTGTTAGAAAAAAATCAACTATGTTTACCGTACCATTACTCCATGAATTCTACTTTCGTTTTTACCGGAAGTTCCCCGGAAGTGACTAAATATTGACACAGCATTGCCGTCGCTAATTGTTAAAATTGAATGACGAAAACTGTTTTTTAACTTTTAATATTGTAAATCAACAATAGAACGAGAAACATAATATTTACATGACGACAAAACAATTACATAACAAAACAGTTAGATCTATAAATAATTTAAGCTAAACTTAAAGATAGTATTTACATAGCGAACACGTGCTTTAATATTGTACATCAACAATAGAACGAGAAACATAATATTTACATGACGACAAAATAATTACATGACAAAACAGTTAGATCTATAAATAATTTGAACTGAACTTAAACATATTATTTACATAGCGAACACATGCAAACAAAACACCGTTGCCACATTTAAAAGTCACTCGGATCGGCGTCACTGGGCACATGAACATTGTTCTTATTTAAAAACACGATTGCGTCGACCAGATCACTGGCGAGTCTATTTCTTAGTTTATTGATGAGCAATCCAGTGGTTGAGAATATGCGCTCAGATGGCATAGAAGTTGCAGGTACATATAGAACACTCCTAGCAACATACGCGACTTTCGGAAATCCGCTCTCGCGACGTTTCCACCACTTAAGAGGTTTAGCGGTTGGCTCCATTTTCACAAGCAAATATCTCTGAAGTTCGTCAGAATTCTCTTGCTCGGTTAGAGGTTGAGTAAATTATTTTCTAAAAGCTTTTTTGATTGGACAAAGTGATTATAACCATACGATCTTTTTTGTTTTTCACACCAAGTCGGCACTTCCTTTACTTATTTAATCTTTTATCATGTTAAATGTAATTCGAGTTATTAGATCAAGACGGGTCGGTGTTTTAATTGCCATACGGTCTTATTTGTTTTTTTACACCAAGTCGGCTTTTCCTTTACTCATTTAATCTTTGATAATTTTAAATGTAATTCGAGTCATTGGATCAAGTGCAGGTCGGTGTTTTGATTGCCGATGCGATTAGAACCTATCATAATTTTGACACAAAGTGACTGTCTTTGTTAGGCAATTAGCGGGATTTATGACCGGTATACTGTCATCACCATAGCGACGAATTATCCGGACTAAACATTATGACACGAGGAACGACTTTTTGTACAATGTTTGAAGCAAATTTCACGAATACAAAGTCTTTGAAATTACTCTATTTTTTGATTTTTTTCTTCCGAATATTCGATTCGGAAAATAGTATCCGAATATTCGGTCCGGGACCGAATATTCGGATATTCGTTGACATCCCTAGTTATAAGCAAATTTTCAGCCATGGGCTACAACTCATTTCAATATAAATCTTGATATTGTATAAGTTGTCTCCCCTTTTGCAATGGTACACACTTATAACCATAAGATGAGAATGACCTTGAAAGATAATCTTATTGAATGGATCATGTATGTGGGAAACAAAAAAAAAAACACTGACTTCTTGTGCAATTTATTTTAGACTTCAGTGACAAAATGGTTTTGATTCTCAAAAATGTAACCATTAAACTCAAAATGTTTGCATTCTAGAATATAGCATTATTTTGGAAACTATTAATTATGAGTGACGTCTTATTTACCATTTCTGATTTTGTTATTTACATAGCATTCAAGTAACTATAACCCATGACAACTTAGATTCATATTTCTATTCAGTGAGAATGATAAATATATGAAAACAACCAGTCAGTTTGTATTGTTGTATTGATGCTGTTGAATATGGAAAATAACAATAGAAACAAAAATTTGATTTCAGCACCAAGGCCAAATCTAGACAAGTATGTTTTCCTGCGGGTGAATGTTGCCACAGACGGGGTACTGGTGGAGGAAGAAACATTGGACACTGGGTAACTGAATTCTGTCACTTATAAATGAGCTCTAGGAAAAAAAGGCTTTATCATGCATGTGCTTAAAGTGTTGTCCCAGATTAACTTAAGCATGCATGGCGCTTTCCATTGTTATAGAATTTTTTGTTCACAGGAAGTGTATTATAAATTAAAATTTGGTTCAGACGTAAAGTTTTGTCCCTTATAAGCCATGTGTAGGCTACCCTATATGCACAGGCTACCCTACAGCACAGGCTACCCTACAGCACAGGCTACCCTATATGCACAGGCTACCCTATATGCACAGGCTACCCTATATGCGCAGGCTACCCTTTATGTGCAGGCTACCCTTTATGCACAGGCTACCCTATATGCACAGGCTACCCTTTATGCACAGGCTTCCCTTTATGCACAGGCTACCCTATATGCACAGGCTACCCTATATACACAGGCTACGCTTTATGCACAGGCTACCCTTTATGCACAGGCTGCCCTATATGCACAGGCTACCCTATTTGCACAGGCTACCCTATATGCACAGGCTACCCTATATGCAAAGGCTACCCTATATGCACAGGCTACCCTTTATGCACAGGCTACCCTTTATGCACTTGCTACCCTTTATGCGCAGGCTATCTTTTATGCACAGGCTACCCTTTATGCACAGGCTACCCTTTATGCACAGGCTACCCTTTATGCACATGCTTCCCTTTATGCACAGGCTACCCTTTATGCACATGCTACCCTTTATGCACAGGCTACCCTTTATTGCACATGCTTCCCTTTATGCACAGGCTACCCTTTATGCACAGGCTACCCTTTATGCACATGCTACCCTTTATGCACAGGCTACCCTTTATGCACAGGCTACCCTTTATGCACAGGCTACCCATTATGCACAGGCTACCCTTTATGCACATGCTACCCTTTATGCGCAGGCTACCCTTTATGCACAGGCTACCCTTTATGCACAGGCTACCCTTTATGCACAGGCTACCCTTTATTGCACATGCTTCCCTTTATGCACAGGCTACCCTTTATGCACAGGCTACCCTTTATGCACATGCTACCCTTTATGCACAGGCTACCCTTTATGCACAGGCTACCCTTTATGCACAGGCTACCCTTTATGCACAGGCTACCCTTTATGCACATGCTACCCTTTATGCACAGGCTACCCTTTATGCACATGCTACCCTTTATGCACAGGCTACCCTTTATGCGCATGCTACCCTTTATGCACTTGCTACCCTTTATGCGCAGGCTATCTTTTATGCGAAGGCTACCCTTTATGCACAGGCTACCCTTTATGCACATGCAAGAAGCTCTGGTTCCCAAGAGCACAGCTCAAATGCTGTTTTTGCAGAATCAAAACTTGAAAACTTCCAAGGTAAAAAATATATAAATATTAGCATATATTGTATAATGTGTTTACCATTATCATTGCTGCATGTTATAACTTTGTTCTTGCTTATGCACATGTTTACATAATTATGCCCGGCTTCGAAGAAGAAGAGGGGGTAAATTGCTTTGCACATGTCGGTTGATCGGTCTATCGGTCTGTCGGTCCGTCAACCAGGTGGTTTCCGGATGATAACTCAAAAACGCTTGGGCCTAGGATCATGAAACTTCAAAGGTACATTGATCATGACTCGCAGATGACCCTTATTGATTTTGAGGTCACAAGATCAAAGGTCATGGTGACCCGAAATAGTAAAATGGTTTCCGGATGATAACTCAAGAACACATACGCCTAGGATCATGAAACTGCATAGGTAGATTGATCATGACTCGCAGATGACCCCTATTGATTTTGAGGTCACTAGGTCAAAGGTCAAGGTTACTGTGACCCCAAACAGTAAAATTGTTTCCAGATGATAACTCAAGAACGCTTTTGCTTAGGATCATGACACTTTATAGGTACATTGATCATGACTCGCAGATGACCCCTATTGATTTTCAGCTCACTAGGTCAAAGGTCAAGGTCACAGTGACAAAAAACGTATTCACACAATGGCTGCCACTACTACGGACAGCCCATATGGGGGGCTTGCATGTTTTACAAACAGCCCTTGTATGTTTTATATTGAAAAAAAAAATGGCAGACGCATCTGCAAAAGGTAGATTTTTTGTTCCTTTTTATGACATGAAAAAAATAACAGAAAAGTGGGAAACATTATACTTCTCACAAACTGCACTGGTTTACAATCTGCTAAACTGGCCCCCTGTGGGAAATTGGCTCAGGGTTATATGTGTGCTTGTTTATTTAGTCAGATTGCAAGCCTTCTCTGTGAAAGCTTGAAAATTTGACCTTTTAGCATGTTATCATCAATGCAGGAACAATTGGGACAAACATCTTTAAGAACCAGGAATAACCCTGGCCTTGACTGTGATTGCTAACTTCAAAGTGCTAGATATACCTTGCAAATTTAGGGCAGCTAAACATTTGCACTGAAATTAATAGCAAAAAAGGATTTTATAGAATCTGTCAAGCTCTGTTTGTATGTACAGTCCAACCTGTCAATAAAGACCACTATAGGGATTTGGTCGTTGTGGTCTTTGTTCACAGGTGGTCTTTATTCGCAGGGTCGATCGAAACTTTGCACAATATGCTAGTAGTTTTTTTAACAGGTACCTTATCTATGTATGTGCTCTATTGTTTAATTGTTTGAATACTTATGCATGTATAATGAAATAAAGGATTGAAGACACAGTTTTGTTTTACATTTGTATATTTATTACATGTTGCATTTCTATTCCCTTATGTTTTAATTATTTATTTCATTTATCATATGCTGTATAAATAACTATTGACATACATGTATACGTACATGTACATGTAATTCTACAAAGAACAAAGTAAAAAATACACATAACATAGCAAACATTTATACATGAAATACATGAATCACTACTATACAACCAGTAAAGTTTACAATAATGGACAATAAATGACATCTGATCAACCAATGCGAAAGACGCAAAAATCTTGTCGGACACGAGGTCCGATAACTTTTAAAATTTGTCGGACCTCGCCAGATTTTATCGGACCTCGTTTTTCGTCCGTGCCGAGACAAGTATGTTTCGCCGTTTTATTAAAAGTTGTTAAATTTTAAATGCCGCTCACTTTCCAGCCATATCATGATATCAGTAAGAAAGTGATTAGCGTTTATTTTGTATTAATATTAGTTTCATATCTCGACTTGACTCGCTACGAATTTTATTCGCGGGAGCTGTAATTTTGTGATCCAGCTAAGAAATTCCGTAGCAAGTAAAGTCGATATATAGAGCGAATATTAGTACGAATTAAACGCTAATCACTTTCTTGCTGATATGGCTGAGAAGTGAGCGGCATACACAAATTACAAAAAGTAATAAAGGGTATAACACGGCAAAAATTGCTTGTCTTCATCAAATCTTGACACGGGACAGGCAACGGTCGTGTGGTTCCCCGCTTTCTATTTACGATCATCACAATGCTCGAAACCAGTAAAATTTAATTCAACCATGATGTCATTGATGCGTCGCCTACGTCACGAAACAATGTGCAATATTTAACTGGTTCTAAGAATCGCGCTTGGAGTTTGTTACGTCACCAGCAAAGACAGCCAGTTCGACTGGTTGGAAAATTGATTTTAAAGTTAAATAATCTATCGAAGTAAAATAAACATGAATTAGACCTTTTTTTAATATTCCTAGTTTCGTGTTCATTTTTAATCAAAGTTTTACATATTGTTTTTTTTTTTTTTCTTGTCGGACACGAGGTCCGACAATTTGGGAAATATTATCGGACCTCGTCGAATTTTATCGGATTTGTCCGAGGTCCGATGTCTTTCGCATTGGTTGCATCTGATATTTATATAAGTCTGAAAACATCCAAGAATAAGATTCAAGACAGATACTCAACGTACCAGTAGAAACAACAAAACACAATAAGCACTACGACCCCCGTCCCTCTCCACTTAAGACACACACAAAATCAAAACACTCACTTAAAAAAATCACTTATTTTACTCTGCTTGACGCTAGAGTCCATCCTATATTTGATAAACACATCCTGTGCTTCCATGATTGAGTTCAGCAAGCAGTCATTTTTTAGAACTGCAAACGAGCACACAACGGAGAAATTTAAGAAGAGAATGACTATCAAAATGTTTGTCTTTAATAGGCATCGTAAATGATATGAAACCGTTAATTTCCTTAATGAGTTTATGAAAGCCCCAAATTTGTCTTTGATATTTTCGGCAATTAGTACATTAATCGCGAGTCACTTAAATACAAAGGCAAATTTTTACACTTTTGACAAACTGTCAAATGCATAAAAGAAGCAGGCGACTACCAATTAGCAATGCATGTAAAATAAACAAGCAACTAATATCGAGTGCAATAAACTGTCACTTGCCAATATCTCTGTAGCGACCGACGAGTCCACTGGTAAGATGTGTATCACGTGACTACGCAGCGTCCTGGCGGCCATTTTGTTTTTTGAAAGTTGCGAAAACGTTGATTTTTATGATTGCAGTGGTCGTTGTAAGCTATCAAAATGGAGATTTGGGAATGTAAAAGGGTGGTCGTTGGTCTTTGTTCACAGGTGGGCTTTATTCGCAGGTTCAATATATAGTGAAATCCTTCAGGAGGAAATCGGTGTGGTCGTTATTGACTGTTGGTCGCTATTAACAGGCGGTCGCTCGGGCAGGTTGGACTGTATATGTATTGCTGTTCTGGTAAATAAAAACATTATACCACAGCATTTTTCCTCACCGTTTTTAGCTTGGCTGTTTTCGGAGAAAACCGGAGGTATTGTCATAGCCAGCTCGTCGTGTCGTGTCAGTTGTCGTGTCCGCCGTCCGCGTCGTGCTAAAACCTTAACATTTTGTTAAGGTTTTGAACATTGGCTCTAAAATCAAAGTGCTTCCACCCAGAGCTCTAGATAAAAATTTGGTCAAATTCTTATTTACTCCCTATTTTAAAAATTATTTCTTATTTTACCCCCTATTAATAAGATTATTTCTTAACAATAAATTACCAAATAATTTTTTATTCATTGTTTTTGACACATTAACAATACAACATTTTTGTTTATAGTCTTGGAAAAGCCTGGCTTTCCTCCTCCGTTTCTTGCTAATTGAAAGAATGCATGCAGCGTGGCCTTTTTACACTGAAATGCCTTTTTTTTTGCCTTCCACGCTTCGATACACTGCTTCGGTCGGCTATTTTAATTTTTTATGTAAAACGGTCACTGACACTTTGGCTTAGGTCATAATGGCCTTTTGGTCGCCGTTAAAGTCATATCAAAAACTATATTTAACATTTAATTTTAAAGACATTTTGAATAGGAATACAGTATATTACTTGTGTATAAAAAATTATGATAAGTGTAATTAAAAAGGTACAATAAACAGTAATGACACGCCTGCAATACTGGGAGAACAGAATCGAGACCGTTTGGCCTTTCGACCGTTGGTGTGGCTCTTCCTCACAGCAAACGCTTGAGTGACGTTGACTTAAAGTTGTAGTTTTAATTGAGCGCGTAGACGAGTCAGAACCGGGATGAAATGTTTACCGTATATAATTTGCTACCGGAAGTTATTCGCACGTTTTTAAAATTTCGAATTCGTGTTTTATTTTTTCAATGCGTAACTTTACGCAAAGATTCTAAATCTAAATCGTTATTTAAGAAATTTAATTCGATTTTACGCCTTTACGCATGTTATCTGGAGCACTGCTTCCACCTACAACTTTGAAACTTCATATGTAGCTGCACCTTGATGAGTTATACACGCCACACATATTTGGGTCACTAGGTCAAAGGTCACTGTGACCTTTAAAAAAAAATAATCTGACAATCTTTCTTTTTTTCAAACATGCACCTGCTGCCAAGCGTGGCACCCGTTATGCGGTGCTCTTGTTTGAATGATACCAGTACCGGACAAATTGGGAAAATAAGCGATGTTTTCATCAAAATTGAGAACTTAATTAATTATGCTTAAAACTTTATAAAACATTTACAAAATAATATTAAGTTGCATATTAACATCAAAGTGGTGAGTGATTTCCTGCTGTTTCTATGAACACTAAACAAATCGTTTTTCAAACTTTACATTCTTTTAACTGGAGCCTTGCTAGAGAGTATCGCTGTCTGAATTGGGACTTTGAGATTCAGATTCTGTAGGATTACCTTTATTCTGACTGAACCAGGTTTGGGTCAGTAGACTCCACCATTGATGAAACATTGCTATAATCAACATCTGACAACTAAGCATGTGCCGACTGCAAAGGCTAATCTGGGAAGACAATTAACGCACATGCATTAAACCCCCTTTTCACAGAGCATGGCTCATTTTTATGATGTCATTATTCACAGAGGAAATACCTTTAAGCTTTTGTGTGTGTAGTTTTGTGTACTTATTGCACCAAAACATGGAATAAAAGGACTTAGTTGTTTGTTGGAGCTCGATCAAATATTTATTTCAGTCATGGTTATAACAAGTCTTTTTCGCTTATGTGCCACTCATGAACATATGTTTTCTACAGTCACTTGTGAAATTAAGTTCTATCATACACCCAACTCAACAAATTCTCCATACTTTTTTTGTCCATGTAAATATCAATCTTCACACTGCTGGCTTGTCGCATTGCTTGGTAAATGTCAACCATGGTGGGGTGTTGCCTTACTAGTGGCATGTAGCCCTGTTATACCTGTCTCTGACAAGAAACAAAACAGTTTTGGTTATGTAAAACATATACAAGGGTTACATTAAAGGGAAAGTCTGGTTGTAAAACATTATAATCTTGCATGCCACTTGCTTTTTGTTTACAATAAGTTAGCTG
This sequence comes from Dreissena polymorpha, assembly GCF_020536995.1. Lineage (NCBI taxonomy): Eukaryota > Metazoa > Mollusca > Bivalvia > Myida > Dreissenidae > Dreissena > Dreissena polymorpha. The sequence continues at coordinate 107,761,985 of NC_068361.1, forward strand.
AAGCATAAATGGACTATCTGGGATTGAAATTATGATACTGTTAGATGTATTAAGTTTCATACAGCTAGAACAAAGAGTTTGCATAAGGGTCTTTGGCAAAATATTGGTTTTACGAGTTTTAAATTATGGAAGTTCCTTGGTTTGAAAGATATAAAATGGTTTTGCGCTACGGTGGAGGGTGTCTGCTTCAGTTTATGAACAAGTTAAAAGAGCAATAGGCAAAAAGTGGACGAAAATATACATATTAAAACAGCCCAAAAAACTACAAAAGATGATTAATTACATTAATCAAAGCGCTGAAGGCACTGAAGTGTTCGCTATTGCATAATCTAAGATGCGCTTCAGTTTTCAAAATGATGTTATAGCTTTTTATATCGCAAGTTTGAAATTAACAAAACCCATTCAAATTTATAAAGATGTGTGTGCATTATTTATCCTCATATTTATGTTATATAGATAACTTAGACAAAATAACAACAATATGTCTCTTTTTTCACAATTGGTTGCTGCACTGGCAACAATTTTTTAATTTAGTTTCCTTGCTAAAAAATAACAAGTCAATAATCATGTACATTGTGTGTTATGTGAATCTAATACTGTATCTATTTCCTTTAAATTATTGAGCAACAATTTTGCCAACATGACAGACTTTTAATGCAGCATCAAGCTCCGTTTTCCCTGAAAGCAGCCAATATGTACAGATTTCAATGATAAACAGGCAAATGTCGTTCCACAAGCTGTTATAAACACTAGACTTACCTACATTGTTGAACAAGCTCTTAAGGTAGCGCACCTCTAATGGGCACATATCCAAATATAATTTAATTAATTATTTTCCTAATCAGCATCATTTCACTGAACTACATGCAAATTTGTAGGTAGACTTTCCATGCTTTTTAAAAAAATATACCGATTTTTTCAAAACCACCCTCACGCTCGGCTTTTGTCCAGTTTATTTTAACCCATGGGGTATATAAATGTTCCATAATTCATTCAAATTTCCAAATATGGGCATGCAGTTGGTGTGTACAGATGCAGTAAAGGTGTTTAAAGTTTAAACAAGATGAAATAAGTATTATTTTACAGACATTTATTTTTTACAAATTTTAATATATGGAATAGCGCCATGAAAAGTAAGTGATTTCAGCCGAGTAAAAATTGGGTCGGTTAAAAACAAAGTGTCATAAAATTCAAAATAGTATCATTTAAGTTATATTTTAAACTTAGTTTTTATATAAACACTATATACAGCAAAAATACCAAAAAATAGACAGATTTACCGTTTACTTTTTGAAATAAAAATAAAAATGCAACATGCATCATTCGTATTTTCAGCAGTAAATTAATCAATTTAGCCATAACGTTGTTTTAATTTTAAAATTGAAGGATGTGCATACAATTTTCAACATATTTAACAATAAACATAGCTTATGTGCTATATTAAATCAAATTACGTTAGAAAAGAAATAAAACGCGTCGCAAAAAGTATGCGATGTCTGTAGGAATCGAACCTGCGCAGGAAGATTCCAAAAGATTTCTAGTCCATCGCCATAACCACTCGGCCACGACGACTTTAGATCTGTGCAACTTTAAATTAGATACCCATAAGTAAACAGGTAAAAAGGCTCGCTCGATCTTTGAAGAAATCGCGAAATCGTATTTTTCAGATGATAATTGGATCAAAGTCAATATTTGTAGTGAAAATAATGTATTCTAAATGAATAAGTTAAACATATATCAAAATTCGAAGTTTGAAAAAAATAAAATGCATCTCTCGGAAATAAGCGATCATTGAAGATCGGCAATGATCGTAAAATAAATCGCGGGAAATCATTAGAGGTGCGCTACCTTAAACCTTAACATGCTGTCTGATACAGTGTAAACAGGCAGTGATTATCTTTACTAGCTGCATTTGTTGTCAGTAGCGTAGTTAAAGCATACTGATTTGCAAAACTGCCTCTCTACTTAAGCTTGAGCTAAAGCTCACACTTAAAATAGAACTCACTCTTACTGTCTTACATGAACAGTTTGTATGCCCCTGAAGGAGGCATATAGTGATCGCACTGTCCGTCTGTATGTCCATCTGTCTGTCTGTCTGTCACACTTTGCGTTTAGGTTTCCAAAAGTGCTCATAACTTCTATGTCGCTTCAGATTTAACCTTCATATTTGGTGGGCATGTGTATATGGACAAGGCCTTTCCATAAGCACAAAAATTTTGACCCCTGTGACCTTCACCCTGAACTTAGGGTCCGAATTTAGGTTTCGAAATCTGCGTTTGAAAAGTGCTCATAACTTTTATCAAAGCGTTTTTTGGGGACGTATGTCATCCTATGAAGAAAGCTCTTGTTTATTTCTAAAGAATAATATCATGCAATCATATCCAAAACAATGTGTAATATTTTATATGAGGCACAAAACAGTTTTGAATACTTGATGATTTTACTACACATGACAAAATGTATAAATAATGGATCTCCATATATATTTTATGGAGAGACATTACCTATTAACTTCTCCTTTACAAGGCAGGTGGCCAAATGCCAATACAACACAGGGGATTAGATACAAAAGCAAGAAGGTGCATGTTTTAGTTGAGTTGTGATTATCCACTGAATAAGAAGATCAATGAATGTTGGCACTTTGCAAAGGACATAAAGAGCTTTTCAACAGCTTTTTCCTATCCTCTAAGCTATGTCAAATCATGTAGGTCCAATATTCATTTGAGTTAAGAGACACGTAAAATCAAATTGATAAGTGAGTTGACATTAAAACTGTTTACAATTATGCACATGATTTATCAGATGTTGGTTGTGTTATCAAGTTTATTTTAGAAAAAAATAATGTCCACCATTATTTTAGTTTGGTTTCATTACATGCGTGAAGCTGTGCAAAATACAGCGATATTTTTCCTTCTTAATTAAATACTGGGAAACGGCACTTTCCTAATTGGGAAAAAACTAATTATTTTCTTATTGCTGTCCAACAAATTTCCAATTGAAGGTTTAAAAAAAAATGAAATGAAAATGCAACATTTTCCCTATGTAGCTCTATGGCTTGAACCTAAGTCAATATAATATTGACAACTTAACAACACTTTGTTATAAAATTTAAATATATGGGAACAAAATATCAAATAAATCATTCCCAATGTAAAAATTTCACGACCCCAATTTCACTGGTTTTTGTGCACATTTTTCCCAATTGGGCTGGTATAGGTACTTGTCCCTACTGGGCATAAAAAATGGCTAAAATGTGTTAAGAAGTTCTTACTAAAACAGGATTGAAAGTAGTGGCTAGAAAAAGTATAGGAACAAATACAGGAAACAAGCCTTTAACCCTTTGCATGCTGGGAAATTTGTCGTCTGCTAAAATGTTGTCTGCTAAATTTCTAAAATTAGCATTTTCTTCCAATTTTTTTCAAAGAATACTATCAGAATAGCAAACAGTTTGGATCCTGATGAGACGCCACGTTCTGTGGCGTCTCATCTGGATCCAAACTGTTTGCAAAGGCCTTCAAAATCCGGTTCCAGCGCTCAAAGGGTTAATGGTAATAGAGTTTGCAATCAAGGCAGCGATAGCAAACGAATACAGAGAGGCCAAAGCTCCAATGAGGGCCATGAGGGTAGTATTTATACTGCAGCAGCTAGTGGAAAGGTTCATGATTGGAGATGCTACTAATAATGTCAATATTTATTTTACAAACGTATCATTGATGTTTAATTGTTAATGTATGTTGACAATTGGTATATAAATTTGTTCAATTTAAAGTATAAAAAAAATAAATAATTAATCTTGTAATTATTTATGAGACACAAATATATGTATTTTTTAATTATATAGATTTTTTTATGCCATCATTTGCTCGTTGCCCAGGGGAAAATTAACATTCCATTGTGTGTTTAGCCAACAGGACAAGACAGACCAATGCTGCCATTTTTTTTACCATAAACCAATTTAATAACGCAAAGCGTTAAAACGGTATATTGTAAAATATGCAGGCTAATTGAAATAAATCATTGAATGAATACGTGCACTGCAACATTGCAGGTGCAAAATAAAAATATTTTTATTCCATTTAAAGATGTTTAAGGCCGCAAACCCGACGAACATTTAATCAATTTCTTGTGGCCTAGTTGATGATAAAAAGTAAGTTGTAAAAGACCAAGTAGACATTGGGTTATGCAGGTACTTTTCAAATTCTACTGACAAAACCAGTGTTAGTACGGCAAATGAGTGTGTGTCATTCTCTGAAGCTTTCATTTATGTCCAGTGCTTTGCAATATTCTAAATTACACAATATGTTTATAAAGTTGAATTTATGCAAGTTAACAAATATTAGATGACTGCAAAAGAGTGTCCTTGTTTTAGGTCAAATAATGTTAGTACTTGCATACTTTTAGGAGCCTGACTAAATACTCTTGCATACCAAACATAAATGATGGAATTGGCAATTATGTGAAATTTGTTGTGACAGTGATTAACCTTGATCCTATTTATAGAAAATACCAGTGTATATCTTTATTTTGGAGCAGCGACTGAATAACGTCACCAGACTCCTGTAAAATGTTGGGAATCCGGTGTGAGTACACATGCTTATGTTCCGTGCATATGATTATTATGCCATTGAAGGAGCACATGCAGTGATCAGACCGTCCATCCGTCTTTCTGTCTGCCTTTCTGTCACACTTTGCGTTTAGGTTTTGAAAAATGCTCATAACTTCTATGTCTCTTCACGTAGCAACTTGATATTTGGCATGCATGTGAATCTCGTGGAGCTGCACATTTTGAGTGGTGAAAGGTCAAGGTCATCCTTCAAGGTCAAAGGTAAAAAAATAAATCAAAGCGGTGCAGTAGGGGGCATTGTGTTTCTGACAAACACATCTCTTGTTAGCTCATTTATTTTTTGAAAAAAAAATTATGAGCTATTGTCATCACCTTGGCGTCGGCGTCCGGTAAAGTTTTGCGTTTAAGTCCACTTTTCTCATAAAGTATCAATGCTTTTGCATTCAAACTTCGTACAGTTACTTACTATCATGAGGGGACTGGGCAGGCAAAGTTAGTTAACTCTGGCTTGCATTTTGACAGAATAAATATATGTGCCCTTTTTATACTTAGAAAATTGAAAATTTTGGTTAAGTTGTGTGTTTAGGTCCATTTTATTCCTTAAGTATCAAAGCTTTTGCTTTCATACTTGCAACACTTACTAACTATCATAAGGGGACTGTGCAGGCAAAGTTATGTAACTCTGACTGGCATTTTGACAGATTTATGTGCCATTTTTATACTTAGAAAATTGAAAATTAGGTTAAGTTTTGTGTTTAGGTCCACTTTTTAGCTCACCTGTGCTCATGGTGAGCTATTGTGATCGCCTTTGTCCGTCGTGCGTCGTCAACATTTACCTTGTTAACACTAAAGGTTACATTTATTGTCCAATCTTCATGAAACTTGGTTAGAACATGTGTCTCAATAATATCTTGGACGAGTTCGAAAATGGTTGCGGTTGTTTGAAAAACATGGCTGCCAGGGGGCGTGGCAGTTTTCCTTATATGGCTATTGTAAAACCTTGTTAACGCTCTAGAAGTCACATTTTAGTCCAATCTGCATGAAACTTGGTGGGAACATGTGTCCCAATAATATCTTGGACGAGTTCGAAAATGGTTGCGGTTGGTTGAAAAACATGGCTGCCAGGGGGCGTGGCAGTTTTCCTTATATGGCTATTGTAAAACCTTGTTAACGCTCTAAAAGTCACATTTTAGTCCAATCTGCATGAAACTTAGTGGGAACATGTGTCCCAATAAAATCTTGGACCAGTTCGAAAATGGTTCCGGTTGATTGAAAAACATGGCCGCCAGGGGGCTTGGCAGTTTTCCTAATATGGCTAGAGTAAAACCTTGTTAACACACTAGAAGTCACATTTTTAGTCCAATTTTCATGAAACTTTGTCAGAACATGTGTTCCAATAATATCTTGGACGAGTTTTAAAATGGTTCCGATTGGTTGAAAAACATGGCCGCCAGGGGGTGTGGCAGTTTTCCTAATATGGCTAGAGTAAAACTTTGTTAACACTTTAGAAGTCACATTTTTAGACCAATTTTCATGAAACTTTGTCAGAACATGTGTGCCAATAATATCTTGAACAAGTTTGAAAATGGTTCTGGTTGGTTGAAAAACATGGCCGCCAGGGGACGTGGCAGTTTTCCTTATATGGCTATAGTAAAACCTTGTTAACACTCTAGAAGTCACATTTTTAGTCCAATCTTCATGAAACTTGGTCAAAACATGTGTCCTAATAATATCTTGGATGTGTTCGAAAATGGTTCCAGTTGAATGAAAAACATGGCCGCTATGGGGCGGGGCAGTTTTCCTTATATGGCTTTACTGTATGGTAATACCTTGTTTACACTCTAGAAGTCACATTTGTGGTCCAATGCTCATGAAACTTGGTCAGAATATTTGAACTAATAATATCTGGGCTAAGTTCAAAAATGGTTGAGATCAGTGAAATAACATGGCCTTAAGGGGATGTGGCATTTTCCTTAAATGGCTATTTACTACAAAACCTTGTTAACACTCTAGAAGTCACATTTATTATCCAATCTTAATGAAACTTGATCAGAACATTTGTTCAAACAATAGATCAAGTGAGTTTGAAAATGGTTATGGTTCGTTGAAAAACATGGCCGCCAGGGGGGGGGGCAGTTGCCCTTATATGGCTTTAGTGAAAACTTGTTGACACTATATTAGCCACATTTATTGGCCAATCTTCATGAAACTTGGTCAGAACATTTGTCCCAATGAAATTTTGCCAGAGATTGAAGCTGGGTCATATGAGCTCAAAAACTAGGTAACAAGGTTAAATATAAAAAAACATGTTAAAAGTCACTTTTTTGGTCCAAAATAATCTTCATGAATCAGCTTGCATTTTTTTCAAAATAGTCTAGTTCTTTTGGCTTTCAGGTGGGCGCCTTAGGACCTGATGGCCCTCTTGTTTCCTAAAGTATCAAAGCTATTGCTTTCATACTTGCAACACTTACTATCATATTGTTCAGGCAAAGTTATGTAACTCTGACTGGCATTTTGACGGAATTATGGGCCCTTTATACTTGAAAATTTGGTTAACCCTTTACCACTTAGAAACGCACTTTGGCGCTTTTGAAGTCCTTTACATAATCAAAATTAAATTTATGTTCTTTCTTAATATATTCAATTTTTAAAGGCTTCATTTCCAAGCCTTAGATACTGATGAGCACCAAACAGCATACAACCTAAACAGACTGCGAGTTACTCGCAGGCTGTTCTGGTTTTATGCTGCTTGCACATAGGCATTTTCACTTTGCTCCTGCGTGGGAATGGGTTAAGTTTTGTGTTTTGGTCCACTTTACCCCTAAAGTATCAGGGATCAAGCAACTGGGCGACGTGGGCAATTATATTGCGTGGCTTTCCTTGAATCGCCCGGATCAAAAGCACCGGCGATAATCACTTCGCCCTAAAATCTGGCAATTAACATATCCGCAGCGCTATCTAAGTGGCTTCTGTTTATTACCCTATACAAGACAAAGTCAACTAGAAATGGCGCGGCAGAGGCCGACGCGTATCCCCACGCCGAATGTTTGACCTAGGTGTGCCCCAGGGTTGGTAATGGGGCCATGCATAGCTGAGATTGACCGTATTGTCATAAGAGAAGTTCATCATCAATTTGAAGTGAATTGGTGTAGAAATGAAGAAGTTATAGTAAAAGGCAATTTTGGGTGGGTGTGACATATGTGGGCAGGGCGCCCCAGGGTTGGTAATTGTGCCATGCATAGTTGAGATTGACCGTATTGTCATAAGAGAGGTTCAGTATCAATTTGAAGTGAATCGGTGTAGAAATGAAGAAATTATAGTAAAAGGCAATTTTGGGTGGGTGTGGTCTATGTGGGCGGGGCGCCCCAGGGTTGGTAATGGGGCCATGCATAGTTGAGATTGACCGTATTGTCATAAGAGAGGTTCAGTATCAATTTGAAGTGAATCGGTGTAGAAATGAAGAAATTATAGTAAAGGCAATTTTGGGTGGGTGTGGTCTATGTGGGCGGGGCCCCAGGGTTGGTTATGGGGCCATGCATAGTTGAGATTGACCTTAATGTCATAAGAGAAGTTCAGTATCAATTTGAAGTGAATCCGTGTAGAAATGAAAAAATTATAGTAAATGGAATTTTTTGGTGGGTGTGGCCTATGTGGGCGGGCGCCCCAGGGTTGGGATTGGGGCCATGCATAGTTGAGATTGACCCTAATGTCATAACAAAAGTTCAGTATCAATTTGAAGTGAATCCGTGTAGAAATGAAAAAATTATAGTAAATGGAAATTTTTGGTGGGTGTGGCCTATGTGGGCGGGGCGCCCCAGGGTTGGGAATGGGGCCATGCATGGTTGAGATTGACCGTATTGTCATAGGTGAGGTCCAGTATCAATTTGAAGTGAATCGGTGTAGAAATAAAGAAGTAAATGTAAAATAACCTAAAAAAATGAGTGATAATTTCTGACGCGGCCCCACCCCAACCCCTATAACTTTTGACCCAGGGGTCAGATCAAAATTCCAAATAGTGCAGGGTCGCACATATGCTCATAGCTACCATGTGTGTAAATTTCAAGGTTCTAGTGCTTTTAGTGTAGGAGGAGATAGTGGCCAGGACGGACGGACAGACAGACGGACGGACGGACGGCGGAGATCACCACAATATCCCCACCTTTTTTTCAAAAAGCGTGGGGATAATTAACTGGTCGAATCGACAAAACTCTGCCCCCTGGCGTAATAAATTACCTATTGAAAATTTATAAGCAAAAATTCACAGCGCTCGTCATTTGGGTATTTGGCAGGAATCTCTTGACCAAGCAGAGTGAAATCACTGAAGCCTGTAAGTGTTACAAACGGTGTTTTTACTGCTATTGTCAAGTTATATGGGGTTATTATCGGATTAACAGCTCCTTTATGATAGTGAGCAATAAATAAAGTAACACTGGAACAAAATGTCACCACGATACAAAAGTATAACGATTATTAGGGCTGCTATTTCTTTACCATTTAATCAATACCATGGGCCTGGCAAAAGCATTTAATTTCTCCAACAAAAACACATGAAATCTTGTTTCAACAGGAATTTGTGAGCATTTCTGTTGAATAGTTTCATTATTATAATGTTTTGGGAAGGATAAAATTTGATTAAGAAACCAACAATTTCGGAAATAAAAATCATAACATTCACTCGATGTACTATATTTTGGATATGTTAAAATTCGGACATTTAAAGATCGGGACATTTATGTGTTGGTTTGTTGTTGATAGTTTGTCAAACTATGTTTTAAGTTATTTCAGGCAACTAGAATGGATGGTGGCAATTATCTGGGCCTTTCTGTCAGGAAATATGCGTGAAAAACATTCATTTATTTGAGCCTAGAAATCCTCCACCACTAACAGAAAACGTTTTAACATCAGAAGCTATCTAAGCTTATGTATATCATGTCCAAATGACCAAATATAACTGTTTAACATTTTGAAGTGAAATGCTTTATTGTACATTGGTGTGATTCTATGTTTAAAGTGTTTTTTTTAAACATTTATGCAGCATACTGTTACATTGATGTTAACATTATTATATTATTTTGGTTATCTGTGTTGTTTATCAAGTTGAAAAAAAAGTTATTTATATACAAATAAAGCTTATTAAGACTTATGAATGTATGACTTATGAAGGTACTTATTGTTTTTTATGTTTTAACATACTTTTTAAAGTGATAATTCAGTCAATGACATTAATGTAATGTAGTAAGGTTTCTTTTAATCATTGTCCTAAATGATTGCTCTGATTAATAAGGTTGGAATAAATGACAGTTTTCACACTGCGAAAAAGTGGCACAACTTTTTTGGGGCCAGTGAAACCCCTGGGCTATGGTTCACAATGGTCCATTGGTGATCGCAAAAGATCCACTTCTCCCTAAAACTGCCTCACTTCTCCCTCTCCAGAGCTTAGGGAGAAGTGACTTCTCTCAAAAATTGGAGTCTAGATTGATCCCTGAGTATCATAGATATTGCTTTCATACTTGGAACACTCGCAAAATATCATAAGGGGATAGTTAAGGACAAGTTGCACAACTCTGGTTGTCATTTTTACGGAATTATGGCCCTTTTTTTACTTAGTAACTTTGAATATATGGTTACATTTTGTGTGTAGATCCACTTTGCTTCTAAAGTATCAAGGCTATTGCTTTAAAACTTCAAATACTTTCATGCTATCATGAGGGAACTGTACCTGGCAAGTTGAATATTACCTTGACCTTTGAATGACCTTGACTCGTGGTCAAATTATTTAATTTTGCTAAAATTGCCATAACTTCTTTATTTATGATTAGATTTCATTGATACTTTGACAAAACAACTCTTTTGTCCGTCCTGCGTTGTGCGGCGTCAACATTTGACTTGTTAACTCTCTAGGGGTCACATTTATTGTCCAATCTTCATGATCAGAAGATTGGTCTCAATGATTTCTTGGATGAGTTCAAAAATGGTTACGTTTGCTTGAAAAACATGGATGCCAAGGGGCGGGGCATTTTTCCTTATATTGCTATATATGGCTATAGTAAAATCTTGTTAACACTCTAGAGGCCACATTTATTGTCCAATCTTGATGAAATATATCAGAATATTGTTTTAATGATATCTTGCATGAGTTCGAAAATGGTAACATTTGCTTGAAAAACATGGCTGCCAAGGGGGGGGGGACATTTTTCCTTATATGGCTATATTGGGCTAATATAAAATCTTGTTAACACTCTATAGAGGCCACATTTATAGTCCGATTTTTATGAAACTCGGTCAGAAGATTCATCCCAATAAAATCTTTGAAGGGTTCAAAAATGATGCCTGTTGGTTGAAAAACATCGCCACCATGGGGGCGGGGCTATTTTCCTTATATGGCTATAGAAAAACCTTGTTAACACTCTAGAGGTCACATTTATTTTCCGATCATCATGAAACTTGGTCAGAAGATTTGTCCCAATGATATCTTAGATGAGTTCGAAAATGAAAAAAATGGCTTACAAGGGGCGGGGTATTTTTCCTTATATGGGTATGGTAAAACCTTGTTAACACTGGCCAGAGGCCACATTTATTTTCTGATCTTCATGAAACTTGGTCAGAAGATTTGTCCCAATAATATCTTGTTATCTCAGGTGAGCGACTTTGGGCCTTTCAAGCTCTCTTGTTTTAAAAACAATTGATACTTACCTATTTGAATGTCATGGTTGTCAACGTAACGGTCTTGAATCGGCTACAAACACTGTGACATACACTTCACATTTAAGTGCAAAGTCAGTATACAGTCGAAACTGACCTAACGGCCACCTGAATTTACCGGTCACCTGCAGACATCGGTCAGTCTGGAATCCCCCCCGACGAAAAACACTCTAGATTACACCTGAATTTAACGGCCACCTGTCCATAACGGCCAACGGCCACTATATTCAACTCCGAAATTTATGTTTGAACTGAAATCAACGGTCACGCGTCAGTTGTCTCGAGTCGCGAAAATTAAAAACACTGCACATCATTTGTCCGTCTTTTTTGCGGTTAAAGCGTTTGATAGCGGTAATTGCCTTTGATATTATAAAAGCGGCTCGCTGCGAGTAAACAAATAATAAGGTGTTGAGAAGGTTTGTTTTCCGGGGAAAATTGTGGGGGTTTCTTCAACAGAAAAAATGTCAGAGTTTTTGACACGCTAATTAACATTGAGTATCGATTTTAAAATAACATTTCGGATCATTCTTTAAAAGAGCTTTCTAGCGTTCACAACACTTCTAAAAGCAATCGGAATAATAAATCACGGAATAACAATGAGTGGTAAACGTAAGTTCCTCACATTAGAGGAGCGAGTCAAGTGTTTGAAACTATTTGAATCTGGAAAAAGTTTGCGTGTAATAGCAAGTGAGCTCTGTGTTGGACGTATGCAAATGCAGAGTGTGCTTAAGCGTAATCGAAAAATTATGTAGGAGTATGAATCGAATGCAAATGTGAGTTTGAAGCGTTGTATTTTGTATGAGGTTGTTGAGTTAAAATGCTTTTTGTGTGATGTTTGCGTACGAATAAATTTAAACAAACTTGTTGCGTCTTTTTCTTTGAATAAGAATGGTACAATATCACCGTACTATCGGTTTATGAAAGCGAATCCGCTTTTTAGACTTGTATGAACGTGACGTCAACAGCACGTGACAAGTTTAATTAACTGAATGATCGAGATGCATGATTAAACAATTATACTAGCTTTGATAAAGTCATTGCTTTAGTTTAATAACAATATGAAATTAAATCAATCTATAAAATATTATTCTGTATTATTCAATGTAAGTAAATTCTGTTATTATGCTTAGTTAACGGCAATGAGCATTTGTTTAACACTGTATGCAAACGACTGGGTGGGGTAACGACATAGCAATACTACCAACTGACAAACCATCTTAAAATTGTGATCCGAATTCAACGGTCACCTGTGGACAACGGTCACTTTGGTCATTTCCCTTGACTGACCGCTGAATTCAGGTTTGACTGTATTTCAATGTTGCCTTATCTCTGAAGCAATAAAACTCCCAACCAATTAAGATAACTTCTAACAACACCCCAGATGATCGCATTTATCACCATTGCATGCCACTTTGCGACAGTCGCATGCTCCATTGATTTCAGCTGTGTCGCTTGCATCATGGAAATCGATTGTATAACGACTGCCGTAAAAGTGGCTGGTAAACCGAGAGTCTTATGTCATTTGAAGGAAATATTCAGCAGAAAAAAAATGCGGATTTTTCGAAAAATCGCCATTTGAGAAAATTAGTCTTCAGAATATTTTATTTTGTCGCCATTGGCACCAATCGACAGCGGGAACCCTGCAGAAAGGTGCTGCCCGGAGAGGTGCCCCCTCATTTTAAGGTGGCAGAGAGGTGCCCTCCAATCAAATCTGGAGGAGCAGATAAGTGCCCCCTGTCAGAATTAAGTGGGCTGATATTTGCCACTCGCAATAATTCTAGGGGCGGATAAGTTCCCCCCTTGGGACTATCGTCTGTTCCAGTTTGTGTCAGCTTCAAGACACATGAATTGTGGAAGGCCTATAACTTTGCCAAAAATCAATTGAGTGGAAAAAAAACTTTCAGTTCATCTGTAAGTCAAAAGTCCAGAAAAATAGAATGCCACCTTACCGGGGGGGGGGGGGGGGAGCATAACAAAATACAGCTTAGGTGTATTTGATCCCAAATTCAATAAATATGGTGTTAGATGTGGTTTTAGTATAATTATCTTAAATATAAGCATGTAATTGTCAATTTCTTCTGTTATTTCTTTGGAACTTAATAATCTGAAATGAGATACTCAAACTACTATAAAAACATTCAACAATAAAACTAAGCCTCTGTGAAGATAAACAGTGAACTTATTTTATTTTCATCTAAAATATAATAAATGACTTAGGCATCACTAATTTCATAATAAATATTAAAAGGTGCGACAAAACACTTAATATTCCTTTTTTGAACCAATCTAGTCCATCTAATAAGTTTCTTTTTGATTTATGTTAGCTTTGAAGGAACAATTTGTTGAAACACATTCAAGTTGTTTATATGAATGAATAACTTGTTACGTGATCACTCCTTGTTTACAACATGACCTAGCTTTCGACTCAATAACCTTACATAAACTCTATGCACTACCGCTGATAACATTATTCAGCCAGATATCAGTTTGCCTGTACATAATACATAATGGACCTTGTTTCCTGACACATCTGTTATTTTTCTGTTATCCATGTCAAGGTCATCACATTTATAGCCCAAGTTTCAAGTTCAATATTGCTTGCCATGAGCATTAAGCATGACATTTTGAATGTTAGTGTGACACTGTAGTATCTATTAATAATTTCTGTGTCAGATAGGATAGTTTTGCACTCTATCAAGTGTGTTTGTGGAGAAGATAATTGGAAATAGCTGTTTTGTGTATGGGAGAGATAACAGTGCAAAACAGCTGAGTTTTAATGATGCACATAAATTACTTCAGTCAGTGTTGTTTTTTTATGGTTGATCTCAGGTGAGGTGTTTGGGGTTGGGGTATAACAAATGAGATAAAAAAAATAATAATAAGGAACTCTTCTCACTACAAATGGATTAAAAGAAGCTTCACTGGCATCAAATTAAAATAAACTATATTTCAGAAGCTTTACTACCATAAAATTAAAATTATCTGTAACACTAAACTCATTATTTAAACAATTTTGATGACTTTAGTCTTGTATTTTTTATTAGCCGGATTTTTTTCGAAAAAATCTCGGCTTATAGATTGATGTTGGGCGGGCGGGGGGGGGCGGGCGGGCGGGCGGGGTGGCAGCGTGCTCGAAAATGTTAAAGTTCTTATTTCATGGTATAACTTTGGTATGCTTGGACCTAGAGTCTTCAAACTTGACATGAAGGTTGGCCAGGATTAACAGATGACCACTGGTCATTTCAAGGTCATTCATTTGAAGGTCAAGGTCACTGTGACCTTCAATATAAAAAATGTTAAAGTTGTTATAACTTTGGTATGCTTTGACCTAGAGTCTTGAAACTTGACATGAAGGTTGGCCATAACTAGTTAGTAACCACTGGTCATTTCAAGGTCATTCATTTGAAGGTCAAGGTCACTGTGACCTTGAATGTAAAAATGTTAAAGTTCTTATTTCATGGTATAACTTTGGTATGCTTGGACCTAGAGTCTTCAAACTTGACATGAAGGTTGGCCAGGATTAACAGATGACCACTGGTCATTTCAAGGTCATTCATTTGAAGGTGAAGGTCACTGTGACCTTCAATATAAAAATGTTAAAGTTGTTATAACTTTGGTATGCTTGGACCTAGAGTCTTGAAACTTGACATGAAGGTTGGCCAGAACTAGTAAGTAACCACTGGACATTTCAAGGTCATTCATTTGAAGGTCAAGGTCACTGTGACCTTGAATGTAAAAATGTTAAAGTTGTTATAACTTTGGTATGCTTGGACCTAGAGTCTTAAAACTTGACATGAAGGTTGGCCAGAACTAGTAAGTAACCACTGGACATTTCAAGGTCATTCATTTGAAGGTCAAGGTCACTGTGACCTTGAATGTAAAAATGTTAAAGTTCTTATTTCATGTTATAACTTTGGTATGCTTGTACCTAGAGTCTTCAAACTTAAGATAAAGATTGGCCAGTACTAGAAGATGACCACTGGTCATTTCAATGTCATTCATTTGAAGGTCAAGGTCACTGTGACCTTAAATGTTAAAATGTTAAAATTGTTATAACTTTGGTATGCTTGGACATAGAGTCTTCAAACTTGACATGAAGGTTTGCAAGCACACTTAGATGACCACTGGTCATTTCAAGGTCATTCATTCTAAGGTCAAGGTCACTGTGACCTTGAATGTAAAAATGTTAAAGTTCTTATAACTTTGGTAGGTAAAAATGTTAAAGTTCTTATTCCATGTTATAACTTTGGTATGCTTGTACCTAGAGTCTTCAAACTTGACATAAAGGTTGGCCAGTACTAGAAGATCACCACTGCTCATTTCAATGTCATTCATTTGAAGGTCAAGGTCACTGTGACCTTCAATGTTAAAATGTTAAAATTGTTATAACTTTGGTATGCTTGGACCTAGAATCTCAAACGAAAGGTACTTTCCTGTCATTTAAATCAAAAATCCGGCTTCAATGCGGTCATCTCCGACCGCGGAACTCTTGTCTAGTTCTGTGTCATTCTTATGTGCCCCACCACTATATTGGGGATGTATTGTTTTTGCCCTGTCTGTTTGTTTGTTTGTTTGTTTGCCCCAACTTTAACATTTGCAATAACTTTTGCAATATTGAAGATACTTGATATTTGGCATACATGTGTATCTCATGGAGCTGCACATTTTGAGTGGTGAAAGGTCAAGGTCATCCTTCAAGGTCAAAGGTCAAATATATAGCTTCAAAGCAGCGCAAAATGGGACATAGTGTTTCTGACAAACACATATCTTGTTTTGCATTAATATAGCTTGTTATGTCCCCTTATCTGTGTTTTGGTTTGTTTGCGTCAAACTTTAACATTTGCTAGAACTTTTGCAATATTAAAGATACAGGGCTTTTTTTCCTTCTTTATGAGTGGCCGTGGAAGGACATTTCACAATTTTGAAAAGAACAATTCACAAACCTAACATGGCCGTGAATTTTTATAAAATGGGCCGTTTTTCACAATTTTAATAATTTCACGACTCAGTTTTTCACAATTTTAAGAAGTTCGCGACTCAATTTTTCACAATTTTGAAAAGTTTGCGAATTAATTTGTCACAATTTTGAAAAGATTGCAACTCATTTTTTCACAATTTTGAAAAGTTCGCGACTCATTTTTTCACAAAATAAGGGGGCCAGGGCCGCTTCACAAAGTCAGGAAAAAAAGCCCTGAGATAGCAACTTGATATTTGGCATGCATGTGTATCTCATGGAGCTGCACATTTTGAGTGGTGAAAGGTCAAGGTCATCCTTCAAGGTCAAAGGTTAAATATATGGGGGACATATAGTGTTTCACAAACACATCTTGTATTGGAACTCATGCCCAGTCCAAAAAGTATATTTTGCTGCTGCGATCTACAATCTATATTCCATAGATGGTTTGTAGGCATATTGTATAAATATATATAGTATGATACACAATATATAAATAATATGTATCATGTGATTAAAGGGGCCTTTTCACAGATTTTGGCATTTTTTAACTTATTCATTAAATGCTTTATATTGATAAATGTAAACATTGGATCGTAAAAGCTCCAGTAAAAAATCAAGAATAAAATTAAAAAAAGGAAAAGAACATTGCCCGGAGCAGGTTTCGAACCAGTGACCCCTGGAGTCCTGCCAGAGTCCTGAAGTAAAAAACGCATTAGCCTACTGAGCTATTCCGCCGAGTACATGTCTTGACGTATTTTATACCTTATATAAGCAATCTTCGTAGTTTCACAAAATTTAACGACAAAAACAGAACTCTCCAAATTATTCAATCGTTTCGCGTTGCAACGCTTTATAATTTTTAGGTTTTAAAATCGTCAAAAGATGCATATAATGGCTATATTAGACCATGGTAAATGTTCAGTATTACTGTTTCCTCACAAATATCATAACTAAAACGAAAATTTGCAAATCTGAAACAACTTTTTTCAATTTTGTCAATTTACCAAAGCGTGAAAAGATCCCTTTAAACTGTAAGAATTGAATTAGATACAAGTTTTAAAAAACAACACAATAAAGCAGAATTTATCAAGAGCAACCAATGATGAATGTGAGTAGCTGAACCGTTTTAAGTTTCCTTTTAAAATGTTAAAAGTTAATATCATTGCGTGAAACTTTTTAACATAATTAGGCTTATCTGGAACAACATTGAAAGCACATGCATGAAACCTGGTTTTCCAAGATCTCAAATGTAAGTTATTGTTGCTAAATGTGGTGGTTAAAGCACCTGAGATGGAAGTGTGCTTTTTGTTCAAAACCCATTTATGGCCTGGCACTAACTAGAACGAACACGTCAAAGTAAATGAGCAAAAATGTCAAATCATGGACTGAAAAGACAATAGTTTCATTATTCCTGAAAAATATTGTTCGTGTTAAAGGTTAACTAATTGCTTCATATGTGGGCTGAATGAATTACAGGTATTTAGTTTGAAAAATCAATTGGTTTCAAAATTCAAGGCATATTGATGAATCTTGTATTTGAAGTTAATTTCAGTATTCCCTACAGTCAGGTTCTGTTATGGGGTACTAGCATATGATAATTTTACCAGCTCTGTAAAACCACATTCTCTTAGTTTCATAAATGTCTTAACCCATTTATGCCTACCGTCTAGAAAAAAGGCCTTGGCAAACAGCCAAGAGTCAGATGAGACGCCGCATGATGCGGCATCTCATCAGGGTCTGCGCTGTTTGCTTAAAGGAATTTCTGTAAGAAATATTCTAAATTTAGAAATAAATATACTAGACATCCCTAATTTGGAAATAAATTGATCAAATTTAAAAGGGTGGGAGAGTCCACTAGGCTTAAATGGGTTAAAAATAAAGATGTTTTATGGGCCTGGATACTGTAATATGCCCGGTCTCCACCAAAAAGAACTTGCCAAGTTTGCTAATAAACATTCAATTGATTGTAAGACCATATGCCTACATGGTGTGCCTCAATTGCCACATTGTCACGAAAAACATATGTAATTGCCCGGTTCAAATAAATGGGTTATCTAAGGTTAAGTACACTTCCATAATAAATTATTAAGTGAGAGCAAAATTAATTTTCAAACTTAGTACTGACCTTTTCTTAACCTTTCCTCGTGTAAATTGTAGGTATTTTATTTATGTTTTGCATCATTTATATGTCATTGGGTTGAATAAATAATGAAGATAAGTATCCTAAGTATAAGACTTTTATCATATACAGGTATGGGTCATTGACTTTAACGCTTGATTTATTTAAATAGTTATAGGACACAGGGTAATTTTCATTTATGGTGACCGGGTGTTCAACTTTAGATGTTTGTTGTCAACTTTAATGGATTTGAACAAGGTAAAATATTACTGACATTTATTTCCATGTTAATCTTCCATATTGAGAAAAAAAGTTTTAAAACTTTGGATAAGAATAACCAGATTGTGTTTGTATACCACCTTTAAAAAGAACTTTTCGTCACCTTTTGGTATTTGAACACGCGATATATTTCATAGAATGATTGGCAGTCAACCAGTCGGTGGATTTAAAGATAACGTTTTGATGTTTGTACAATAAATGACTAATATCAGATCAAGGCCTAATGAATGTATTAATAATGTTTATTAATCTAAAACTATAATCATTTGGCTTTGGTCATGTCCACACTTAATATACTTTTTGTTGCTGATTTCAATCATGTAGGCATTTTTACATGGGAATTGTGACTACTGACATGAACTTTCCACAGGTTTCAGCTATTTAAAAAAAAGAAGAAGAAAAAAAGTTTGCTCATTCATTATACTTTTTATTAAGTAGCCTCTTAAAACAATGCCATGACTTAATGCTGTCACAACAACACAAAATATGAGTGTTAAACTGTTTTATATGCTGAATAAATGTACATTACTTAAAATAGTTATTAAAACCTCAAAATGTATCTGGCTTTTGGTTTGATATATTAGTCCCCATGGCCAACACATATCTTTAAGATATGCTATCATTAATAATGATTGTATGTCATTTGGGGGAATTTTTTTTTGTTAAAGGCCATTCAAGGTCGGAAGACTTACAAAAAAATGGCTTATAATTCATACTTTAATTATAATTGCGGATGCAATTCAGGCCAAGGGTATTTTTCTTGTCTCTGAACACAAAATGGTTCAATTTATCATATTATATTACCAAAAGCTATCATTGGTTTTATGGAGCAGACTGTTCAGGTTTTATGCTGTTTGCTGCTCATCAGTATTATCCAAGGGTTAGAAATGAAGCCTTTAAAACTTGGATATACTCAGGTAGTAAAAAAAGTCTTAAATTAAATTTAACTGCCTAAGTGACTACAAATGAGTCAAAAGAAGTATCTAAGTGGTAAAGGGTAAAACCTTCAGAGTTGTTAGCATTTAGACTTCTTCTTCATGCAGTTTCATGTTGAACCTACAGCAGCCCTGGGGACCCTCCTGCTGCTTCCTGCATTAGAATGCAGTTAAAATTGTCAATCAGGTGTGACCGCAATATTGGTTCTTCAAACAAGTTAGATTGCTATCTCCACGCAGAGTTGTCATCCCATGCTCTCACTTAAATCTCTGCCATCAACAGAAAATCTTTATGAAAGGATTTTTTTTCATTATTATTTTATCAAAAGTTGAGTAATTTTCTTGTACATTTTGGAAATAGTGTTACAATTTTCAAGGAGGGGTAGTTCATAACTTCACTACACAGTATATACACTCTACATTTTATTTGCACACTATGATAATAAATATATACACCAATGAATAAGTCTCTCATACTACTTAAGTATCTTTACATCTCTATGTTCAATTCTACTCTCCATCAGCTCCCTTACTGAACCTGGCTTTTCATACAAATCTGCCCACCCTACCATATTTGGATGTGTGGAAAGACACTGATAGGACCTAACATTTAATTGATATTTATTATGGCAACTGTTGAAATATTTGACAAGCAGACTTTGCAGAGCAACACACCAGACTACTCTTTATTATTAAATGATGACCACATGGTATCCTGTTTTGATAACACATGTTCACCATGCCCCCCCCCCCCCCCCCCGGATGGCATCAAACAAAGCAGTCTAAATTGAGTTTAGATATGAAAAATTACAACAATAGTGTACAAGCTAAGGTTCATAATATCAAATTAATTACCATAATTGAAATATGTAATAATAACAACCCGAACAATATTGTACCAAGACACTGGCTGGGCTATCATCCTTAGATGGTTATAACGGCAGGGATTTGACCAAGCTATGCTGGTTCCAGTCAAATCTTTGCATGGAGGTTGGCTAGATTGGTAAAGACAAGTAGAAGAGTTTATGATTATGGCGTCCTTTAGTTTGATGTTAAAGAGATCAGTTCATGCCTGCTTGTAGTTAAAAAATGTGAATTCGGCTCAACAAAACAACTCAGGTATGTTTGATTGGAATTAAACAGCCCCAGAAGGTGGGCATAAAGTGATCGCATTTCCGTCTGTCTGTCTGTCCTTCACATTTTGTGTTAAGGTTTTGAAAAATGCTTATAACTTCTATGTGCTTCAGATGTAACCTTCATATTTGGTATGCATGTGTACATGGACAAGGCCTTTTCATTCACACACAAATTTTGACCCCTTTGACCTTTACCTTGAACTTAAGGTCTGCGTTTAGGTTTCCAGTTTCCAATTCTGCGTTTAGGTTTCGAAAAAGCATTTTTCGGGGACATATGTCCTCCTATGGAGACAGCTCCTGTTCTATATAAACTAAAAGTAAACATTATTCTGTGCATGTATTTATCTATAGTAAAAAACAATTAATTACTTTAAACAAGTTATACCTTTCTTTGACCTAAAATGAAAATCCAAGTGTTGTGAAGATATTGAAAAGATTATAGCATTTTATAGGGACTTTCATTTCATGCTCTTAGTTTTGTTTTAATGGCAAATTTACTGCTAGCATAGGCAATATTTGTTGAAATTTGATAACATATATTGAACGCAAAATTACCTGGGCCTTCTGCCAAGTATAGGGATTGCTACAATCGGTTTGAATTGACAGTTTCAATCTTTAATTAAATTTAAAAGCAAACAGCAAAGTATAGACTTTATAAAAAAAAAGAGATTTAGAAGTGGTTTTGAAGAAATTGTTAATGATTGTTGTCTGTTGTACTTTGATGTTCCAAATATATGTTGGCAATACCCTTGTCAAAAAAGTGAGCAAAATCCGGTTATAACCCAGTTTTAAACTGGGTTTAACCCTGCGGTATTGGCACCGAGCTAAAAGCGAGTCTTTTAAACACACTTTTTGCTTACCAACTTGGTTTTATCTGAGTTGAATCTTGGTTTAACTCGCTTAAAGCCAACATAGTGGTTTTTATAACCGTCTTAAGTGGGTTTAAAGTGAGTTTTTTTCAGGCATCTGTGTTAAACACTGCGGTATTTGCACTGTGCTAAAAGCGGGTTTTTCAGACACGCTTTTAGCTTACCGACTGGGTTTTTTAGCTTACTGACTTGGTTTTTTCTGAGTTAAATCTTGGTTTTACTCGCTTTAAACCAACATAGTGGGTTTTTTAACCATCTTAAGTGGGTTTAAAGTGAGTATGATTTTCTACAAGTTGGTTTTTTGAGGTTTTTTAAACATGCTTAGACCAACTTCTATCTGTGAAGTTGGTTTTAAGTGGGTAAAAAGTGTGTTTTTTATGTGAGCTATAAGCAGGCTAAACACGGTTTTTAAGTGAGCGAAAAGTGAGCTGAAAGCACGCCTTTGTTAGTTTTTTTCACAGTGAAAACATGCTTTTAACTCGCTTTAAACCTAGTTATTAACAGTATTTTATCTGTGAAAAAACAAAAGAAATTTGTGGGTTTGGCTAAGTTGATTTTTGTGGGTTTTAACAGTGTTTTAGTGAGTTTTTTTAAGAAAGTAGGTTTTTTGTGAGCCTTTTGTGGGATTTTGCAGTGTGAAAAAAAATAATTTTGGACTGATATGTTCTAGAAAAAATAGTTTTTGTGAAGCAATTACAACAGTTCATTATAAGCCCCATGTGGTTAAAAGGGAAAAAAACACAATGTGTACGAAAATTATGTTTATATGACAAAAATAGTACACCGCAAATTAATACAAACAGATTATTTTTACAATACATTATAAAATAATAGACATTTATGGAAGATTTTAAAGCAAAAGGTTGACCGCAATGGACCACTGCGGGTGGAGTATTTAGACCGCAGCTGCTGCAGAGACCTGGATCTCAGCTGTTGGAGGTACCTGAACCGCAGTGGAATGAGGAACCTGGATTTCAGCTTATGGAGGGACCTTGACGGCATACGGTGTTGGGACCTGCACAGCAGCTACTGGAGAGACCTTGACTGCTAGGGGACCTGGAAAGCAGCCAGTGCAGGGAATTAGACCTGATCTTGGCGGGTGGAGGGACCTGGAAAGCAGCTGGTAGAGACCTGGAAAGCGGGCCCTGGAGCGACACGTAGTTGTACCATTGATGCTGCTTGTGTCCTTCTCCTCTTGAGCATCTCTTATGCCAGTTGATCTGCAAAGGATTAATACCATATCACTTTCAAAAGGGCAAGGCATTCTTCAAACATGTTGATTGGTTATGTTTTCATTCCACTTAACTATGAAATATTGCTGTTATGGTAATCTTTTTGCTTTAATAATAATAAATTTAAGTTATTTGCTTGTTGTTTTTGTTTGTTTATTTTTGAAATTTTAATCCCGTGATCACATGTGACTAAGCACTTTTCATCAATTATTAAAAGAAATTGCGTTTGGTAGAAAATGCAGTTTGAAAATGTACCAAGATGCGTGGTCTCATTTGGCTGTGTGGTCTGGTGGCATTGTAAATGCAATAACCTGTATAGTTTACCTCTCAACAAATCGAGCTTTCTTGGTCAAGGACAGGGCGAGGTTTTCCCACTGTTGTTCCCCTCAAGTTTGCCAGCTTGTGCAGGGTAAAAACCAGGTTTAAAAGTCCATACATCAGGCAGGCGATGATGCACATTCTTTCCAAAGGATCTTCCCATTGATGTCAATTTTGCCTTGTGGCAAGAGTTTAACCTTCAAAATTAAAATATATAAGTTCTAATTAAGTATGAGGGAAAGAAATCCGTTCAGTAATAACCAGAAATAGATATAAATAAAATTTTAGATGACAATAACCATGAAACACAACCATAATTATTCACTGTACACAACATTTACACTTTTTCATGTGTAAGTTTATCTATTTTTGCTTCAAAATGTGTTGTTTATCCTTTAAATTGCAATACAATAACTTATCCATTTACATTTCCCAGTGACAATACATAAATATGATAATGATCATAATTAATTCAATAAACTAAATAAAAAAAGGGGTGAAGAAATGACAATACAAACCTGTTAAAACTGTTCTTCAGTATTCCAAAAACAACAACAGGCAGTTCAACCTCCTTTCCAACAATCTTATTATTGATTTCCACATTGCAGTAAAAAACACATTGTTTTCATCACACAATACTTCATGCTGACAGAATTTCAAGACATTTTACACTACCATTATAAGTCTTTCACTTCATTATATTAATGTTGCTGAATTAAATTTAGCTCAATATTCAATTGCTGACACCAGCTTATTTTTCAAAAGTTGTTGTTTTCAAAAAGATAACTTCCTCAGTGCAATAGCCAATCAAAAGCCTTATATCTTATTCCACACAGCCTTATCTCTAGGCAAACCCCATCAGTAGCCTTATCTACCCCTAGATAATCAGTACCCTGTTTAGCTCTGAATGCCTGACAGATTGTTATCTGTTTATTGTTAGTGGTGTGAAATAAGGGTGTTTTTAGGTATTGTCTTGTTATTTTGTTGACAGTTTATGTAACACAGGTCATGTTTGGCATTTTATTATTTTATTGCAAATTAAGAAAATGGATATGATGGTATCATATGCAAATATCAAAATCTTGCATAACTTATGTACAAAAATAAATAGATTATTTCCAAAATAATGTTTCCAATACCATAATTATTTAAATATGCAGATTTAACAAGTAAATACTGTTTTAAAAAAATATAAACAATCATATGAGATTGTTTAAAAAAAATAAAAAATTAAGACATAAAACAATCATAAGATATTGTTTATAATAAAAACAAACATAAAGAAAAAATTCAAAGTGAAACACAAACTCTTTCATTTTCATGTATAAAACTAAGCTTGACCATTGTTATAGTTTTTGTCAGTGATACTTGTTGTCCATCTGTGAACCTGTGATAATCTGAAAGAGCCATTTTCATCCAATATTCCCTAAAAATTATGGGGAGCACACAAATGTACAATAGGGACAATGGCAAACAAGCTGTAAAAAAAGCCCCTTTACAATTGACTTGTTTTATTTATGGCTATAAACATTAAACAAAGACCCAGTTGAAGAATTATTGTTTCATTGATGAGTTATATTAATAAACAAAAGACCAACTTGTTGAAAAGTGTGTTAAAGTGAGTCTTTAAGCCTCGTTGCAGCTCTCAACTTATTTACAAAAAGACCAAGTTAAACTCGCTTAAACCCACTTCTGTTTAAAAAAAGACCAACTTCTGTTGTAAAAGACTCGCTTATAAAACAAAAAGACACACTTAAACACACATAAACCAACTCATAAATAAAAAGGCTCACTTTTGACACACAAAAAACCGACTTCTTACAGAAAAAAACTCGCTTAAACACACATCTTCTTAAAATAACCAACTTTAAACTCAGTTAAGCACAGTTTAGCGCACATAAAACTCACTTTTATTAGCAAAAACCAACTTCCGCTAAGAAAAACTCAGAAAAAACACAGTTTTATGTTGGTTTAAGTGTGTTTTGGTATGAAAGTGGGTTATTTTTTGACAAGGGTATTAAACTGGTTATAAATCTGAAGTAAAAAAATGCAAGTACATATGCAGTCATAGTGGGTAATTGAACATTATTTGAGGTAAAAAAATATATATAATGGTTGATGTTGTGCACTAGGTGTGATGATTGTTAAGTAAGAGCATTAAGCTTATGTATTTTTTTAAGTACATTCATTTTCAATCTTTTTTTTATGTTTTAATAAATTGAACTATAACCTACTACAAACACAAATTAATTGACTTCAATCAAAGCGCTGAAGGCACTGAAGTTGTTCGCCGTTGTTGTCCTTGATTAGCTTGTGTGCATTGCACAGGCTAATCAGTGTGCACAGGCTAATCTTATTTGACATGCATTAAGCCCCGTCTTCCCTGAAAGCAGCCAATATGTACAGATTTCAATGATAAACACCAGACTGGCCAATGTCGTCTTACAAATACACTCACTGCTGTAGTAGATGCAGACGCTCCTAAGCATTCGTCGCCTGCAGTGCAGACAGGCAGCCGTAATTTCCGCGGATCAGGTTGTCCCGGATGTCACTTCTGAGATTTGCGTAAATTTGTTTTAAAAAATGTGGGGGAGAGGGGCTTCCACCGATTCCGCGGACGTATTTCATAAGTGGCCCGAAATATCCGCAGCCCGCGAAATCTCTCCGCATTTTACACTGGTAGATTCTGCCTAAGCATTTTTAAAATGAGCCATATAATTGGCTGTCATTTCCCAATCTTCCAATTAACATCGTGTTCTTAAAATGCGCTCTGTGATTTGTGAAATGGCGCCGTTGTGAAGAGAAAATTAAGATTATTGAAATAACAAATAGCAATCGAATAAACGACTGACATCACCTAGTCTGATAGGAATAATGAAATGTGTTTGTCAAAAAAAGACTACGTTTTAGATACAAGCAACACATATTTTGTTAAGAAATGTGCCCACTGAATTTGTGTCACGGAAACCAGTGTTTGCAAATTGGAGTGTAGTCTACTCGCGAAGTAAAACAATTTAGAGAGTACCGTTCGAACATGGAAATAGACAAACATGATTTGATTTTTATATGTCTGTGGGTCTGTGTATAATCAGATTCATATGCATATTCTACTTTATTATGTTTGTCACGCTGTTCAGTTAACTGAAATAGCTTTGAACTGAGTGAAGATGTGAAATGCAAGATATTGAAAGGTAAACAAATTAAATATATTAATTTAACTCAGTTAATACATCATTAACACCAGAAGAACACTCAAGTGTGTTTGTTTATATTTAGTCTATTAACTGTCATTCAATACATTGAAAAACTGCTGCTATTGATCACAATAAATACTTACTTAACTGTTTACTTTGCATCCTCAGTATGATAAATGTGAAGTTTAACAGGTTTTTATAAAGAAATAATGTTATGAAGTTCAAAAAGTTGTTTATTTTAATGTCTGTTTTTCGGCGTAAGCTGTTTTAAGCGAGCTTTTCACCTTAGCCTGACCTTTGTGAGCGTCCAATAGAATTCAAATAAAACTTCCCGCGGCCAAGTACAGATGAATACACTTCATTGACTGCATTGGCTGATTTGAGAATACGACCAGCACATTGGAAACATGTCCGCGTCTTTGTAACACTGTTTTACTGCGTGTTAAGCATGAAACAATTTTATATCTAATGAAAAGGCTTAATAGATAGAACAGTTATACACTCAATCTCGATATCAATACAGTTTGTGCGTCCACCTTTTATTTTCAGAAGATTTTCAGCGCGAGAACGTTTGCACTTAAAGGCTATTTTCTCATATTTAGTACTAACTTCCATATTCCTGTCAACATGTTAACATGTTAAAGTATAGAGAGCAGTGGAAACGAAGACTCACTTTAATGTATTGCATTTCAACTCGCGAGGTATATCGGGTCAAATTGCGGCCACTGTTTGTGAATGTCAGAGTTTACATACAGGTCATCGCTGCGTCTCAACCCTATGTGCTGATCGGAGTTCGCGGCCAGGAAAATAATCATAACATAATAAAGACGCTATAGCGTGAACTAGGTGAACTGGAATTTTCTTTAGACCAGACAGATAATAAATGAATAATAATAGATTCTTAATGTGTTTTCGACAATACCATGATACATATTGTTTTTAATTAATTTAACAAGAATTATGCCATCATATTGACTAATGAATTAAGCATGAGCCAATGATTCTCGATACTGTTAATAATCGAATCAAATAGCAATGCCAGACAAACCACTAAAACAGGTTTGTTCGAAGAACGCGTGTATAAATATTAAAAATATATACGGATACTTCGCGTGTGGCCGGTTGACTCATATGTATTAATTTCACTTCCATTCTTCTTTTGGTTTTCTGTTTTGTAATCGATATGTTTATGACCAGCAATATGTAATGATGTAAAATAAGCCGCGAAACCTCCGCGTATCATCCCGTACTGCGTTTGCTGCAGCTAAGAACTGCACAGAAAAAGACATTCGCTATCTTTGATCTCATTCATTGAAGTCTTTACCTTTCATTAACTGCAACCACAATCAACGCCGTATATCTTTTTTAAAGATATTTCTTGTTATGTTTATCATTGTGTTATGCGCGCCATTCGCGTAGTCAAAATCAGTCAACAGAATTTTCCTCCCCTCTGACTTTGCCTCAATCACACCCCTGGTGAGGAAACAGTAATACCGAACACTTACCATACTCTTATTACATGTATATTCATTATATGTTCTTTGATGATTGAAAAACCTAAAAATGTAAAGTGTTACAAATGCGAAATTGAATAATTTGAAGAGTTCGGTTGTTATCTTATATTTGTAACATTACGAGAATTGCTGCTGCTAATTATATCAAGTATAAAATATACCATTCAAGCCAAGTTGCCATGTACTTTTTTCTTTCTTTAATTTTATTCTTTTTTTTTTAATACAGCTATTTAGTTAGAATGTTTATATTTATCAATATAAAGCATTTAATGACAAACTTCAATCCATGCCAAATCTGTGAAAAGGTCCCTTTAAATGTGAGGGACAATTTAAATAATTTACTAACATGAACTGCATGGTGGAAACAGTTGTGATTTCATACTCAATTATGCTGTCAGTTGTTGCAGGGTGAATCTCCTGATCCTCACTAATAGATTCACTGACCATGACCCTTTGACTTAAAACTAGGCCATTTTTAGAGATGGAGAAACCAGAGAATATTGTACATGGTATAAAACTGAAGGTGATCTGATGGTATCCCCAAGGCCATTGAGTGACATTGTTGTATTGGCATTATTTTCTGCTCTTAAGTACTATAGCTTTATCACTAACAAAAGTCAAAAGTTAAACATGAGAAATCTGTTGTGAAAGTTTTCATGTGATTCATTCTTGAAATGTGAGGTTAGATACTAGTAAGGTGAAGTGATAAAACCTGGTCAAGTTATTTTTATGTCCCCCACTATAGTAGTGGGGGACATATTGTTTTTGCCCTGTCTGTTGGTTGGTTGGTTGGTCTGTCTGTCTGTCTGTTTGCGCCAACTTTAACATTTTGCAATAACTTTTGCTATATTGAAGATAGCAACTTCATATTTGGCATGCATGTGTATCTCATGAAGCTGCACATTTTGAGTGGTGAAAGGTCAAGGTCATCCTTCAAGGTCAGAGGTCAAATATATGTGGCCAAAATCGCTCATTTTATGAATACTTTTGCAATATTGAAGATAGAAACTTGATATTTGGCATGCATGTGTATCTCATGGAGCTGCACATTTTGAGTGGTGAAAGGTCAAGGTCATCCTTCAAGGTCAGAGGTCAAATATATGTGGCCAAAATCGCTTATTTTATGAATACTTTTGCAATATTGAAGATAGCAACTTGATATTTGGCATGTATGTGTATCTCATGGAGCTGCACATTTTGAGTGGTGAAAGGTCAAGGTCATTCTTTAAGGTCAGAGGTCAAATATATGTGGCCCAAATCGCTTATTTTATGAATACTTTGCGATATTGAAGATAGCAACTTGAAATTTGGCATGCATGTGTATCTCATGGAGCTGCACATTTTGAGTGGTGAAAGGTCAAGGTCATCCTTCAAGGTCAAATATATGGGTCAAAATTGCGCATGTAATGTCACTTCTGCAATATTGGAGCTAGCAATTTTATATTTGAAATGCGTGTGTATCTCAAGGAGCTGCACATTTTGAGTGGTGACGGGTCAAGGTCATCCTACAAGGTCAAACATCATATAGGGGGACATTGTGTTTCACAAACACATCTTGTTAGCTCTGCTGTTTTCAGAGAAAACCCGAGGTATTGTCATAGCCAGCTCGTCGTCCGCCGTCGTGCTAAAACCTTTACATTAGCTCTAAAATCAAATTGCTTCCACCTACAACTTTGAAACTTCATATGTGTATTCCTTGATGAGTTCTACACGCCACACCATTTTTGGGTCACTAGGTCAAAGGTCAAGGTCACTGTGACCTCTTATATAAAACTTTAACATAGGCTCTAAAGTCAAAGTGCTTCCACCTTCCATCTTTGAAACTTCATATGTAGATGCATCTTGATGAGTTCTACACGCTACACGCTTCCACCTACAACTTTGAAACTTCATATGTATGTGCACCTTGATGAGTTCTACATGCCACACCCATTTTTTGGGTCACTAGGTCAAAGGTCAAGGTCACTGTGACCTCTAATATAAACTTTAACATAGGCTCTAAAATCAAAGTGCTTCCACCTACACCTTTGAAACTTCATATGTAGATGCACCTTGATGAGTTCTACACGCCACACCCATTTTTGGGTCACTAGGTCAAAAGTCAAGGTCACTGTGACCTCTAAACAAAAAAATCTAACAAGCTTTCGCAGCGGAGCGTGGCACCCGTTATGCCGTGCTCTTGTTACATATGCTTTTATGTCAGGGTAATATTATTATCTAAAATATACAAAAATGATGTGTTTAGCGCACCAAATGACTTGTTTGTTTTTTTTTGCAATATGAAATCTTCATGATAGGTGCAAAGGGCCAGACAAAAAAAAAATAAGTACACATTTCACAAATTGACTGCATCACTTTGTGTTATTGCGTCTATAAGAAAGTAATATTACCCTGATAGCACCATGTGTAAATAACTAAATAAGTAAATATCCTGAAATTTCCAATTTAAAAAAATCTAGTTGGCCATCCGAACAACCAAGTTTTGCAATATTCTTTCCTGCTGCCTTCCACCCCCCCCCCTCTGGGGAAAACTTGCAACAAAGTTTTTATGTCCCCCACTATAGTAGTGGGAGACAAATTGTTTTTGCCCTGTCTGTTGGTTGGTTGGTTGGTCTGTTGGTTTGCGCCAATTTTAACATTTTGCAATAACTTTTGCTATATTGAAGATAGCAACATCATATTTGGCATGCATGTGTATCTCATGAAGCTGCACATTTTGAGTGGTGAAAGGTAAAGGTCAAGGTCATCCTTCAAGGTCAGAGGTCAAATATATGTGGCCAAAATCGTTCATTTTATAAATACTTTTGCAATATTGAAGATAGCAACTTCATATTTGGCATGCATGTGTATCTCATGGAGCTGCACATTTTGAGTAGTGAAATTTCAAGGTCAAGGTCATCATCCTTCAAGGTCAGAGGTCAAATATATGTGGCCCAAATTGCTTATTGTATGAATACTTTTGCAATATTGAAGATAGCAACTTGATATTTGGCATGCATGTGTATCTCATGGAGCTGCACATTTGGAGTGGTGAAAGGTCAAGGTCAGAGGTCAAATATATGTAGCCCAAATCGCTTATTTTATGAATACTTTTGCAATATTGAAGATAGCAACTTGATATTTGGCATGCATGTGTATCTCATGGAGCTGCACATTTTGAGTGGTGAAGGGTAAAGGTCATCCTTCAAGGTCAAATATATGGGTCAAAATTGCTCATGTAATGTCACTTCTGCAATATTGAAGCTAGCAATTTTATATTTGAAATGCGTGTGTATCTCAAGGAGCTGCACATTTTGAGTGGTGAAGGGTCAAGGTCAAGGCCATCCTTCAAGGTCAAACGTCATATAGGGGGACATTGTGTTTCACAGACAGATCTTGTTTTTAACAAGTTGTGAATAACCGTGAGGACCAATTTTAAATATAAAGTTACTCCTGTTGCTGATGCTGCTGTTATAATATTGCTGTTGCTGATACCACTGGTCACATGTCCCTGATATGTGGCCCATAATTAATAAGTATGACCTTGCTGTTTGCAGATTTATACTTTAAGACAACCAGGTGTTTTTGCTAAGCTCTTCATGCCATACCTTGTTAAACATAAATTTTATTGTGTTTGGCACCAAAATTGACAACCAAATCAGGTAAATGGTGCATGATGCTAAGGTATTAATGCTGAACATCTCTAAATCGGTTAAAGTAGCTGACCCTGGCATTTGTATAGTTCCTGTCCTATTACCATATTGTCTGTGTTGTTGACAAAATATTTTTTTCCTCAAGGTCTGTCAAAGAATCCTTGAAGGTGCATGACACTACATGCTGCTTTTTTGTTGTGTTTTGTGCAAGCATGCACATAAATAGTGAAATTATATACACATCTAAAGTTTTAATGGACAATAAATTGTAAGTCAAGGATCTTGTACAATGGCCCTGTTTTTGTCCTCCTTATGTGTTGCATGATGTTACCTGGCCACCAATATAAGCTTCAGAGTTTTTGTAATCGACCCACATGTCCTTACTCTTGTTGTTTGTTTGCTTGTCTATAATTTTGTCTTTGACAAAAATGGTTAAGACTACAATGACAAATCCTATTTTCAGTTTGGCTACATTTGGTTTGTTACGGCTACATGTACTTTGTAATGGGCACATATTTCAGCAGGTTTCATAGAAACATCTTTGCTTTTTTAACAGGATTGATCTTCTAAAGTATTTGGTTCAAATTATTATTGTCCCCTACCGGTTTCAATGGAGGGGTCCTTATGGTTTGCGCTCTGTGTGCCCGTCAGTCTGTGAGTCTGTCACACTTTTCTGGATCCTGCGATAACTTTAAAAGTTCTTAATATTTTTCATGAAACTTGAAACATGGATAGATGGCAATAAGGACATTATGCACATCATCTCATTTTGTTCCAACGTCAAAAATTATGGTTGCTATGGCAACAAATAATAAAAAATAAATATATTTCTGACAATGGTGGAGCTGGTAGGGAACATATATTGCTTGGCAATAGTCTTGTTTATTAAGTTATTATTTAAAATCACTTTCTTTTTTTAGGACATATAATACTTAATGCATGACTTTTTGTTGTATGTGTCATGTTTAGAAAAGAAATGAGTTGCTCAAAGTTTAACAACCAGGTAAAATTATGACCTTTGATTTTATGATGAAGTTATTTGTGCAAATGAAAAAGTACAAATTTAAATTATTTGTAATCTGAAAATACATACATATGCTTAAACTGTTTAGAGGTGTATGAAAAGCCAGTTCCTTATTATATTATTTTTATTTGACATTAACATGTTGTTACTGTAAATGACCATACAAGTTTTGAGTGCTATCTTACTTTAAATTTTTATCTGCTGAAAGTTTCAGAAAAAAATTGCTTAGAGGCTCTGTATGGTTGTGACTGTTCAGTTTAAACAATCAACATTAAAAACAGTTGATAATTATATAGTTCAAATGTTTCATTTTTAAAGGATATACATTGTAACACAATTGTCAAGCAAGAATAGTATCCTTTGTTCCAAAGACTTGTTATAACAAAAAAAAAGCAAGACAACAATGAGTCACGTAACTCATTTAGGCCAACATTTTTTAATAAAAAGGTTTTCGGATTTTTTTTCTAAAAGTGTCGGGTAGGAGGACGGAAAAAAAAAAGATGGGTGACCAAATATGCACTCATTTTAAAAATGTTATGGTATGAAGTTCTTTTTACTTAGCAACCACAGTGATTTTTTTCAAACATGTTGATGTGCAAAATGATCATAATCAGACTGTAGGTCTTGATGTGCAGTTTTTAAAGGGAGGCGGAAAACAACAACGGGCGAGGCATGGTATGGTATTGCGCAAGGGGGGGGGGTTAAAGGGTTAGGATTAGGGTAAGTGTTAGGGGTCGGGTTAAGGTTTGGGTTAGCCTAAACCCAACCCTAACCCGACCCCTAACCCTTTTTTGGGGTTATCACCCCTGACCATGCCTCGCCCGTTGTAGTTTTCCGCCTCCCGTGTTTAAATTAGTTTGAATTTTAAAAATATCTTAACTATATATATATATATATACAAGTTCAAAAGTTATGCAATCTTTTCACTTGTCTATAATAAACTTTTTGGTGAAATTTTGATTGTTTTTTCACAAGGAATCCATATGTTGCATTAAAAATACTTTATATCAACAAACAACCAAAAAGCTATTGAGGTTTAAAAGAACATTTATAGTTTATTGTCCAGTAAAAATCAATACCGCAGACAAATACAAATAGCATAATAAAACGCTTCAGGGGTTTCACTGGCCCAAAAAAAGTTGTTGCCACTTAATCGCGGTGTGAAAACCGCCCGTAATTCAAACTTAATCAATAAGGACAATCATTTAAGGAACCTTACTACATTAATGAATAATGGCATTTACTATATTTTTATTACTCACAGAAGTATGTTAATACATAAATAACAATAAGTACCTTATAAGTCCAAATATTAAAAGCTTTATTTTTATATAACTAACATTTTTTCCACTTGATTAACTAGATAACCAACATAATATAATAACGTTAACAATAATGTAACAGTATGCTGCATACATGTTTCAGAATTATTTATTAAAACCGAGAATCACACAAATATATATCATCTGAAAGGAAAAATAAATCAAACATTAGAAAATAAAGCATCTCAATTCAAATTGTTAAACAGTTTATACATTTGGTCATTTGGACATGATATACATCAACTTCTGTTTATTATCAAATTTCACAAATTTTAAAACAACACCTTTTGTTAAAAGGTTTTCTGTTAATTGTGGTGGTTGATTTCCAGGTTCAATTAATAAAATGAATATTTTTTCGCATCTTTTTCTTGACAGAAAGACCCAGGATAATTGCCACTATCCATTCTTGTTGTCTTAAATAACACAAAACATATTTGTACAAACTATATACAACAAATCAACACATAAATGTCACTATCTTTATATATGTCCGAATTTTAACATATCCGAAATATAGTACATCGAGTGAAGGACCTACTTTTGATTTCAGAAATAGTTGGTATCTTAATTAAAATATATCGTTCCCAGAACATTTTAATAATGGAACTGTTAAACACAAATGCCTGTTGAAACAAGTTAACATGTGTTTTTGTGATGGTATTGATTAAAGAAATAGCGTCCCTAATAATCGTTATAATTATGGATCTTCGTGACAGTTTATCCCAGGATAACATAATTGATAGTTCAATGTCATAAAGGAGCTGTTAATCCTATAATAACCCACATAAACTTTACTATTTTATTTGGACATTCATGGTTTGAAATCGTTTTAGAAACTGTTGATTTTGCGATTTTTGAACTTTTGGTACGAACCAGTTCGGGACAAAACCAAAGTTTCATACCCATTGAAAATAACGAAAAAACACATATTATATGCACAAATTCGTCACTACAACTACATTTAACAACACATAAAATTTTATTCTCTAAAATATGACCGTATTTGTGCGTAAAATATGGAATGTTTAAAGTTGATAGGCGTAAATGGGTTTCGCATTTCGAGCACCTGTTAAATTAAAATCGTTTTTTATGTCCCCCACTATAGTAGTGGGGGACATATTGTTTTTGCCCTGTCTGTCTGTTGGTCCGTTGGTCTGTTGGTCTGTTTGCGCCAACTTTAACATTTTGCAATAACTTTTGCTACATTGAAGATAGCAACTTCATATTTGGCATGCATGTGTATCTCATGAAGCTGCACATTTTGAGTGGTGAAAGGTCAAGGTCATCCTTCAAGATCAGAGGTCAAATATATGTGGCCAAAATCGCTCATTTTATGAATGCTTTTGCAATATTGAAGATAGCAACTTGATATTTGGCATGCATGTGTATCTCATGGAGCTGCACATTTTGAGTGGTGAAAGGTCAAGGTCATCCTTCAAGGTCAGAGGTCAAATATATGTGGCCCAAATTGCTTATTTTATAAATACTTTTGCAATATTGAAGATAGCAACTTGATATTTGGCATGGATGTGCATCTCATGGAGCTGCACATTTTGAGTGGTGAAAGGTCAAGGTCATCCTTCAAGGTCAGATGTCAAATATATGTGGCCAAAATCGCTTATTTTATGAATACTTTTGCAATACTGAAGATAGCAACTTGATATTTGGCATGCATGTGTATCTCATGGAGCTGCACATTTTGAGTGGTGAAAGGTCAAGGTCATCCATCACAAGGTCAAGGTCATCCTACAAGGTCAAACGTCATATAGGGGGACATTGTGTTTCACAAACACATCTTGTTTCTTATTGCTTTGAATGCTTTCATAATATTTTTTAGTCATTTTAATACTATCAATTTTATAAAATTGTGAAGAAATAATAAAATATTTATTTACAAATCATTTCCATTCAGGAATTTATTTGATGGTTGCATAATTATTGCGAAATTAGCAGACTTTGCTGATGAAAGCGTTGTAGCGTTCATCAACTTCTTGCACAAACAATGATGGCGTAGCTGTTGGTAAATTCCAGCAACAGTACACGATGAAGGAGGTTCACGTATTAATGTGGGTAATTAAAACTGGGTTTACTATGATGATTCATAATTCATTTGAACTTTTTCTAAAAACCGGCAAGCGTTTTGTGTTTAAAAGCCACCTTTTGGCATCTGAAAAAAAAACAAGATTTTTAATTATTTTTTGGGGGGGGGTTTCATCAAAAATTGAATTCAGCGGGTCTGAAAATCATTTTATTAAAAAACTCTGGCCTTAAAAGCAATAAACAACTCTCAGCATAACCTTACTATTTAAAGGAATAATTTTGTGTGAAGACTTAAAACTTTAGTCTGGCTTTCCAGATAGATTTTTTTATCGTTTTTGCTAAATTTGCTATTGAGTTTGCAATCATTTTTCTGACAT
Organism: Dreissena polymorpha; assembly: GCF_020536995.1. Classification (NCBI taxonomy): domain Eukaryota; kingdom Metazoa; phylum Mollusca; class Bivalvia; order Myida; family Dreissenidae; genus Dreissena; species Dreissena polymorpha. Next base: position 107,798,199 of record NC_068361.1, read on the forward strand.
TCAATCAAATTCGCTTAATGAACTTAAAATAAACAACATGTAAGATTAATTAAAAAATGATTAATACAGTGGAACCCCTCTAAACCGGACAACCCCGGGACCGAGCGGAAATTCCGGTTTAGAGGGACATTGACTATTTTAATTTCAGAAAGTCAATAACATAAACTAATGTGGAAAAACACTTTCACCAAATTATAATAGGTTATTTACATTTATCAGCAATATCAGTCACAACATAAATCAAACATTGCATCCTGAAAAACAAACTATTTATACATGTATGCATTTGTTAGGTGAATTAATTTTTTTCACACGATATTCCGGATCGTCGATATTCCTACCCCATATTTCTCTGACAGCATCTTTAGTGTAGGTTTAGGGAACATCTCTAACTCTTTCATCAATTTGATTTTGTCTTGTTGAGGCAATTCCACGGGCATTAGAAGGAGATTAGAAGGAGGTTTGGACATTTTTATGCCCCCCTTCGAAGAAGAGGGGGTATATTGCTTTGCTCATGTCGGTCGGTCGGTACGTCCGTCCACCAGATGGTTGTCAGACGATAACTCTAGAACGCTTGGGCCTAGGATCATGAAACTTCATCGGTACATTGATCATGACTCGCAGATGACCCCTATTGATTTTGAGGTCACTAGGTCAAAGGTCAAGGTCACTGTGACCCGAAATAGTAAAATGGTTTCCGGATGATAATTCAAGAACGCTTATGCCTAGGATCATGAAACTTCATAGGTAGATTGATCATGACTAGCAGATGACCCCTATTGATTTTCAGGTCACTAGGTCAAAGGTCAAGGTCACGGTGACCCGAAATAGTAAAATGGTTTCCAGATGATAATTCAAGAACCCTTATGCCTAGGATCATGAATTTTGATAGGTAGATTGATCATGACTAGCAGATGACCCCTATTGATTTTCAGGTCACTAGGTCAAAGGTCAAGGTCACGGTGACCAGAAATAGTAAAATGGTTTCTGGATGATAACTCAAGAACGCTTATGCCTAAGATCATGAAACTTGATAAGTACATTGATCATGACTGGCAGATGACCCCTATTGATTTTCAGGTCAAAGGTCAAGTTCACAGTGACCCGAAATAGTAAAATGGTTTCCTGATGATAACTAAGGAAAGCTTATGGCTAGGATCATGAAACTTCATAGGTACATTGATCATGACTCACAGATGACCCCTATTGATTTTCAGGTCACTAGGTCAAAGGTCAAGGTCACAGTGACAAAAAACATATTTACAAAATGGCTGTCACTACAACTTAGAGCCCATATGGGGGGCATGCATGTTTTACAAACAGCCCTTGTTAGTCTTAATTACCAATTTGAAAATCGAAATGAATATCTTAATGCAACTGCTTCAATAACTCAGCAAATCACCATTTTATATGACACTAAATTAGCACTGGTAATGAAAAAAACAAAATTAAATAGCATTAAGATTATAAAAATTTAGCACGGCTTCCTACATCAAAAACAAAACACACTAAAGAACTCTATATTTGTTATCAGTAATTATAATCTGTATTATCACCTCTTTTGATCTATATGTACATCACCGGACAAGTATCTTAATTGTTTTGCTATATTTACAGTTTGCAATTTTTTTGACCACCTTTATTAATTTCAAGCGTCTTTAATCCGCTATTTACAACTTTTTGACACTAGGTCTAAGGTGCAATAAACTGGCCCTGAGCGGTTTAGAGAGGTACAATTACGTATGAAAGAATGACCGGTATTCGGAATTGAGGGGATTCCGGTCTTGAGGAGATATTTTACGCATTGTTTTATAGGGGAAAAAATGGGACCGGACAATTTGTTCGGTTAAGAGAGGATCCTGTTTAGAGGGTTTCCACTGTATTTAGAGATTTCTCTTTTTATGTCCCCCACCATTTTAGTGGGGGACATATTGATTTTGCCCTGTCTGTTGGTCTGTTGGTTTGGTCAAACTTTAACATTTGCCATAACTTGTGCAATATTGAAGATAGCAACTTCATATTTGGCATGCATGTGTATCTCATGGAGCTGCACATTTTGAGTGGTGGAAGGTCAAGATCATCCTTCAAGGTCAAAGGTATAAAAAAAAAGTCAAAGCGCCGCAGAAGGTGACATAGTGTTTCTGACAAACACATTTCTGGTTTTTAATTGGGAATAGTAACAAGATATAGTTAGATACGTTAAGATGACTTACTTATCCACCTTTTTTGGAAACATATTGTTTCATGCAGTTAAAGATAATTGCATTTGAAAAATGTTTTGTTTTATTATTATATTTAAAAAAAATTTATGACTTCCAGTCCAAAAAATAGCTGAAATGTCATTGCACATTTGGCTTAACAGTTAAATGTCTGTCTCAAAATGTGTGTCCTGGTTTGACAGACTGTCAAAATTTGTCACATGTTTTATGTCTGTATTATTAAATCAATTAACAGTGGTTGTCCTTTTGTCACATTCTATTGCATTTGATTCAATAGATATGTTTAGTTATCTTGTTTTTGTCACCTATGTGGGGCACATCCAAATCGGGGGTCTACCTGTCTGGGAAAAAGCTCTGATCTGTGTAATCAGCCATGTTGACAGTGATCAGACTGCAACCTGATACCCTGGGTAATTATGAATGGGACTGGTTTGTGTGCCTTCAGCAATAAATCAGGCCAAGATTACAAATGAGACACGTGTGTCTGTACAAGGATAGGTTTTTTGAATGAGGCAAAAAATCAGGCCAGTAAAATGTATTATCAGCTGGGATTTGTTTGAAGAACATGTTAAGATAAAGAAATTGGTAACAAAATATAGCCCAAAAATGATTTTATGAATGAACACACCATGTTTTGAGGAAAATTCATTTGCTGTTAATCTAATGATGTTTGGGTAGTGATAAAGATATTCCCCAAACGTGCTTTAACGATTTATGAATGAACAAACCATGTTTTGAAGAAAATTGATTTGCCATTAAGTGAATCGTTTGTCAGTTTAATGATGTTTGGGTAAGGGTAAGATACCGGTATATTCTGTCATGTCTTCAGTTTTTTTAACCACAGTGCAAGCAGTTTATGTGTAGCCAAGTCTTTGCACAAGGATTTGTTTGTTTGAGAAAAAGATCATGTTTAAAACCAATTAAATCCCATTAGGAGCACACCTGATATCTGCCCCAGTTTGATACTTTGTCTAGACAATGCACTGCTAAAAAATAAATCAAAAAAATAAATAACAACAGCTGCTCTTAGGTAGTAAAAACATTTGTAATATTACCTTTACCAAAAGCATTAAAGTAACATTTGTCACTCCAAATCGGTTGCTTGTCTATTTGCAAAATGTATGCTAGTCTTCAAAACAATTATGTTTAAACACTTAATTACACTAAATTGGAGGCAAACATTTCATTGTTAATTGCTTGTTCCACTGTATGTTTTAGAATGAATCATTTGTTTGCTGTTTAAAAAAACTAATTTGGGGAAAGTTTGTTTCGACCATGCAGACACATTTAAGGATAAAAAGATGCCCAGTAATGAGATGGTTTGTGTTGTGAAAGGATTGCATTAACAAATTACAATTTTAGGGTTCATATTTCCATATTTAAATACCAACAGAATGATGCACCCATAGCTTTCTTGCTCCAGAGATAGGTGAACTGTACAAGGATAAATGTATGCTTATGCAGAAGTGGTGAAAAGTGGCAAAAAACGTTTTTGAAGGAGGGCATTTTTGCCTATGATAATTTGCATATTGTCATAAACTTAAAAGTAACACTGTATTCTATTATTAGAAACTCTAATTGTATCACAATAAACATGACGAGAAAAAAAATTAAAAAAAATACTGTGAAAAGGTATATAATAAAAAGAATATTATGTTGGTCTCAGAGCTGCATGGTGCTATCGTTTTACACACGCCACTCAACTCATACATTCTATTGGACCTATTAATTACCTTGATATTCAGTATGTATCAGTCTTATTTGGCTGTCAGTAAACAAGTCAAAATCAAGTATCTTGGCAGTGTAGCATTAGTTGAAGGGACAAATGAAACAGTGGCAAGTAAAAAAATACTTGACCACATGTTCTATAAATATGCTATAAGTTGTCAGTAGCATTTCCAAGACAGTTACAACAAAGATAATTATTTAATTCCACAGAGTGAAGGAACTTTCAGTTATCTTTTTATACTCTTTCAGGAAACATACATGTGATGTCAGAAAATAAGAGTGGGCCCATGCTAATTTCTATCCCTGACTTTGCCGCTACACTGACGCCAGTAGACCAATAACATCATTGTAACTCTTTCAGTGCTGGAACCGAATTTTGAAGGCCTTTGCAAACAGTTTGGATCCAGATGAGATGCCACAGAACGTGGCGACTCATCAGGATCCAAACTGTTTGCTATTCTGATAGTATTCTTGGAAAAAAGGAAGAAAATGCAAATTTTAGAAATTCAGCAGATGACATTTTAGCAGACGACAAATTTCCCAGCATGCAAAGGGTTTAACTTCTTGTCTTGTGTCTTTCCAGGGAGGAGATAGTGGACTTGGAGAAGGGAGACCAGCACATCATGAGATATAAGCCGATGATGTCACTCGTGAACTCTGGGGCAGTCTCATTGATATGAGTTACACAAGACAGCACCAGATTTCTACACTGCTACACTGTGTGATAGAATTTGTCACTTGATAATAACCACAATAGATTTAAGGTGTTTAACCCATTTATGCCTAGTGGACTCTCCCATCCTTCTAAATTGGATTAATTTATTTCCAAAATTAGGGATGTCTAGTATATTTATTTCTATATTTAGAATATTTCTTACAGAAATTCCTTTAAGCAAACAGCGCAGACCCTGATGAGACGCCGCATCATGCAGCGTCTCATCTGGGTCTACGCTGTTTGCAAAGGCCTTTTTTCTAGACGCTAGGCATAAATGGGTTTAATTTGTGCTGCTGAGGAAATACACTCTTCCTCACCTGAATGCAGAATATCACAAGAGATTTCCATCTGAATTGAGAAATAAGTTTTGAATTCTGACCATTTTTTACAATTACCTGTGCATGTATGTATTAAGTAACTTGTGAATATGTGGAGCCTTTGACATGTAAATTCTAAGAATTGTGCATTAAAGTATTTATTTTTGTATAAATTTTAAAAACATATTTAATTGCTATTTCATGTATCCAGGAACTGTAAATGTTAATAAGTTGTAAATTCCTTTACACAGTAACTTGTCAATGTCCTGTGAATTCATGTACGAGTGACTTAGGAATTAATGTAACTAGTGACTTGTGAATTTATGTTTTTATAATCCAAAAATGTTGTGCATTTAAAATGTAAAAACAGTCCAAGAATCAATTGCTATCATTACTTTGTGTTGTTTGTCTGTGACATATCAATACATATAATGTGCATTAAATTCTATGTACTGATTGAATTAATGAGTATCTTGTTTAGCAACTTTTATGTGATGTTGTGTGACATACTGAAATTATTGTGTAACATGTGTGAAAAATTGCAGTTTATTAAGACACACATTTTAACATTCAACCAATATTATTATGCTCCCCATATATATATATGGGGAGCATATAGTTGCCAGTTTGTCCTTCCGCACATACGTACGGTCACACTTTTGTTACAGTTTCTCATAGCACCTTCAATACTTAAACGATCTCTTTCATATTTGGCATGTAGATACCTTGCATGGACCTCTACCTTTTGATGACATTTGAGGTCACTGGGGTCAAGGTCACCAAGGCTAATAATAGACTTTTGTTACAGTTTCTCATAGCACCTTCAATACTTTACCGATCTCTCATATTGGCATGTAGATACCTTGCATGGACCTCTACCTTTTGATGACGTTTGAGGTCACTGGGGTCAAGGTCACCAGGGCTAATAATAGACTTATGTTACAGTTTCTCATAGCACCTTCAATACTTTACCAATCTCTTTCATATTTGGCATGTAGATACCTTGCATGGACCTCTACCTTTTGATGACGTTTGAGGTCAAGGTCACCAAGGCTAATAATAGATTTTTCCGTCACACTTTTGTTACAGTTTTTCATAGCACCTTCAATACTTTATCAATCTCTTTCATATTTGGCATGTAGGTACCTTGCATGGATCTCTACCTTTTGATGATGTTTGAGGTCACTGGGGTCAAGGTCACTAAGGCTAATAATAGATTTTTGTTACAGTTTCTCATAGCACCTTCAATACTTTACCGATCTCTTAAATATTTGGCATGTAGATACCTTGCATGGACCTCTACCTTTTGATGATGTTTGAGGTCACTGGGGTCAAGGTCACCAAGGCTAATAATAGATTTTTCCGTCACACTTTTGTTTCAGTTTCTCATAGCACATTCAATACTTTACTGATCTCTTTCATATTTGACATGTAGGTACCTTGCATGGACCTCTACCTTTTGATGACGTTTGAGGTCACTGGGGTCAAGGTCACTAAGGCTAATAATAGACTTTTGTTACAGTTTCTCATAGCACCTTCAATACTTTACTGATCTCTTTCATATTTGGCATGTTGATACTTTGCATGGACCTCTACCTTTTGATGATGTTTGAGGTCACTGGGGTCAAGGTCACCAAGGCTAATAATAGATTTTTCCGTCACACTTTTGTTAAGTTTCTCATAGCACCTTCAATACTTTACCGATCTCTTTCATATTTGGCATGTAGGTACCTTGCATGGACCTCTACCGTTTGATGACATTTGAGGTCACTGGGGTCAAGGTCACCAAGGCTAATAATAGATTTTTCCGTCACACTTTTGTAACAGTTTCTCATAGCACCTTCAATCCTTAACGATCTCTTTCATATTTGGCATGTAGGTACCTTGCATGGACCTCTACCCCTTGATGACGTTTGAGGTCACTGGGGTCAAGGTCACCAAGGCTAATAATAGATTTTTCTGTCACACTTTTGTTTCAGTTTCTCATACCACCTTCAATACTCTTTCATATTTGGCATGTAGATACATTGCATGGACCTCTACCTGTCCATTTGCATGGGTGTTCTGCAATGCAAACATTTGCAAGTAATGCCAATTCTACATGTGTTTACAAGGTTTTTGTAAGATTTGTACCTAGACATGTAGCCTCTAGAGTGTTTACAAGATTTCTTTATAGCCAAATAAGGAAAACTGCCCCGCCCACTGGCAGCCATGTTTTTCAACGGACCGGAACCACTTTTGAACTCAACAAACATATCAATAAGACAAACATTTGTACAAAGTTACATGAAGATTGGGCATAAAATGTGACTTCTTTAGTGTTTACAAGGTTTTCTCTTTTTTTTTACCTAGTGACCTAGTTTTTGATCAAGCATGACCCAGTTTCGAACTCAATCGAGGTATCGTTGGGACAAATCTTCTGACCAAGTTTCATGAAGATTGGACAAGAAATGTGGCCTCTATGGTGTTTACAATGTTTCTCTATAGCCAAATAAGGAAAACTGCCCCGCCCACTGGCGGCCATGTTTTTCAACGGACCGGAACCACTTTTGAACTCGACCAACATATCATTAAGACAAACATTTTGACAAAGTTACATGAAGATTGGGCGTGAAATGTGACTTCTACAGTGTTTACAAGGTTTTCCTTTTTTTGACCTAGTGACCTAGTTTTTGACCCAGCGTGACCCAGTTTCGAACTCGATTGAGGTATCATTGAGATAAATCTTCTGTCCAAGTTTTGTGAAGATCGGACAAGAAATGTTGCCTCTAGAGTGTTTACAAGGATTCTCTATAGCCAACTAAGGAAAACTGCCCCGTCCACTGGCGGCCATGTTTTTCGGCGGACCGCAACCACTTTTGAACTCGACCAACATATCATTAAGACAAACATTTTGACAAAGTTACATGACGATTAGCATGAAATGTGAATTCTACAGTGTTTACAAGGTTTTCCTTCTCTTTTTTTACCTAGTGACCTAGTTTTTGACCCAGCATGACTCAGTTTCGAACTCGATCGAGGTATCATTGGGACAAATCTACTTACCAAGTTTCATGAAGATCGGACAAGAAATGTGGCCTCTATAGAGTGTTTACAAACCAAATGTTTACGACGGACGGACAGACGACGGACAAAGACCGATCACAAAAGCTCACCTGAGCAATTTGTTGAGCTAAAAAGCTTGTGAACAATGCAGAGGCCACAATTATTGAACAAATTCATGAAAGTTAGTTATCACATTTTTCCAGTTATATCTCTCCCAGTGCCATTGTGTTACATGGGGTAAAAGAAAATATGTCACTATGTCAAATAAACGAAAAATCTTTTGATCACCATATGCGTAATATTCATGCAACTTGGTCAGACCATTAGTCCCAATGTTATCTCGGTCAAGTTCAATTGTCACATGGGTCAACATGTGTCGTTCTGTCAAATTTAAGCAAATGCATGCCAACACTAGAAGTGGCATTTGTTTGCATAATCTTCATTAACCGTGCTCAGAACATGTTCTCAGCAAAATTCAAAAATTGCTGTGGTCCGATAAAAGTCATGGCAACGTGGGGCAAGGCAGTTTTTCTTATATATAGCTGTTGGAACTCTATAGAAGTTACATGTTGTGACCAAGCATAACGCAGCTTACTCAGAACATGTTTTTCCATAGATATCGGGGCTGACTTAGAAAATGTTTCCGTCCCGCTGAAGAAGATCTTGCGGGTAACAGTTTTCGTTATATGGCTATAGTAGAACATTACCTTAGAGCAGGAAAGTTCCTTTGGTTTCAGGTGAGCGTTTTATGGCCTTTTGCCCTCTTGTCAGAGTGCAACATTTTACAGAGGCAAATTCCTCGTCTTACCTTAACGTCGCTGAACTAGGAACACAAGGATAAATTGATCATAACACATTTTGGTTGAAAATCTCTTCGTGACTCCGATGCCTGTATACAATGTACTTTGTGAATAAGACATCATCTCAAAACGTTTGGTATTAAAAATATATAAATATATTTATATAACTTAACATGACACTGTATGAACATTCAAACTCGTTCAACGACCGAACCGCATTTACATACATATGGTATGGTATGTATAGAAATTAAAACAAAACATAAATTAGGAATACCATACATAGATCATAAGTCAAATCTGTCACATACTTGTGATACACATCCAGATAACAAAGTTTATCATGATCAAGGCATGTTATCATACCTCAGTTGTAAATACTGACGAAAATTTATATTGCGCAATACCGCAAAAGTCATTCGAACCCAGCATGATCCGTTGGCGGTATTTATTGAACGAAACTAGTAGAAGTTACTTTTCAACGGAGTCCCTCATGAATGCTGTGTTTACGTACTCTCTTTGCATTGTAGAACGTGCTCGTCGCGTGATCACTGTTGTTCATTCACTGATCCACGCACTCTCTTCATATTACGGAAGATGCTCGTCGCATGCTTTTAATATTTTTTAACTGCTTGATGTATTTTGATGGTGTATTATGGTACGCCAAGCCTTCCTGACGTTGATGTTTGGTTAGTTTGTGTTGTTAAGTCAAGCCGGTATTTTTATGAGTCATATTGACATTATTTTGGTTCAAGTTTGCGTGACGTTGAGTTATCCTGTTGAGTCAAGTTTTTTTAAGTTTAGCAAAGTTAGAACTGTTGTGTCAAAGTGAAATAATGCATTGTCAATTTTACATCATATTGGTGAATGGTGGATTTATTTATGTGGTTTTAATTTTGAAACCAAGTTGAGTCGCATTAGTATAATAGCGAGTTTATATGACATATGCTGGAGTCTAATGGCATTGAGTTGAGTCTATTTGACATTAGGTTAAGTGAAGTTAGCGTTTTGTTGTTTTAAAAACCAATATGGTGGACTCAAGTTTTCATGACACTGTGTTATATTGACGCTTGTTTTAATCACATTGGAATTTTGTTAATCCAGAAATAAATAATGTTTAGACTTAAGTCGTATTTTAAGTCAATTCAGTGTATTTTAATGTTACGTTCCAGAAATAAACCTTTCAGCAAATATGGATCGCTGTTGAGTTTTATGGCAATTGTCATCAGAACACATTACACCACATACTATGACTTTACAACAAGTAAAACCGCTCAATTTGTATTACGTTTGATACAATTTTATTGCGAATTAACTTAAACTGATGCTTACTGAACCCAACATAATGTCAGCTTGACTGCACCTCATGTCATTTTCACCAAAAAATCGTGCAAATTTGATCCGACACCATGAAACTCAACATAATGAAAAATGGACTCAACCCAATGCCATCTTGACTAAAATCTGCACCAACCTCTTGCCTTCTTGACCAAAGATTATGTGAGCTGGACTTAACTTCTGATTACTTAACACAAATTAAGGCTAATTTGACTCGATCTAGTGTAAAATGGACTCAACTTTTGTATTTTTTGTTAATTTACCAAAGCGATCGCACCGATCTTGGTAGAAAAACTGCTCCACATTATAATAAAGGATAACATGTTATCTGTTATTTCATACTTTAATAGATGCGACATTTTAATTAGCATATTTAGAGATTTCTTCATTTAACGCAATGTGACTGACAGGCATTTATAAGCGTGAATCTGTCAGATATCGTTTGAAATTTTATTAACCACCCATGGTACATCGGCCATTTTGAAACATTCGTTAATTAAAACTCATGTTTCACGAATAAATTAGTGACTCCAGTGAGAAAGTTCTCCCGTTTCCTGAACTTATTAAGTCGTGGGAGCGAGCTACTTAAACGTTTGAACGATTGACTAAGTCGTTGAAATAGAGATACAGCAATACAAACCACCATATCTCATATCTGTGCCACCGTACGCAACTTGCCTATTAACCTGCTCTACATGTACACGTGTGGTCAGCAGGTCACCGCTTTATCGGCGCATGTGACCAAGCGGTCTCGTGTAGCTGGCATGTCTAGCTGACAAATTTCTAGCCTTAAATATGCAAGTAGTTAAAATGGCATGCCGACCCACACTGATGTAGGAGATGATTCCCATTTTCATTAATATAGTGTTACCAGCCTACAATTCTCTACACTGGGCGCAAGTCGTAAGGCACCACGGACTAAAAGGGACATTTCACAGATTTTGGCATGTTTTGCTGTTTGTCATTAAATGCTTTAAATTGATAAATGTAAACATCAAAACTAAAGAGTTTAAGTATAAAACAAATATATAAAATTAAAGAAAGGAAACAAAGTTATCACACCCGGGCCCGAACAACGTCTATTGTTCAAACCACTCGGCCATCCGTGCTCACGAACCGTAGTAGTTTATTCCTAATATAAGCAATTCACGGAATGTCACAAAATATAACGATAACAACATAACTTTGCAAATTAAACGAACCATTTCGCATTTGTAACGCTTTATCATTTTCAGGTTGTTAAATCGCCTAAAGATGCATGTAATGACTGTTTTGGATCAAAATATGAAAAGGTCCCTTTATCACTCAGTTAACTCTTAATAAGAAATGATATGTTAGAGAAATTTCGTTTTGTGATTGGAGCATCTTTCGCCTTAACAACCTGTGACTTTAAATAATATATATGACTGATTATGACTTAATTTATTGGTGTTTAAAAGATATCACCTTCAAGTTTCTCTTTAAATCAAAACGTTGCTGATTTCATCCGTATATTTGTTCGTTAACCCTAAAACAGCAACAATTATATCATGTAAAGCGATAATAAACAATTAATTGAGAGATTTTCCAAAATGCGGAATTTCAATAAAATATTATTTTCATATATAAAATAACAAAATGGTAAGTAAAAAGTGCGTTGTAACTTTTGTTAAGCTCAGGTCAAAAATGTGCGTCTTACCAATATTTGCATTTGTGATGCTTGCCGGACATCCTGTAACACTGAATGTTCCTAAGTGTACGTAGAATAAAATAAGAGTAAGATGAAAGCGAATAAATAATGTTTTGCTTGCTTATCGACAGATCCCGATTTCTCGGACGTTATCAGCAATACTTTCATAGATCACATTCCATTAACATAGGTGTTTGAATTTAAGAAATTATTTGCGATGTATTAGTGTTAATCAGTCAAAAACAACGATAAGGAGTGGACATACGTATGTAAGCCTCGCGTCAGAACGTCATAAACGTTGACTATCATAAAACATGAATAATCTTACATAATTTGCTTGATATTTCTATTTAAAAAAAGATAACTATTTTTCTCATGCTGCGCCCAAGTTTTGGCCACTGACTGCGTTACATTCTGTTTTATGTGTAAATGGAGATCTGCGAGTATTGTGTTAACATCATTGGCTCAGCTCAGGTCAGGGGCGTAGTCAGCGATACGCACTTACGCACGTGCGTTACATCATTCAGAAAAATTAAAATGTACGCATGGCCAAAATAGGCTTAAAAGTGTAAGGCTATGTATGACCTTAGGAGGTTAACCTTAATGTGCGTGATAATTTAAGATCTCAAGTCAGACATATCAGAGCAATGATTTACGAGACTACTTTGAGTTATTTGAACCTGAAGTTTGGTAGCGCCACCACCGGATCGTCTCTCGCCAACGCTTTCCTTGACAAACTACGATCTGCCGGATTTAACGTTCCTGCAATAAGAGGCGACGGGGCCGCAAAAATGTTTCGTTGTCACCGCGGTGTCAAAGCCCGCATTCAACAAGTAGTTTCAAGAGCACTTTATACACATTGCAAAGCGTATTCCTTGAATCTTGCAATTATGCACGCGTCCAAAGAGCCCTGTGCAAGAAACATGATGACGACCGTCAAGAAAATAGCATTTTGTTTCCAGCACTCAACCAAAAGGTTATTACGGTTGCAAGAATTCCTTAGCAATAGTGACGAGGATCGGGCTGAGATGGACAGGAGGACCAAACTCAAGTTTTGTTCGAGACCCGGTGGGCGGTCAGAGCCGATGCCCTTTTCACATTCAAGGCTTCATTTGGAACGCTTGTGCGCACACTTGAAGAATGAGCCCAACACAATGATGCAATGGCTGGCGCTAATAAAGCAGCTATTACTAAGTTTAGTTTCATTATTGCACTGGTTGTTGTAGAGCATGTTCTGTCTGCGTGTGTGCTGCTCTCAAAACGACCTCAGGCTACCTCATGCGATCGTCTGCAAGTTGCAATGGAAGCTAAGTCGTAAAAACACAGGAAGAGGCAAAACGCAACGATTCCCATGTACGGCAGGCATTGTTGGAAAAAAGCCGTTGAAATGGCAAGCTCCGTTGATGTTGAACATACAGTTCGCCCCGCAGGGCGACAGCAGAACCGCCCTCATTCACCGGCTGCTACCGCATTTGACTACTGGAGGTTCAATATGTATTTACCATTTGCGGACCATTTACTTGCAGAGCTTCAACAACGGCTTTTTACAAGGAAATGAAAGATACGCCACACAGTACCTATTACCAGATCGTGTTCAAGACCTCCATGATCAACGAACAAATTCAATCTTCTCGGCAGCACAGGCGGACCTTGAAGTTAACATGGAAACATTTCATACAGAAAGTCAGCGTTTGCAATGCCGCTGTGATCAGACACATATTCTATCTACGCCTTCTCTGGAAACCACGCTGCTCGCTCTACCGGAACACTTGTATCCGAATGTTGCTAGGTGCTTCAGTCTGTTGCTTGCGGTGCCAGTATCAACTGCTTCAACAGAACGCTCGTTCAGTACCATGAGACGCCTTAAAACCTACTTGAGGTCAACTATGACAACTAATCGCATGTCTGGACTAGGTCTTATGAACGTTCATAAAGATAGGATACCGAACGCAGCTTGAGCTGTTGACATATTTGTACAAAAGAGGAAAAGGCGTTTGGCACCTATCTTTAATGACAATTGAACTGGTAGATATATACACAAGCCAAGCTAAATGACAAAAACACACAATGTCTATCATTTGATAAATTCAACCAAAAAGTCAAATAGCATAAATAAAGTTTGCACAAACTATTATCATTATTAGTTTATTACGTCTCATGACTTCTTGTTCTGTCACAACGAGTGAAAGCACTTTTCAGATAAAATACAGGATGTAGTATTAAGTGCCCAATATCCCCTCAAATACACATCAGCGCCTACCATTTAAGTTATGATTTTTAAACCCCCGAACCCCCACCAGCGATCACCCCCTCCCACACCCTCACTCATTTGTGCGTAACATTCCTTTATGTCTGGCTACGCCACTGGCTCAGGTTATAAATGATTATTCAGTCTGACAAATATTATTCTTTAATACTTAACGCTAATTTGTCTGTACAACCGAAAGTTATTAACATAATTTGTTATTCTAATATAAAAGAAATAGCTATAGCAAATGTACTCTACGATTAAGAAAGAAAAACGTGATCGGTGGAAAATCCTAAAATTACTCAACCGGACCCTAAAAAGATCCGTTTTGATAATTGTGCGCTAAATTTTAATTTCCTTATGTGAATTCTAAATCATTGCATATCGTGGATTTTTTTGTGTTTATGCATGTATAATGTTTATAAATCTATGAAATGTATATAAGCATATTGTACTGGTGACTTCGTCGAATACAACTGGTACTTTTGATATTAGATCTTCGATGCCTCCATTTTGGAACGATCATTAAAAAATTACGTCCGACTGATGCAGACTGGTTGGTATTAGGGTCTCGGCGTACTTTTTTATTGTCGATCGTTCCATATTTCGTGGTGCCTTGGAGATTTCGATCTGAATGTGGAACAAGAATATTTCTATATCAAATCTTTTATATGGAAACTATTTTGTGTATGGTAATATAGCTAGAATTAGCATTTGTTTACAGGTGAAGCAAACGTTGCAACTGAAGAAATCTTTGTAATGCAAAACTGTTGTTTCGATCGTGATTTTTCCATCTTTAAATAAACTATACATCATTAAGTAGAATTGTCGATTTCGAATCCATTTCTGTTTTTAACACCATTTCTTGTTTGTCTAACAAAACGCTGTATAACTCATTTTTACTCTTGTATTATGTTGATGGTTTCATCTTCCAAATTATATGTACAATTTAATTATAAAATTCATAACATCCATCATCTATACATGTGCATATTTGTCGGGCAGAACCTTAATATTGCAGTTGCATATTTTGTAATTTGCAAAGACGTGTTTGTCGAATTTATTATACATATTCAAAAAATTGACTAATCAATTATTAGTCGAACAAAACTCTTTATAACAGTTGCATATTTTGTTATTTGACGAAAATCACTCACAATGTATTAGTATGTATGTGTAAAAACCTTACGCGATCGAGATTATACTTAGCTAAATGCAATTATGTTAACGTTGACATAAGTATATGTTAATATATGACTTACTATTTACGTCAATAAAACAGTCTGTCTGTCTGCCTGCCTGCTTGCCCGCCCGCCCGTCCGTCCGTCCGTCCGTCTGTGCAACTGCTTACCGAACCAGTTGATCCCTGTATACATGATAAGATCTTATGTTCGTTCATTTGATGTAATATAACCCTAAGCACATTTGTATAATTCAAATTCTTTAAACTATAAAGAACATCGCTCTGTTCAAAATTCTTATAGTGTTGTATTCTTTAAGGTTACAACAACTTAGCATTTATAATCGACGTTGAAAATAATTCCCCGATTCAGATAGGAAAGGTGTGAGTAACCGGCTGTTTGACCTGTACGAGTTAATGTAGGCTTAAATTGCCCAGGAGGTACGGGTATGTTAACTGACCGTTGTTGATTCATCAAAATATTATTAAACTCATCAAACACATGCATCAAACAAAACAGATGTGATGCAAGCTTATATTCGGACTAACATGTATATACAGCCAACCAGAGTTAAAAGATCTAACCATATTTTCTGTTAATGGTGGTTAACTTTCTAACGCTCTTTTATTTGATTATACTTACTAAGTGTATTACTTTCCTGAATCGGTCCAAAGTATTTACTACTTATACATATTTTAGTGCCGTGAAAGAAGAGAAAACTTTCACTAGAGCTTTGTCAGTGGTTAATTATAGTAACGGTTAAAAATTGAAGCAACTGGGTCAATGAACGATAGAGGGTTGCTTTGCTTGTGGTCTGATTCTGACAGTCGAACTAGGTCCACCCGGTGTCAATGCCCGAGAACAGCTTGTAATTCATGTGGTCTACTTCGGACAGTCTTTTATCATGATAAGTTAAGACAATTATAATGTCGGAAAAGCATACAAAATAACCCAAGATCTGATGTGCTGAACGTTGTGGCACGTGGCGGGCAACGTGATGCGAATGACTTACATACCGAGTTAGAGATGGCGTTTGCAATTCGCTACTCGTATAGGCGAAGAAGAAGGAATTAAATGCTGCGTAAATTAAGAATTTATTAACCATTGACGTAAGACACAAGAAATCAAGTTAACGATGTAAAAAAAAAAGATCACCATGTAAAAATACGGTCCTTGTATTAATCATTGGCGGCTTTTTTACGTGTTGATTAGTGGAAAAGGGATATCTTCACTGTATTTATAGATAATATACTACAGAATAAAAACACACTGTATGCATGTATTGATAAAATTACATATATAACATTTAAGCTTGACGAACTATGTGTCATGCGCATTACCACCTACTGCAAATGGCGTCGTTGTTACAGTGCTACTAAAGACTTCATAATTTTTTAGACGAAATTATTTTGCAGTAAAAGTGCATGGATCTTATTCGAAGACATATAAATTAGCTCGTTGTTGTTGTGTTATTCGAATGCTACACTTATTTCCTATGTAATATAACAAGTGACATTACACAATGTAAATAACTGTTCGATCTGAATATGAAGTTTTTGTAAATATTAATTGTTTTTTCTTATTAAACGCATGACATTCTTTTTATACCATGATTTATTAAACTTGACCAAGAAATGTGTTTATTTGTGAAAAAAATAGTTGTAACTCCTGTCACAAATACTCAAGTGCCGCAGTTATTCATTCCGGTACATGGTCAACAACCAATAGCCGCCTAACAACAGAGACGATTTTACAAACAATGCTCAGACGTAAAATGTGAAAAAAAGAATTGGAAGCGTGTATTGTATTTGTTGTAATTTTTAGTATATGAACTCAATTTAGACTGCTTTGTTTGATGCCATTGGGGCATTGTGGAAATTTTTTATTAGAACAGGATACCACGTGGTCATCATTTCATAATAAAGACTAGTCTGGTGTGTTGCTCGGCAAAGTCTGCTTGTCAAATAGTTCAACAGTTGCAATAATAAATATCAATTAAATATTAGGTCCTATCAGTGTCTTTCCACACATCCAAATATGGGATGGTGGACAGATTTGTATAAAAAGTCAGGTGCAGTGAGAGGCTGGGAGAGAGTAGAATGAAACGTAGACATGTAAAGATACAATATAATTAGTATGGGACAGAGTTGGTGGCAGTTTTAGAGAGAATGGATTTTACCTAAATTGTGAAGACAGTTAACAAATAAACTTTATTGGTGTATATATTTATTCTTGTAGTGTGTAAATAAAATGTAGAGTGTATATACTGTTTTGTGAAGTTATGAACTACCCCCCCCCCCCCCCCCCATTGAAAATTGTAACATATTGAACATTCTACAGTCACCTACTGGATCATGTTTAGAAGGCCAGAGGCGATTTAACAAGCTAAGCTCAGTGTGCGACCTAGTCCTATTTGTTATGTTTTGACCCTTATTTTGTATTGGTTGCGTTGAGAATAAATATAATTAGGAGCTCTATCAGGAAATACCTCGATTTTGTCTCTAGTATCGTGCATTTCACGCTGGCGATAAGATTAAACTTTGACCTAGAATTAAAGACGTCTTCCCGGTTATGATTTAGATTGGTTGACGAACCCGTCTTACAAGGTTTTGACCTTTCTCAACCTATGTAATTGTTAGAGGAAATCGTCAGTAGGCCAGAATGAACACGATGAATTTTTGTTTATGTTAACAAAACCGATATCTGGCGAAATAGAAAACGTGCTAACAGCAGAAGATGTGACATATTCATGTGCGAATTTAAATCCGGGTGTGAATCTAGACAAAGTACTACATAAAGACCATATCATAGCATTAACCGATGAATTGTGATGATCTGCAACCACTGTCAAAAGCGCGCGTGTCCATTGGTTGATTCAGGTATTACATATACCTGGATGATTCGAGTTTTTACTAATATCTGGAGTGCAAAGGATTTTTTGCCGGGCGCCCTGATTGACAAACAGAGTGGCACACAATTTCTTCATTTCCGACCTTGTTTTTCTTCGTTGGGCGTTTGCATTCTCGAATT